>NW_019740661.1:1846012-2010589 GCF_002891405.2 Cryptotermes secundus
TATATATATATATATATATATGTAATTATTACTATAGCTATAAGAATACAGATTTCTACGTGTCAAAAAGGGATCGTGTAGAAACACCTTTCTACATGACCATAAAAATTCGTCTCTAGACACTTCTCAGTACAGTCCTATAGTCCTTATGCGGAAGCCTGTGTGTTGTATATAATTATTTTTATAGCTATAAGAATACCGCTTTCTAGGTGTCAAGCATAAAGCGTGTAGGAACACCTTTCTACATGACCATATAAAAGCATCTCTAGACACTTTAGGGATATTTCTCTATATCCGTAGTAGACCGTATGGAGACGACTACATATATGCCCATATTATTCCTTATAAAAATACCCGTATCTGCAAGTCCATAAAGTAGAGCATGTAGAAACATCTATTAACACGACCATATTAACGCTATTGTAGACAACTCTCCGTACATCCACACTAGTCAATATTAAGAAGAATTCCTTGGCACTACAGCCCCAGTGGGCCTAGGCCTACCTCCATGAACTCCGTTCACTTCGGTTTTTCTAGATCTTACACATACGGAGGGACTCCTTGGGCGGGTGATCAGCTTGTCGCAAGGCCTCTACCTGTACACAAACACAGAAAAACACACACAAACTAAACATCCATGCCCTGAGTGGGATTCGAACCCACGACCCCGATTTCCAAGCGAGCGAAGACAGTGCATGCCTTAGACCGCTCGGCTACCGTGACCGGCATATATTATAAGAATGTAGCAACACTTTGTACATGACTATATTACTACGTTCATTGCCACTCAACTCTACATACTGAATAGTACGTATATAGGCCTATATAAATGACCATTTTATTGCTTATAAGAATACATCATTCAATACGTGTAAAGTAGCGCATGTAGAAACAACATTCGTAATGACCATATAACAGCGTTCCTAGACACGTCTCAGGACAGCTCTACTAGTCCGTATGTGGAAGCCTTTATATATATATATATATATATATNGCTACAGCCCCAATTTGAACCTTGGCCTACCTCCATGAAACTCTCCGTTTCACTTCAGTTTTCTAGATCTTACACATATGGTAGGACTCCTTGGGCGAGTGATCAGCTCGTCGCAAGGCCTCTACATGTAGGCAGACACAGAAAAACGCACATAAACATCTATGCCCTGAGTGGGATTCGAACCCACGATCCCGGCTTCCGAGCGAGCGAAGACAGTGCATGCCTTAGACCGCTCGGCTACCGTGACCGGCCAGCTATAAGAATATCTCTTTCTACGTGTCTAAAATAAAGCCTGTATAAACAACTATCTACATGCCCATATTATAGCGTTTTGTGTAACTTTTCTGGACATCCCTAGCAGAACATATAGTTAGACCTATATACGAGTACATACCCGTATTATCGCCTGTAAGAATATTTCTTTCAGAGTGACAAAAATAGAGCGTCTATGAACACCATTCTGCCTGAACAAATTAAAGCGTTTTTAGACACCCCCCTCTACAAATCCTAGTAGTAGTTATGCGGAAACCTATATATATAATTATTATTATAGCTCTAAGAATACTGCTTTCTACATGTCAAATGTGGATACACGTTTCTACATGACCATATAAAAGCGTCTCTAGACACTTCTCAGTACAGAAGTAGCAGTACTTATGCGGAAGCCTATATATATACACATAAAATTATTACTATAGCTCTAAGAATACCGCTTTCTACATGTCAAAAATAGAGCGTGCAGAAACACCTTTCTACGTGCCCATATAAAAGCGTCTCCATACACTTCTCAGTACAGCTCTGGTAGTCCTTATGCGGAAACCTATATATATATATAATTATTATTATTNCTCCATGTATGCGAACAAGAAGACGTAAGATTCTGGATGACCTTGAAAGCTCGTGGAGTTTCTGAATGGTAAACAAGCAGCGGTTTCATTTTCAAATCGCCGCTTGCATTTACAAACAATAGCAGCGTGAGACGGTCTTTCATTGGCTTATGGCCGGGCAATGCATTATCCTCTGCTGTTATATATAGGTTCGCTTCGGCACCTTTTTCCAGAAGAGATCCGTCTCGTCACAATTAAAACCCTGTTTCGGCAGGTAACCCTCAGAATCTACGAGCTTCTTGAAGTCGCCAATGAAGTTCTCTGCTGCCTTTGTGTTGGAGCTTGCTGCTTCACCTTGCCTTACAACGCTGTGGATGCCGGTTCTTCTCTTAAACTTCTCGAATCACCCACGGCTTCCCTTAAATGCTTCTTCTTCGGCCGTTGATGATCCTGGCATCTTCTTAACGAGGTCGGCGAAAATCACTTTCGCCTTCTCACAAATGATGTTCTCGTTAATAGTGTCTCCTTGCAGTTGCTTTTCGTGTATCCATATGAGGAGCAACCTTTCAACATCGTCGAGAATATGTAACCGTTGTGTAGATATTCTTGTCACTCCCTCTGAAGCATCTGTCTCCTTAATCCTGTCCTTGTTCTTGAGGATGGTGCAAATCTTGATGTAGACCGATTGTATGTGTGTGCTAGATCAGCCACGCTCACACCTCGTTCTCACTTTTCAATGATTTTACATTTCATTTCTACGGTTATTTTTATTCTCTTACGGCTGTCTTTTTGCGGCTTTTTCTTCGGGGACATTTTTGCAAGGGTTAAACTTTGCACACAAAAATGTCACAAATAATAAGTCTGATCACAAGCGACACTAAGATGCTAGTGGAATGAGTGCTAAACACAGACTGATGTAGCAAGCGCACAATCCGGGACTTGCTCTCTCTCACACTCGTTATGTGAAACATCGCTCGTTAAGCTAGTCTTTTTTTACAATTTGTCTTGCTCGTTATGAGAGGTGCTTGTTAAGCGAGTTTCCACTGTATTTGGAAAAACAACCAGACAATAATTTGGAAAGTATCCTTCTTTATCGAGCACTATGTACACAAGTCACTGTCTCAGAGCCAGCGTTTGCCAAATGAAGATAGCAGTAATGAGGAAACAGGTACAAAGGATGCATGCATTATGGGGGTACATTCATAAACAGACAGAAACAAGGTGGTGTTTACATAAGCACACAACAAGGGCTGTGCACTATCTGTATACAAGTCACAAGTTCTCTCAAGACCCAGCTCAGTTCAATGCAGCAAAGAGCAGACGAGTGGGTAGTGAGTCAGTCAGTGTTCAGTATATCAGTGCAGTCAGATGGCAGGATCTGAGTTCTCACGGATGTGTAGGGTAGAATTTGGTGAGCTTTTTAATGTTCAATTCAGCGCAGTACAGAGAAGTCAAGAGGTACTTCATCTCTTTGGAACCAATACCATGCCACATATCATATCAACATGAGTCTATAATACATGATACTCTATGACACAGACCTAATCTGACCAGATTGTATTTGACAGATATTTATATTAATGCACATTAACTTAACATTAATCTTAACCATGAATTTCATCCCTATATGTAAAAGGTAAAGTTGTCCCTGTGCTTAACTAATTAAGCACTATGCCATGAAGGCGTATGGGGGAATGGATGTATAGATCCACATTTTCTTGACCTCGGCACTAGTTGGAGGTGAGTTGTCAGTTTCACACCCTGGCCACTATACCTTTGGGGAAAGAGCCCCTGGTACCCTTTGGATAAGAGGCTGGGTGGACCTCAGAGCCAGTCTGGACGAGGAGAACAGAAAGTTCTTCACTCTACCGGGACTTGAACTCTGACCCATCAGTCGTAAATGGTTTAAGTCTTTTATGTACATGTATTGTAAAGTTTCCTTTAATATTTGGTCTCCCCGCGAAAATGACCAGCTTATGACCAAAACATGTCAAGGACATACTAGTATTTGATCAACAAAAAGGAAATAAATTAGATACACGTGGATGGTGATTTCACATTATATCAGTGAAGTAAACTAATAAATTATGGGACAAAGACAATTTATGATTCTGAGTATCCTCAACTTGGATTTTCTATTGTTGCAATGTTCTTGAGATAACACTTTAGACTGCACAACGGCACTCCTGTTTTGGAACAGCCGTATTTCTTCATATTAGTGCAACCTTCCACTCCACACTGAACTGGTATAAGTACAGGTTTCCTGAAACCAATAAAGTCCCAATTATGAAACAATAACAGTGCTGATGCTTGGAATTAATGCTTTATTTTGACTTTGTCCATCATTTGCTATTTTAAAAAACTAGAGAACACTGGATGGTGGACAAAGTAAAAAAAAACTAATAATTCTGTCCGTTATACACCATTGTTACAACCCTTTAGAATCTACCAGAACCTGATGGTTTAACATTCCCTGTTTCAAAGCCTACCACTGGACACAATTCTGAATCAGTTCCATTGTGTGTACCTTGTTCTCTGTAATGTATTTTGTTTTGTATTGTTCCCTAATGTTATAGTCTCTACTTGCCTGTATAAGTGTAAGTTCTACTGCCACTGGGTGAACACCCAATTGCAGTAAAATAATAATAATAATAATAATAATTAACCCCTATCCTCACAACCCATCTCCCTCAGTTCCACCTTCATGTTATCCTCTCAAACTCCTCAGTTTTGCAACTGAGCGTTTTCCACGTTTTTTCACCAGAATTCTGTATGCATTCTTTATACCCTCAGCATAGCCACATGAACAGTCTTTTGTTTGGCCTCCAAGATCTCACTACACTAACAACACTAGATGACCTGTCTACATCACAAAGTTCCTTGTTATGTAACATCCTAAATTACTTACTTCACCCTTCTTATTATTTTCCTGAGCACCTCAGCCATGTCATTTAAACAAATTAAATCTGATCTCTAATTCCAATTTGGAAAACACAATCATAATTTATTTACTATGTTACAGTGGTGAAAAACTTAATTTCTCACCTTAAAAAAATAACACAGATTGGGGGTGTTTGAGAACATGGCATTGAGGAGAATATTTTTACCCAAGAGAGAATCCAGAAAATCATATAAAGAGGAACTTTATACTATTCACAGAATATTAAAATGAAAGAGAATGAGACATGAGGAGCCCTACTGACAATAACGGAAGAATCAGTTTTTCCACCAATACCATAAGCACTGTTAATGAATGGAGGAATCATTTAAATTAACGGAAATATATGAGGGTGAATCAGAAAGCTATTTTCATGAATAGAGAATGGCTTGCAAAAGTTTGGTTGGGAAGTTCTGCATCATCCACTGTACAGTCCTGCATGCAAGTGACAAAGGCATGACTCCAAGTAAAGAGTACACAGTACTTGCAAGATGGCATCAGTAAACTGATGTACTTATCAGATGTATCAATTTATAGGGTGATTATGTAGAAAGTGACTTTAGTGTGGACTACAATTCTGAAAGTGTAATATACTGGTTTTATGTATGATTAGAGAGAAATACACTTAATGAAAGTTACTTCAAGATCCACCCTCACCCTGACTATTGATGTCTATAACATGCCAATATAATGTGACTGCTTCAAACCAAAAGTCGTATGTAATGGGCCTATACGTACCATGTACCATATGAAATAACGAACCAGAAAGGCAATGTGGGAAAAACATTGTAAACATTGTAAATATGTGTGTGCATTTCTGTGTGTGTTGGGGTTATCAGCTTCCATGGCTGTTTGCACCTGTATAAACCACCAAACTAAGAAATTCTTTCACAACTAGTGTAAATCTATATACCAGGAAATAAGAACAGGTGTCAAAGAAGCATTAAATTTTCAGTAAGTGGAATTTGAAACTGGTACAAAATGCCAAGACACAAGAGTCCTAAAATCCATGCAATAGAACTTGAGACAAATAAATAAAAAACATAGAATTGTTAAAATAACAAAATAACAATGAATTGAATCAACTTGCAGAGCCCAATATTGTTCCAGAACGTCCATGTATTTATCGCCTGTCAATATTGCAAGGGTGTCATGCAACATACCATGAAGATGGGAAATACATTTCCTTTATACAACAGACACTCAGTGAGGAAATGCTGAAGAGTGCACAAACTGGTGCCAACTCTGCACACAACAAATGCCTGCCCATCATGCAAGAGCTGCACCACCTCCTCCCTCCTGATGGAGCTGAGAGAAATACTGTATGATGAAACCACTACTAGGCCTTAACACTCCCTTCAGTTTATCCTTTAGACTGTGGTTTTGAGTTTCAATTTTTCTCTCTTTCTGAATAAGAACTACATTTCTGTGACATATGGGTGTACACCCTTACTGATTGCACTGTGGGTCAAAACATGCACAGAAATATTAATGAAAGTAGTGTGTATCCCTCCTGCTAGACCAGGCAAAAGATTTGCAGCAGGCTCTCAAATAACCTCCCTGTATGTATAAGGATTTCTACTATTAGTATTGGAACCCCACATGCATGGGACAGGTGTGCATCTAGACACAGAGTTTTTACTGGACATTTAAAATAGGCAAAATAAGTGACCATTCTATATATAAAGGGTATCTGACAACTTTATGTTTGGCAGATTGTGGTGGCTGTACAAATGGTCAGTAGGAAGCACAACATACTCGTATGAGGTGCTATCAGAAAGTACCCAGATTAGGTCAAAAAAAGAAATGCTGGGTTAACTTACTCAATTTTGACTGCCATCTTCTTTAAAATAGTCTCCTTGTAACATATACAGTGATTCCTTCATTTTTTCCATGCTTCAGAAGCACAATGGAAGTCATTTTCCTTAATGCTGTCGAGTACCACTTGCAATTCCTTTGAATGTCAGACACTGTTTCAAAATGTCCCAGCAGTTTAATTTTAAATTTGGGATATAAAGCAAAATAACAGGGGGCTACGTCTGAAGAGTAGACAGTATAGGGAACGATAACCATGTTGTTGTTAGTCACAAACTCTGTGATTTTCAGGGACGTGTGGGCGGGGTTGTTGTGATAAAGGAGAAAGTTGTGGTTGTGCCAATGTTCTGGTCTTTTTCGTCGCAGATTTTCTCTCAAGTGCCTCAAAATGTCAGGGCACTTGTAAAAATCAGAGTTAAGCATAGTGTTAGGAGGAACATATTCATGGTGAACAATCCCCTTCATGTCAAAAAAAAAAAACCCCAATGCGCATGCTCTTAGTTGAACTCCAGATCTGCCATGCCTTTTTTGGGTTCTTCCACTGCAACAAGCGTTGCTTTATTTCTGCATCATAACCATAAATCCAACTTTTGTCGCCCATTATGATCCTAGAGATAGAAGCTCGGTACTCATAAGCCTTCTTTTATAGCTCAAGAAACATATTTACACACTGCTGTTTTTGAATATTTGTCAAGAGTCAGGGAACAAACTTCACAGCAATGCGGCGCCATGTTCGTATTTTCTCTTAAGATCCGGCAAACTCCATAACTGATCCCAACGGCATGTGCGAACTCATGGATTGTTTCGTGATGGTCTTCGTGGATGAGTTCTTAAATTTTTTCAACATTTTCTGTCATTTTGCTGGTGCTTGGTCGCCCTGAACATTTGTCATCTTCAACCAACACTCGACCAGCCTTGAAACGTGAATTCCATTCAGAAACCACTGTCTGGCTTAAAGAATGTTCTCCAAAAGTCTCCTGAAGCATTTGAAGGGTTTCAGTAGCAGATTTACTGAGCTTCACACAAAACTTGATGCAGACGTGTTGCTCAATTTTGCCATCCATCACAGACAGAATGAAACACAAAGTCGAAAACACTCATGTAAAAGCAATACGTGTTCACAGCATGGTATCATGTGGCAGACTGATGCAATAAGCTTGCGGAAGTGTGACCTTGGCCTCACCTCTCATCAGCTTTCACTGAGGCAGTTACAACAACAGTCCAGGAACTTTCTGATACACCTTGTATTTTTGTGTAACAGTGTTTTGTTTAATCTAAACATGTACACCCACTAACTTACGGTGCAATTATCATGATTCCATATAATACGTAGGGGAGTCAAATGGAAACCTTAAATATTTTTTGAGTATTATTTATTGTGCACAAGTGGTACAAAGCTGTATCACTTTTCAACATAATCTCCCCCACGCTCAATGCAAGTCCTCCAGCACTTACAAATTGCATGAATTCCTTTGGAAAAAAATTCTTTTGGTAGTCCGCGCAACCACTCATTAACCATGTGACGTACCTCTTCATCAGAACGGAATGTCTTTCCTCCCCATTGCTTCTTGTAGTGGTCCAAACATATGGAAATCACTTGGGGCAAGGTCTGGTGAGTATGACGGATGAGGAAGACACTCAAAATGCAGGTCATTGATTGTCGCAACTGTTGTACGGGCAGTATGGGGCCTTGCACTGTCATGTTGCAAAAGGATACCTGGACAGCAATTCATGTTGCTTTTATTTGACTGCAGGCCAAAGATGATTTTTTAGATCTGAGTATGATACACTGGTGACAGTGGTCCCTCTAGGTGTGTAGTGCTCCAAGTTGATGCCTTTTTCGTCCCAAAAGAGTCAGCATAACTTTCGTTGCTGATGGTTGTGTTCGAAACTTCTTCGGTTTTGGAGATGAGGAATGGCGCCATTCCTTGCTCACTCTCTTCGTTTCCAGTTGGTGGAAGTGAACCCAGGTTTTGTCCCAAGTAACGATTCTTGCAAGGAAGTCATCACCTTCTCGTTCAAAGCGCCGCAGAAGTTCTTCACAAGCATCAATACGTCGGTCTTTAAATTCAGGAGTCAGCTGCTGTGGCACCCATCTTGCAGATACTTTGTGAAACTGGAGCACATCGTGCACAATGTGGTGTGCTGAACCATGACTAATGTTTAAACTTGCTGCAATTTCATTCAATGTCACTTGGCGATTTTCCCTCACTATGGCTTCAACTGCTGCAGTGTTCTCTGGAGTCACAACTTGATGTGCCTGACCCGGACGAGGAGCACCTTCCACTGAAGTCACACCATTTGCAAACTTCCTACGCTATTCGTACACTTGCTGCTGTGACAGGCATGCATCACCATACTGAAACTTCATTCTTCGATAAATTTCAATAGGTTTCACGCCTTCACTACACAAAAACCGAATAACAGAATGCTGTTCTTCCCTGGTGCAAGTCTCAAGTGGGGCAGCCATCTTATACTGGTGCTGTGACGGTGTTCGTGCATCTGCACTATGCTGCAACCTACAGGCCATTCTGCACACTGTTTGTAGCATGCTTACTAACTTACAGGATAATGGTTCAAAATTTCCATTTTTTATTACAAATTTAAGGTTTTCATTTGACTCACCCTCATATATTAGTAACGTGCACCTTATTCAAATGAGAAATTCCTTATGCAAAATAATTAATTTTAAATACTGTTATCTAACAAGCTCAGTTGGTTCAATTCTTTAAGAAATATCTGAAATACATCTTTCATAAACTGACAACAGCATTCCAAATGAACACTTACTTCTCAATATGGTCTTCTGGGTTTCAATCTAGTGCAGTACATTTGGACATAAGAAAAATAAAGGTGGTGTGAGCGCTTCAGAACATTTCATAAAATTAAACTTTTTGATTCATGGAAGTTCCCTAGCATCATTAGGGTAGTGTAATCAGGCAAGCTTGAATGAGCTGGGATACAGCTAGGATGGCAGAGACAAGGAATCATATAGAATTTTGGTGGTAGGGAAACCTCCTGAGAAACAGCCACTTTGGAAGACAAAGAAAGGGATGGGAGAAAATTTATGGTAGTAGGTTGTGAGATGAATGGAAAAGGCTTAGAACTGTGTTCAATGGTATTAGCAATGTCAAACCTTCATGTTCTGTTACCATGGTGTTACTACTGAAAGAAGCTTACAATATTTCAGAAGAGCCCACTCCTTCCATCCTCCAGACAGAAGATGGAAGCAATATCCCTTCAATATGCCAAAGCTCCTTCTGGTTCTATATGGAATTCTAACACAGAAGTCTATAAATGGTATACAGACTGGTCAGAAAACATAATGCATAAAAATCATCACTTGAAAAAGGAAACTCGTGTCCGTCTTGATTCATTATTCATCACATACATGCAGAGTAACTAAAAAATATTGTATACCTTTCATTCTGTATTAAACTGTGCTATCAAAATTTTGTTGATGTGTAATGGAGAAAATATACAGTTTTCCTTGATGCATATAAAATCTAAATCACATTCACCCGTTAATAGCCCAACCCTAATCCTCTTGCAAAACATATTAATGAATATAAACATTTTTGTTCCAAAAATCTTATCTCTGGTTCATGGTCTCTAATTTCTCTTAGGCATGTTTTGAAGCATCCAATGGTTAATGCTGGAAGCTTTACAATTTTACTTCTTCATCCTATTTACTGAAACATACCATTAAAAGTAAACATACCAGTGTGTACATTTTCCCATTTTTTTTAAATGTACTGTTGAGCAGCTGACTTTGTGCAATATATTGTAACGTGTTTACGTTACTGATCCCACTTCTGACACCAGTGTAACGTGTTTACGTTACCGAAGACGCCGTAGAGATGGTTAATTGGCTTATTTAACAATCTACAAGTAACGGCTACAATTACTTATCACACAGTTGCAGGGTTTCACACTTTATAACCCTAATCGCATTAATCTGTTACCACTGTTGCGGGGTTTAACGATTTATAACCCTATGCGCAAATCAGCTCAGTCTGTCTTCAGTAGGCTACACGTTTACAGTAGGGGAGCTATGTATCACTGTATCACACACTCCCAATTACACAATCACTCACACGTCCGGTTCTTCTTTCCGCGACGGCTGCTATACTCCAACTTGTAGTCGGCTGGCTGTTACTTTACAACTCGGTACAACTGTGTTAGGCGGCTGCTACAGTAGAACTCGCTGGTAGCCACACTAGAACTCACTGACTGACTCAGTACAACTCGACTCGGCGACTGTTACAGTACAACTCAAGTCGCCGACTGCTACAGTAGAACTGACTGTGAATAGCCTTCGCTTCTCCCTATGTAGCCTCGATTGGACAATACGGCCACGTAATAGGCACCCTTGTTGCTAGCCACGCTGTCCGGTTACATCACCGCTGTTGATTCGCCTTGCATAGTTACCCGGTTACGGGGCTCGGCTATCTTCGGCTCCGCTCGGCTCTCTTCGGCTCCGCTCGTGACGTCACCGCGCATGGCTGCCAGGATGCGGGGTGATTACTCGCCTATTACGCGAGCGTTACGTTACCGCTACGTGCAGCTGGGGAGGTAGGGGTCAACATGTCACAATATTTCAAGCACTCTATGGCTAATTAAGCACTGTCCTTTTTCCCTGAGATACTATTCAGGGATGTAAATGGAAGGACACTTTCCAAAGAAATTATCCAAAATCTAAACGTGTTGCTTTCTGGGAATTTTTATATTAATGGGTGCTGTTATTGTTATTTTATGGGTACCGAGTTTCATATCTAATAATTATCTTATCATGAAGCACTCATGTTCAACAGCCACACAGCAAATTCTTACCCAACTATAGTTTGTAACTGCAGAGGGAATTCCATATTTGGAGGGAGTGATATGCTGATACCATCCACTGTATTACGATAAGTCACTCGGGGAACCTGCTTTCGAGCAGATCGTGACCTGTTGCTGCTCTTCCCAGCTTTTGACTCTTGTTTCTTCAATAATCTCTCCATTGTTTTTTTCTGAAAGACCAATCACATGTTTAATTCCCAAAGTTTAATATACCCAACCTTTCAACATTTGAAATGTATCACATATGAAGGCCACATCCATTAGCATAGGTAGGATATTTTAATGGCAAGACAAGTCCCATGACTCTTAAGTATACCTGACACTTGTGAACATTTACTGTTTGCATTAACAATTATGTTATTTAAAACAAGCAACTGAGTGCCTACTTCTCTAATGTGGGAAACCTTCTTAGGTGCCCAAATTTGCAACATACATTGTCAGAAAATAATACCTCAGTGGTTCTAAAATTCATTCAAGCATCAGGCAAAGTAAGCTTACCACCATTGCTACATGCCCTGCCTATCTCATCCTACTTGACTCGATCACTCTAATTACACTTGGCAAAGAGTAAAAGTTATGAAACTCCTCATCGTGCAATTTTCTCCAACCTCCTATTATGAGGGTTGGAACTTTAACACTTTGCGGACTGGCAATTTAAATATTTAAATCACACTGGGGACTGGCATTTTTAAACCTACCACCCTAACTTGTGCACTGTTCACTTTAAAAATTAATATAAAACCTCCTTATTAATTTCATGAACTAAAATTTTTGGAGAACACTTATCAGTGCTTCTAGAAGTGCTTGAGAGTGTGATATTTCTGGAAGCATTCAACTTTGTAAAGTGGCATTACACAGAACTTGCACATGTAGACAGTCATACTCCTTTTGTTGTGTACTGCGCAAACACAGCATTGCCTAGAAGGATGCTTCCCCTTGGAATGTTCACTCTTCAGAACTTTCATGATGGTATGTTTCTGCATATCACCCGAGAGTTGCCCAGGGGTGTCCACATGAGGATTGCGTGGGGTGGGAGTTGATGGGCCCGGTCTCACTAAGTCTGTGCCTGACTCTGGTTCTGCTACCACCATCTGGTCTGTAGCCCACGCCTTTGCCACATTCATCAGAAATGCTTTGTATTTCAATTTCAAATCAGGGTTTAGATTTTTGTAAACCAAAAATGAATTGAAAATGGCACAGTTTATAAGCCACAAGGCAACTTTCTTTGTCCACTTTATTATTTTCCTAGGAAGAGAATAATAGGCCAGGTATTGATTGGCTCTATCAACTCCCTTCATGAACATATTATACTCAGAAATACAAATAGGCTTCTTTACTTGTCCATGTCTCCTTTGAACATCAACCATGCTCGAATTGTAAATTGTGGAAATCATATTCACAACATGAGTATTCCTATCTCCAAAAAACAGTTCTGCTACTTCAGACACTTGCGTTGGGTCTGATGGAATTTGTTTCACCCCTGGATTTCCAGTAAACTGTCCCAAAGTAGGCATTTTGTCTACTTTCCCCAATGTGGCTGTCCTCGCAATTTTACTACCTGCATTTTCATCGGAGCTACTTTCACTTTTATTGTCTGTGGCCACAAGTGTTTGTTGTCCCATCACTGCCACTGTCTAAATCACTATCACTACACACCTCAGAAGGAACGTCAGATAGCTCAGAGAACAAGTCAGATATTGCTTGATTTTCAACCACTTCTGTCCTTGACTCATTGCACTACTAACTTCCTGCCTGGTACATAAGAGCTTGAAGGGTCAAAGATCCTTTTCCTTTGGAGGGGGAATCCAAACAGCAAGATCAAGTTACTGCATACTAAGCAAACATTCTGGAATAATATTACACAGCACTCATTTCATTTGGATAGCGCCAGAGAAAGGCATAGTGTGTTACAATCTAACGTGTCCTAAAATCATAATAATATGCCACTGGTCTGCCACGTTTAAAAGCGCTGGGCATAAAAATATGCCACCAGTCCGCAAAGCGTTAATAGTGGCAACTATTTATTTACAACTGATACCAAATAGATGCATGTTTCGAAGTTTTACTGTCCTTCAAAGTAATCACCCATTGCCAGCGATGTGGAAGTCGTAGGACACCTTTAGCAGTGCCTGTTGTATTGATAGTTTGAATGGAGCAGTCTACTGCCTGAAGAATCTCTGGAACAGTTCTGAAGTGAATGCCACAAAGTGGTTCCTTCATCTTAGGAATCAAGTCGAAGTGATAAGGGCTTAAGTCCGGGGAGTATGGTGGATGGTAAAGCACTTCCAAGCCCCATCGATCGAACAAATCAGCCACAGCTTGCGCTGCATGCGGCCGAAAATTGTCCTACATTGTCCCTCGTTGAAGGCTTTTACCCACCTTGCCACTGTTCTGTAAGATAATGCAGATTCCCCACAAGCCTCTTGAAGACCTTGATGACACTGTCATGCTGTATGGCCTCTGGCACATTCAATCTTTATCCAACTCTGCTGTTCCTGTTTCGAAAACATCGTGACAACACTACATTAGACCACCAGCTAACATGAGGCTCTGTTCTTCTCGTCACTGCGCATGCGCGTGATGTGGGAAGGGAGAGTCCATTTGCTCTGAGGTAAGGTAGGTATGTAACTAACGTGTGGTATAAGCAACATTATTTGGTTCCGTAGCATGGCGTCTCTACAGCAGTGTTGCCACTATTAAAGTTCCAACCCTCGTATTTTGTGCCACTTGGGTCCAAATATTGTCCTCAGTGCCCTGTTCTCAAACACCCTCATTCTAGTTCTTCCCTTAATGTTAGAGCCAAGTTTCACACACATACAAAACTACAAGCAAACTTATAGTTTCTTATATTTCAACCTTTACATTTTAAACAGAAGATGAGAAGACAAATGGGTTCTGAACTGAATGGCAGCAAGCATTACCCATATTTAATCTGCTTTTGGTTTCTCATGAATCAGATTTGTATTTGTTACTGATGTTCCTAAATATCTTAACTACGCCACGTTTTTCAAAGAATCTATTATATATTTTTATAATATGATTCTGCCTTGCATTCTGGTGAAGAGACAGCAATATATAGTTAGTTTTCTGTGCACTTACTTCTAGACCAACCTCCTTACTAGCATCAACTAACAGCATCATTAAGTAATCAACTTAAAAACTTTCTTTCATCTATGCCTAAGTTTCCCATGTGTCTCCCACTTGTGCCAAATGTCCTGCTTATCACATCCTCCATGATTTGACTATCTCAAGAATATTTGGTGAAGAGTATTGATTATAAAGCTCCTCACTACCCAGTTCTTTCCGACCTGGATTCACTTCCAACGTCTTAGGTTAAAATGTTTTCCTGAATTCCCTGTTCTTCCTTACTATAACAGACCAAGTTTCACAATTTACACCCCCCCCCCATGTCATATTACCTTATCCTTTTCCCTCTTCTCATCAGCCAGTTGTTTTCGTTTCTGGGACTTGAGGGCAGCCTTCTGTATTGCTTCGGCCGTCATGACTTTCTCCTTGTAACCTACAAGCAATGAAGAACAAATACATATACACATAAACACACAAAGTGACTCAACATCATTCAGGCCTTCAAATAGACAAGTAATATGGCAAAGTGCATTATTACTGCTCACTCTATGGAGTAAGAGTTCGTCTTGGGAAGTTAAGAAACACATATTTAGTAATGAGAGTCCCCATATTCTAAGGAACCCAAGGATAATTACCATTTTCAGAAGAACTCACAACTGGAGACCATCCTGAAATAGATGAATTCAATCCACACATTCACACTGCATTTCCTTACAACCCATTTTAAGATCCCCCTACCATCTGTACATAGATCTCCAATGTGATCACATCTTTTCAGACTTCCAGATTAAATTACTGCATGAATTTCTCATCTCCATACATGCTGTATGTCCTACACAAACAATTCTCCGTCACATGCTCACCCCAGTGATATCTGGTGGAAAGTATAAATTATGGTAGTACTGGTGAGCCTTGATAGCATAGTCAGTATAGTGATGGACTACAGGCTCCACGACCAAGCAGTCGGAGTTGAGTCCCAGTAGGGTCAAGAATTTTCTCTTCTCCACATTATCCAGACCAGCTCTGAGGTCCAACCAACCTCCTACTCAAGGGGTACCAGAGGATCTTTCCCCAGGGGGTAAAGTGGCCGGGGTGTGAAGATGACTGCTCACCTCCAGCTAGTGATGAGGTCAAGGAAATATGGATCCATACATCCACTCCCCCATACGTCTTCATACCGTAGTGCTTAATTAGTTAAGCACAGGGACAACTTTACCTTTTACTCATTATGCAGTTACCTCCATCCTCCTACTCCTCCTCTTACTTCCTAGGCTTCTGCGACTATAATGTGACATGTTACGTTCCATCCATCGCCGCAACAACCACTACAATTGGAACAGACACTTCCACGGCAACAAATACATGGAAATTGGGGAGTTCCCACAGCAACAAATCATGGCAACAAATTTTCGTTGAGTAACAACGGATGAGATGAAACACATTATCAGTGTGTTCTATAAGGAGCGTTCCCGTAACAACGGATTGTCTGAACAGCGGTAACGGAACCGTGAAGAATGGTGTCTGGTATCCGGTCCGCATAACCCCTATATAAGCAGAGCCAAGACGACACAGAGACCAGAACGAGACAATCTTGGGATAGCCGCCGCCAGAGACAGTTGAGATCCAACCACGGTCAAGGATAGTTGAGACATCAAATTTGAGTAATGGGCCAGAAGTCAAGTGATATTGTAGTGATAATAATTGTAAGAGTGAGTGTTCAATAAAGATTCACTAAATCCAAGACCCATGTGAAGTTATTTGTCGCGTGACATACCCAACACGTGACAATATTTACGAAATGGCAGACCTCAGTACAAATATTAACCCAAGAAGTAATTTTATATTAAAATGGCAAATCTGAAAGTTGGTTATATCCCCAACTTAATCTTGGCAAAACAGAATTTAAGCCTAAGAATATGGGGTTTGCTACACTGTTTAGAATTCTAATCATAGTGAAAGCTCCTTCAGTTTGCCACAAAAACCTGTATGACAATGGATTTAAATTACGTAGCACGTCCACAAGTAAGTTTCCCACTCATCCCACAGCTAGCAAACCTTATATTGCGCGAAGCGACTGCGGGTACGTGATAGAGCAATGACGTAGCATGGCGCATGCACAAACGGAATTTCCCGCGTTCCCACAGTAGCATCGTTGCAGCTGTTGAAGATGGAGGCTCCCGCCAACTGTGAAGTGCGGTCAGTGATAAACTTTTTCAATGCACAGAGCATAGTGCTGATCAAAATTCATCATCAGCTGTGCCGGGTCTATGGACCTAACATCATGAGCAAGCAGATCGTGCGTCGCTGGTGCAGACAATTTTCAGCAGGTCGACAAAGTGTGCATGATGAGAAGCGCAGTGGGCAGCCATCCATCATTACAGATGACCTGGTGGAGCTTGTGTGGGAATGCATTATGGAGAATCATCGCATCACAATTGCGGAACTCAGCAGTCGTGTCCCACAGATTTCCCGCACCTTGTTGCACGAAATTGTCATGGAGCACCTGTTGTTCAGGAAATTGTGCGCCAGGTGGGTGCTGAAGCAACTGACACCAGAACACAAAACAAAGCACATGGAGTCAGCATTGACCTTTCTGCAGCGGTACCATGATGACGGCTACGAGTTTCTGGAATGGATCATCACAGGTGATGAAACGTGGATTGCACACATTACCCCAGAAACCAAGCAGCAGTCAATGCATTGGTGTCACAGTGGATCGCCCTGTAAGACGAAATTCAAGCAGACGTCGGCGCGGAAAGTGATGTGCACGGTATTCTGGGACAGACGGGGCGTTCTCCACGCCGACTTCCTGACCAGAGGTGAGACAGTGAATGCTGAGCGTTACTGTGAAACACTGCAGAAATTGCGACGGGCCATTCAGAACAAGCGGCGCGGGATGCTTAGTGCCAGTATTGTCTTCCTGCACGATAATGCTAGGCTGCACACGGCTTGATGGACAGCAAGTCTCCTGCAGGAGTTCAGATGGGAGGTCTTTTATCATCCACCCTACAGCCCGGACCTCGCTCCCAGTGATTTCCATCTTTTCCTACACCTCAAGAAATTCCTGTCCGGTGAGCGTCAGCGTTTTGAGAATGACAGAGAGGCGGAGATGGTTCTCACACAGTGGTTCCAATCCCAGGCGCCAGACTACTATGACACAGGTATTCAAAAGTTGGTCCCACGGTATGACAAATGTCTCATTTCCGGTGGTGATTATGTTGAAAAATAGCTGAACACTTGCTGTATCTGTTGCAATAAATATTTCCATGAAATTGTGTTTTGTTTCTGTAAACGGCCTCAGGGAAACTTACTTTGTGGACGAGCCTCGTACACTGTCCTAACCCTCTCCTGAGTCCACTAACTACATAAGTTCACGCAGCAGAGTCCTTCCTGAGCAGCTAATAGTTACTCAGCTGGTCAAGAAATTCCAGCGTTACATGGAGTCAGAACATTCATTACCATTTTCACAAGAGCCCTCCCCCTGGGTCAAACCCAAAAAGGAACATCCCGAAAGTTTGACGTTACATCTAATGAGAATCCAGGTAGACATAAAATGCAAGAAAAAATTGATTCATCTGTTACCCAGTGAAATCAAAGTACTGACTTTTCAACCATAGAACAGGCTGCAACCACAATGTATGATATGATAAATCCAATTTATTCATGGCTCACTCTAACATGCATTCTGTTACAGGTGTCTTCAAAACTTCTTTGCCATAGAAGAAACTAAGAAACCAGAGAGAACCCCAAATGTAACAGTTCAATGAATGTCAGTTTGATACACATCAACCACAGACATCATACATCTCTGAAGCGTATTTATCTAGTTTGCTATTGGTTTCTTCAGTTATTTTAGTATGATAAGACCAACTGAAAATGTAGCATACAAGAAAGTTCACAAATAATATCTGAAGAGATCACTTGGGAACCTAGGTATAAACACTATAATATTAAAAAAAGAATCCCAGCTCCCCAGTACTACCATGATTTATACTTTCTACCAAATATCACTGGGGTGAGAAAGTGATCGAGAATTGTTTGTGTAGGACATACACCATGAATGGAGATGAGAAATTCATGCAGTATTTTAATCTGGAATTCTGTACTTCAGCATCCTCTGCAATCTTTAATTAAATGTCTATGTATCCACAGCCTGTCAATGATGCAACAATTGCTTATTCACCATTTAACACTTAACGCAACATGTTTCGGCCATAGATGGCCATCTTCAAGTGTCTTAATGCATCCAAACTGTTACACTGCTCTGACGTGAGCTAAAACCGCAGCTTAAAAATAGCATAAAAATAATTAATTAAAATCCGTTAAAATTTTCTATTAAAATTTTTCATAAAATCTCATCCCACTTCATAAGGGGTGTAGTCCACTTATTTAGAGCCATGTGATTATTCTTGGTTTGTTTCTGCAGCTTGTTTTTCTGTTTGCTAGTCCATTGTTTTGCTACATCTGCAATCTGTAATAAGCTCCTTGCTTGTGTGTTGTTCCCTTTGGCAGCGTGTGGTGTTGGACGACGCCACTTTTGAGGTGGAACAGGATTTTACGAAAAATTTTAATAGGAAATTTTAAGAGATTTCAATTGTTGCATTATTGACGGACTATGGATACACAGACATTTAATTTAATCTGGAATTAATCTGGAAGTCTGAAAGGATGAGATCACATTGGAGATTCACTGACTCAGAACAGAGTCGAGTGACAAGTGTAAATATAGCAATGAACTGCTGGGTTCTATAAAAGTCTGTGAATTTTCTGACCAGCTGAATAACTATCAGTTTATCAAGAAGGTTTCTGCTCCATGCAGCCTAATGACTCATATTTGAGGCATTACCCCAGATCATGAAAAATCCACAAAGCACATCAAGCAAAACATAAAAACCTAACTGGGATTCAAAACAGGCATTCCACCCATCAAAATGCAAGTCACACACTTTACACCTGAGTTCAATCAAAATGTCTGCATCTTCTCTGACTTATTATGTTCCTCTGGCCAGATACACTATAAAAACTGAACTGCTTTGAAATTCTGATATGTTGGCCTATAAATACAAATTCTATCAATTATTTTTATATAACAATATATAGAAAATACTCAGTTGTTTCAAATATTGCCATCATATTTCTGATCCAGTCATTCAAAATATGTCCTCTGAAAATACACGAACAGGAACTAAAACACATGAATCTGAAAACTGCATAATGAGGAGCTTCATAACTTGTACTCTTCAAGTATAATTAGAATGAAAAAGTCAAAGAGGATGGGGTGGGCAGGGCATGTAGCATGAATGAAGACAATGAATGCATATAGAATATTGGTGGGAAAGCCAGAAGGAAAGAGACCACTGGGAAGACCATGGCATATGTGGGTGAACAATATTAAAATAGATCTTAGAGAGATAGGATGGGATGGTATGGATTGGATTGATCAGGCTCAGGATAAGGACCAGTGGAGGGCTCTTGTGAAAATGGTAATGAACCCTCAGGTTCCATAAAATGCTGGGAAATTCTTGAGTAGCTGCAGAATTGGCAGCTCCTCAAGAAGGGCTCAGCTCCATGAGTAAACATTAAAATAAAACATCCTAATTCAGATAGGCACTCAGTTTCTCAGCAATGACAATGGAAGCTCTCACTCAGTTTACCTGATGGCAGAGCCAAAAGCTGTTCTCCTCCAGGGCTTGGTTCCTTGTCTGTCTTCCGCTCAAACATGGCTCTCTGTCGAGCTGTCATCAATTTTGGATCTTTAGGTTTGATTTTCTTCAGTTCATCATCTACCTGTAAAGCAAAGAGTTTCATACATGGCAGCTTTTCAGAAAAAGATAAAAGTTGAAACTGTTCCTTGGTATGATGTGCAGTGATTTAAAATCCCATAAATTCACAAAATAAATTCAAATAAAAGAACTAAAACATATATATATATGAATATACACATGCCACAAACTTGAAATTCTAGGTACTTTCTTCACCTTCATGTGCCAGTCTCACGAATGTAGCCAAATGGTACACATAACACCATGTTGCAAAATCTTCCATGAAGAACTTGTAGTTATTCAGTTGGTCAGGAAATTCCCATTCTCATACAATTCAAAGGCTCATCACAATGCCTGCCAACGCAGACCACTGGATGCTCATCTTGAACCAGTCCCATCCAGTTCACATCTTCATATCCTATTTCTCTATGATCATCTAACCATCTATGACTTGCTACCTGATGTGACTCCTCTCCGTGAGTGTTCCTCTCGTGTATGCTACATGCATCACACATACCCTTGCAATTTTAAGATATAATACTGTGTAGTTCCTGATTAAGCAGTTTTCAACATTCTTACGTTACTTATTGCGTAGTCGGTATAGCAACTAGCTATGGGCTGGATGACCAAGAGGTCGGAGTTCGAGTTCCAGTAAGGTCAAGAATTTTCTCTTCTCCATGTCATCCAGACCAGCTCTGGGGTCCACCTAACCTCCTATCCAATGTGTACCAGGGGCTCTTTCCCCAGGGGTAAAGCAGCAGGGGCAGAAAGCTGACCATTCACCTCCAACTAGTGCCGAGGTCAAGAAAATGTGGATCTATACACCCACTTTCCCACATGTCTTCATGGTGTAGTGCTTAGTTAGTTAAGCACAGGGACAACTTTACCTTTTACTTCACACCAAATACAGGTAAAGGTAAAGTTGTCTGTGCTTAAGTATTTAAGCACTACACCATGAAGCCGTATAGGGGAGTGGATGTAAAGATCCACATTTTCTTGACCTCGGCACTAGTTGGAGATGAGTGGTCAGCTTCACGCTCCAGCCACTTTACTCTCCGGGGAAAGAGACCCTGGTATCCATTGGATAGGAGGTTGGGTGGACCCCAGAGCCAGTCTGGATGACATGGAGAAGTGAAAATTCTTGTGCCCACCGGGACTCACAGTAGCTATACCAACTACACTATCCTAGTTCACCATCAAATGCAGGTATCCCTCATTTTACAGACACTTGATTCATGAATCTTTGCTTTAACAAAGTATATTAATTTGTGACTATTTTTCACTACAACAAACAGCTTTCATTCATAAGAGGTTGCTTTGGGAAGGGGGAGAAATTCATACACAATACATGGGGAGGTGGGCAGAAGCAAACATCTCCATCCTCGTGAATCCCCCACATTCATTACAAATATCATTCTGATCTACCAGTGATATTCCAAGATATTTGGACTTCTGCCATATTCTTGAAGAGATTTGTTTCTTTTTCTTTTCTTTTTCCAGCACTGGTTCCATTTTATATGGGGTACTGGATGAAGAATCTCTAATCTCTTCTTTCTTCCCACAATCTTTTCTTTTCAACTTCTTGCCAGCTTTTTCTGCTTCTTTGCAGCCTTAGTCTACCAATTTTTTTATGGGGAAGACACTGCAACTGTTTCTCTTTTAATTCTGTTACTGAATTCCGAATTTCATCTTCTTCTTTACAAAGTTCTCCCCCCCCCTAATACTCATTAGATTCAACTTATCATAAACTGTGTATGTGTATGTACAGAAGGGGCAAGGGTCACTCCAAAGCAGAAACTTGACTCAAGGTGCCATCATAAGGAGGTTTCAGAAATGCTGATATAAAGGACAGTGACATGATACTAATACACAAAACATATACAATATCATTAACTTTACACTTGATTTTATAAGCTTTCTCCTTCAGGCATCAGCTGATTATGCTAAACATTAAGTTCTTCCCCGGGGAAGGAGCCCCTGGTATCTACTGAACACAAAACTTGGAGGCTGCACAGCCACTTTGGACAAAGTAGCATAAGAAAATCCCTGTCAGTGATGGGAAATGAACCTGACCATCCAGCCCATAGCCAGTCACTTTACTGAAGTTATTTTGGATGATAAATATACGTATTAATGTTGCTATGCACAAAAACGTCCAAGGATCCATAATGTTCCTCGTACGGAGACACCACTGCACTACTGACAGACTAAATAAAACTAGATACTGATGGACTAGACACAACTTGGGCCCTCTACAGTGAAAATGGCAGTTGCATAGCAAGCAGTCTTGCTCTGGCTTTAATAAATAATGTAATTATTTGCATGGAGTAAGATCTAACCTCTTCTAGTTTTCCAGATTCAATTGCATCCAGCCATCTTTCTTCTTCACTTGATGTTCCACTATCCTTGCCTTTACCCTTCCTTCTTTTTAATGTCTTTGGAGAGGAGCCCACTTGCCCTGGCTTATCGAGTACCTTAGCCGGAGAGCCCTTCTCCTTTGTTTTATCACTGGAACTTGATGGGCTGGCACTGAAAACATAAAAGCCAAACTATCCTCACAGAATTCCAAAGACAACAGATAACAGGAAACAAAAATACATTCAAAAAGTTACACATATGCAAATACATGCACAAGAACTTCTAAGGAAGAACTTACAATGTCTACCTTGCTTCAGATGATTCAGTCTATACAGAATGACTCAAGGTCCTACAGCCAAACTTAGGAGGGTGTTTCAGATAATTTGGAGAAGAAAATGTAAACAAGCAGTTGTCTAGTTTTCCACCACTTCAGTTAGGGTATGTCAAACTTTTAGTCTCCTTCTTTCTGGGGAGGGGGAGTGCATTGGTATCATGGAGCCTTCATAATGTCACAATATTTATGGCTGGAATTATTTCCAGTACCAAAGTGATAACAGTAAAGGTAAAGTTGTCCCTGTACTTAACTAATTAATCATTATGCCATGAAGGCATATGGGGGAGCGGATGTATAGATCCACATTTTCTTGACCTCAGCACTAGTTGGAGGTGAACTCTCAGCTTCACGCACCGGCCACTTTAACCCCTGGGAAAGAGCCCCTAGTACCCACTGGATAGGAGATTTGGTGGACCCCAGAGCCGGTCTGGATAATGTGGAGAAGAGAAAATTCTTGACCCTGCCAGGACTCAAACTCCAACCTCCTGGTCGTCCAGCCCATAGACAGATCCCATTGTTATTGTTGTTATTATTATTATTAGAGGGGGTGGGTTTTCCCGTGCACTTAGACCAGTTATTGGTCCATTGTGCATCCCCCTTTAATTTCTACTGTCTCCATACCCTACCGGTACTGGTGCGTACTATCAGCCCCGTTCAGCCAACGAGGTCAGCCGTCAGTACCTGATATTTCCCCCATCTACCAGAGGCATTGGAAACTACTTGGGTGGGAAATTGTTGCCTAATTTTGCTCAGAGGTCTCCTGGAGACATGAGGATCTTTTACGTGCCATAAATCTACGACACGGGACCCACGGCTTAAAGTCCCTCCCGGAGGACTTGTTCCCTGAATTTTTCCGCCCTTAAAAATTCCACAACCTCCACCGGGTTTGAACCCGCATACCTTGAGTCATGAGGTGGGAACGTTACCCCTAGACTACGGAGGCCGCTTAGCCAGATCCCATACAGACTACACTATCTTGGCTCCTAAAGTGATAACAGTACTACACTTAATTGAATGGTAGGGCTGACAGGGTGCTAACTACAAGGGGATATATGAGGGTTGGAACTTTAATAGTGGCAACTATTTATTTACAACTGATACAAAATAGATGCATGTTTCACAGTTCTACTGTCCCATTTGGCCCAAGTCTCATCCAGCGTAATGATACGGCGTAAGAAAGCCTCTCCTTCACACTCATAGTGCTCCAAGTGGTTACCAGCAGCATCGTATCGTAGCCATTTCTGCATTTCCATAAAATCATGCGGAGCCCATCATGATGCAATTTTTCTCATGCCCAGGCGTTCTTTCAGAATGTGAAGCACAGTTGTATGTGCTAATCCTGTCTCTCGGGCCAGCTCATGAATCATATGGCATCGATCACTCTCCAGTAATGAGGAAAGAGCATACACTTCTTCACTGACACTAGGACGACCTGGCCGATGCATGTCTGCCACATTGTGACATCCCTCGTTGAAGGCTTTTACCCACCTTGCCACTGTTCTGTAAGGCAATGCAGATTCCCCGCAAGCCTCTTGAAGACCTTGATGACACTGTTGTGCTGTACGGCCTCTGGCACATTCAATCGTTATCCAACTCCGCTGTTCCTGTTTCGAAAATATCGTGACAAAACTACATTAGACCGCCAGCTAACATGAGGCTCTGTTCTTCTTGTCACTGTGCATGCGCGTGATGTGGGAAGGGAGAGTCCATTTGCTCTGAGGTAAGGTAGGTATGTAACTAACGTATGGTATAAGCAACATTATTTGGTTCCATTGCATGGCATCTCTACAGCAGTGTTGCCACTATTAACCCTTCAATGCCAACCTCGGTGCCAAGCAGCCTCCGTAGTCTAGAGGTAATGTTCCCACCTCATGACTCGTAGTATGCGAGTTCAAACCCGGCGGAGGTCATAGAATTTTTAAGGGTGGAAATTTGCAGGGAACAAGTCCTCCGGGAGGAACTTTAAGCTGTGGGTCCCATGTCGTAGCTTTACGGCACGTAAAAGAACCTCATATCTCCTAAGGAGGTCACTGAGCCGAATTCAAGGACATTTCCCACCCAACAGTAGTCTCTAACGCCTCTGATAGATGGGGGAAGCATTATAGATACCGCCAAGTCAGTAGAGGCTGGTAGAATATCATAGAGGGAAGCACAATAGATCAAACCGGTCGCGGTGCATGGGGAAACCCACCCTCTCTAAATAACTAACTAAAGTTCCAACCCTCATACAACAGATTAGAAGCTGGTCCGGCTGTTACTCATTCATTTAAAATAAGAACTTTGGTCTCCACTGTTATCATCAGAGTCATAAATGGTTATTATAATTAACAAAATTCCTTTTTTTCCTA
Organism: Cryptotermes secundus; assembly: GCF_002891405.2. Lineage (NCBI taxonomy): Eukaryota > Metazoa > Arthropoda > Insecta > Blattodea > Kalotermitidae > Cryptotermes > Cryptotermes secundus. The sequence continues at coordinate 1,871,318 of NW_019740661.1, forward strand.
TCATCATTATTGATTACTGTAGTTAATGGATTTTGGAATGGTGCTAAAACCACTCCTGCCTCCTAAATATGTCAGTTATGCAGGAAATTAACAAGGTTGGAAAGGCACACAACATTAACTAAAGGCATTCTTCATGTTATTAAGCTTACTTAAAGGAAGGAATAATAAAATGTAAATTAGTGGGTCTCCCACACAAATGCTCAGCAGAACCCGTGGAAATATGAAAAAATTCATTTATGGCCTTACATAAACTAGGATCTATTGCAGGGCAATGTGGCTGAAAATGGTAGTTGGCTGACAACACTGAGTCCTCCATATCAAATTTTAAGAAATCTATTCAATTTAGGTGCTGTACTAGGTCACAGACAAATGCCTAAACATATACGGAAATGACTTTTACATAATACATTCATTTTAATTTTGGACATTTAAAAGGTACAATCTTGGGATGATCTCCAATGCCATGAAGTTCATATCACACAAACAATGCACAGAAAAAATAACACGCTAAGAATATATACTTCATAATATAGAGAAAGACACAAATGTAACATGAGTCTCACATAAGACATCATAAAGATATGATTGCTTGTAACTCATGAGTTTATTCAGTTACTTCAGAAGCTCTGTTATACATGCATGTTATTTGGGAGCCTGCCACAAAATGCTCTGCCCTTCAGGTTTAAATTCCACGGGCTACTCATATCGGTCTCATGGCATGGTCAGAAACTAACAGCCTATGCACATTATAAATTTTCTTCAATATCACCCTAATAAATCATTGAACAGCTAGCATGAAACAAGGTTATGAGTTACGTGCCAGCACCACTCATAAATGACAAGCCTCAAGCTGTTATGCTCTGTGCAATAAGCAGTTATGACTCACTCATGTTATTATTTATATCAAAATGCCACATGTGAATTATAAGCTGCAACAATGAGTATTCATGTATGATACTTATGTGAAAAGTGGTTCTGTAAGAAGAGTTAAGAGAAGATTAAGTTTTAGGACATTATTCAAAACAGGAACAAATAATTTATAACATTCATACAATTGTGAATAAATTTGGACAGGCTCAGTTGTTATTAGGCTGGCCTATGGGCTTGCCAATTGCACTGCAGGTCCAAACATGGGGAGAAACAGTTGGCATGAGAAACATGTGTCCCTTTTGTCAGTCTGGCCACTTAAATTGTGGCAGGATCTGAAACAACTACCAACCCTTCAGTATCAAATATAATGATCATGAACAATGAACCTGGAGAGATGTGCAATGGAACAACTGAGGGCTACTTTGAGAACTCGTGATGGATTACTAAGCCTGGTCACATTTAATATACAAATAAAACCAAAGAGTGTGCTCCCCAAGTACCTTAGTTAAATGGTCAATACATACTTCTTATCTCCTGCTTTTTCCTTTCCAAACTTTATTTTTAACCTAAGAGCTGGTTTGCTTGTATCAGCATCATCAAATGACAAGTCTTGTGAACCCTCACTTTCTTCTAATAGTTTCTTCTTTTTATGTTTTTTATGTTTATGTTTCTTATGCTTCTTCTGCAGTAGAAATTCATTTGTATCTGAAACATATAAATTACATTAACAGAATTATGAATCATCATTATGGACTATTTCCACATCCTAGGATTTTTGCCTGTATGGATATATGGAAAATAAAGGAAATGAATGAATAAATAAAAGAAAGCAGTTATATCCTACTCTAGTATACTGCCCCAGCATTTGCCTGAAGGAAGTGCAAAACGCCAAGAGAAACTTTAGGGCCACCTTGAATCCAGGCAGAGTTTCTAACTTCAAACATCTGAAATATCAAACTAGAGTTTTAATTACTACATCATGGGTTAAATTACAGTTTACAGATGCATCTTTCCTCCTTGTTTCCCTAGGTTTTCTGGCCTACTGAGCTTCAACTCTTCCACCGAGTTCTGAATCAACTTTATTTTTTGGATAAACTATAAAGTATTAAGTTATATGCAATTCAGTCTGAAAATACTGGTACCTACATTACAATATTTTACACACCTGACACCATTCCTCATGAGAATAATGCAGAGAAGTCATAGTTTACGACATTGCTACATACCCACAACAAGCTCGTCTTCTGTACTTGTGTCTTTCCGTTTGCCCATTTTTTAAAACACGTCAATTTTCTTGACACAACATCCAATACAAAAACACTTAATACTTCAAATTATAAGCACTGTTCATAATATGAAGCTGTTATGTTTGGTGTACGATGCATATTTCAGGCACTACTAAAATACAACTTGCACCGCATATTTGAAATTCACGTTCACTACACAGACCATACAGACTTCACGCACGGCTAGCAGTGCTGCCAATTTAACATTTTACATAATCCGCTAACACTTTTATTTATTGCATTCTTCGCAACAATCAACTTCCATTATCAGAAAGGCCAAACCCACTCAACTGGTATCGCGCATTACTACCCGCTACCATGGATTAGTATCTATAGCTCGGCATCTCAACGTTAATTGTGAATAACGCACGAATTAATAAATGTTACACATCTAGCCACAGGGGCACGCGATAGTGTAGTTGGTTAAGGCACTATGCTGCCAACCGGAAGGTTCGAGTCTCGATGAAGTGCAGCAGTATGGCCCTGAGGTCGACTCAGTCTCAAACGTCTCAAAGGTCTCAAATACAAATGAATACCAAGAATCTTCCTGGAGGATAAAGGGCGGCCGGTGCGTAAGGCTGACAACCTTACCGCCATCTATGAGCCGATTGTCTAGATAATGTGGGACCCTCCACATCTCACAACCCCATGGGCCTTCATGGCCCAGCCATGGCATAGCTTTTACATATAGCGACATCTAACGGTGAGAACCTTCAAAGGATAGACAAATCATTATAATTATTCATGAAATTTGTCTCTTATTCGCTTATCGGAACAAGTTACAGGCTTTCAGTATATCAAAAAGGAGTCTACTTTACTGGCATAAAAGTGTTCAACAATCTGCCACAAAGTATTAAAAACTTGGGCAATGATACTAAAAAGTTTAAACCAGAGTTAAAGAATTATCTACATGCTCATTCCTTCTACTCTTTAGATGAATACTTCAATGTAAATAGAGAATGATGTAAAATTAAGTTATATTAATTTTTAAGCTAAAATTGCCTGTACTTATGTATGTAACCTTTTGACATGTTTCGTATCCAAAGGTACTAACCTGCTTAGGATTTATAGAATGTAAATAAATTCAATTTCAATTCAATTATTGTATTTAACGCTATTGGTTGGCGGTATACATCATGCAGCCCAGAGCTATCGGCAAGAGCGTAAACCATTCCAACAAGAAATTCCATGGTCGGCCGAAGGAAGATAGTTGGGCACACACCTCCAAGGAAGATTAACATGGAAAGCACACTTTAAAGCCACGAAAAATAAAGTAATGCAACACTTTAATCTTTAAATCTCGCATACTTAACAGGAAAATAAAAACTCATTTACACACGTAGTAAAGAATAACAGCGGCATGCACACAGGAAGACTACACAGGATAACACCTATACAGTGTGGAAACAAAAACTAGCCGCTGCAGCACTTTAGACATAGGGCGAGTAACCCTAACAATTTTAAATTTAAAATTTAGAAAAACATTCTAAAGGATTTTAAAATTAGAACTAAAGATTTTATAGTGCTACTACAGGAACGTAAAAATTAATGTGTGTAAAATAATCTACAAACCAGACAGATTCAACAAAGTAGATGTTGATAATAACAAGGAAAGTGTTTCAAATGTTAAATTTTGGGCTGGGTGCAGTGTGACAGCAACGTNAACAAACAAATTGATGTGCCAAACCTTATTAAGATCTTAGACTTTGTTTTAAGCATCCCAGGCTCAAATGCCCATACTGAAAGAATTTTTTCACTGATGAGCAATAAATGGACTAATCAGAGAAATCAAAGCAGTTTAGAACTAATTAAGTCAGAGCTAATGGTAGCAATTAATTATGACTATAGTTGTAAAGAGTTTTTTACATTTGCACAAGAAGATAAAAAATGCTTAGTTCTGCAGCATCAATGGACAAATACATATAGGCTAGGACTAAGAAACATGCAAATTTGTAACATTTATTCCATATTGTGACCTGTATATTATATACAATGTAAATTAATTGTTTTGTTTAATATTATCCATTCCACAAACGTTTGCTGGACTGATGCTGCGCCGCTAAAAATGTGCAAAATTTGTCGTGACTAAATCTCCCTTAAATTCGTGACCGAAAGTTGGTCACCCTAACTAAAACTCCCTTAAATTCATGACCGAAAGTTGGTCACCCTAATTAAGATATGGCATCTGCTGTTCTCAGCCTGAAGTGACAGAGGCCTTGTGTATAATGTATATAAGTATATCATTTATTTTACTATGTATTTTATATGCAAAACTAACACTATATATATAGGTAAGTCAATAATTATCTGCAATGTAGCTATAAATTTTATTTCAATACAAATAGAAAACTTACATTAACATCATTTTTCAACATAGTCCCCTTGCTTTTCAATGCACTTGGTCCATTGTTGCACAAGCTTCCTGAGCCCTCAGAAAAGAAGGTTTTTGGCTGAGCAACGAGCCACGCAAGCACCGTTTCCTTCACTTCTTGGTCCGAAGTGAATCGACGGCCCCTTAATGCCTCTTTGAGTGAACCAAACAAGTGGTAGTCTGAAGGGGCGAGATCAGGACTATACGGAGGATGAGCCATTACATCAAACTTGAGTTTCCGGAGGGTTTTAGCAGTGTGGGCAGCAGTATGTGGATGGGCATTGTCGTGCAACAACACAACACCCTTCGACAGTAGTCCTCGGCGTTTGCTTCGAATTGCAGGCTTTTTAGCCTGTCAGTAAGCATTTCACTGTAACGAGCACTGTTTATTGTTGTGCCCCTCTCCTGATAATGTTCCAGTACTGGACCTTGTGAGTCCCAGAAAGCTGTAAGCATCAGTTTTCCTGCAGATGGTTGGCTTTTGAACTTTTTCTTGCTGGGTGATTGTGGATGTTTCCATTCCATACTCTGCCGTTTACTCTCCGGCTCGCAATGATGGATCCATGTTTTGTCACCAGTGATGATTCTGTCTAAGAAGACGTCACGTTCGTTGCCATAGCGATCCAAATGTTGTTAGCAGATGTCCAAGCGCGTTTGTTTATGCAACACTGTGAGTTGTTTTGGGACCCATCTTGCACAGACTTTATGAAACCCAAGTCTGTTGTGGATGATTTCGTAGGCAGAACCATGACTGATTTGCAGACAATTTACCACTTCATCAATAGTCACTCATCTGTCTAACAGAACCATGTCACGTAGACGCTCAATGTTGTCCTCATTTGTGGCTGTGGATGGTCGTCCGGCTCCTTCCTCATGCGTAACAATTGTGCGACCATTTTTTAATTTTTCAGTCCATTTGTAGACACTCCGTTGCAGCAAAAGCCTCTTCCCGTATTGTGCTGAAAGTCTTTGATGGATTGCGGCCCCTGATACACCTTCTGACCACAAAAACTGGATCACTGAATGTTGCTCTTCTTTGATGCAAACAGAAAATGAAGCAGCCATGATTAACGGCAAGGCAGCGACGATGGAACTGACCTAGTAACATTAAACCTGCGCAGAAATAATGACAAGGAAACCACACATGGCGATGCTGTGCAAAACTACAGTGCTGCCAACAGAAACAGAAACAGAAAGACAACTGCATTGCGGATAATTATTGACTTCCCCTCATACATATTGAAAATTGATAGAGTATAAATGATTTACATTGCTGACTACTGTTCTGACAAGGGAAAGACCTGTCCCCTTGTCAGAGAGGTCACTCTGTATGGAGAAAACAGTGGCTGTCAAATAGTAATTAAAATGTGGTCATGAGCCTCTGATGGAGCTCAACATGAAGATGGAATGACAGACTGACCATTGTTTGCAATGTGACTTTGACTTGGTTAGCCGATTACTCTGCTTGCCACCTGCTTTCACGCTGGTATCTTGCTCGGCTTGCTTGACCCTAAAAGTAGAGGCAATATATTCCTCCAAAACTTGGGTTGACTTCAAACGGGTTACGATATTATATCCCAGAAAATATACTCTTCTTGATTTAGTTAGTTTCAAAGTCCTCACCTCACGCTATGAGATGGCAAAATTGGATTAGGCGTTCTATTCTGCCATCTCTGCAACTTACATACGCAATGATGAAACGGGTAGACACTGCAGCACAGGCAGTAGAAAGGTTTTTGATGCAATCCAGTTATTCATATAAACATCCAGTTCACCGAGGATAAGGAAAGACATGGACACTTTGTTTCCGTGATAATGACATTTACTGGAGAACTAAGTACAGGGTGGGCCAGACTCAATTAGGCAGTTTTTGGTCATTAATAACTAACTATATCCAACAACACACAGGATAATGGGAAAGTACCTTTTGTTGTCGATAGATGGCAGCATCATACAGTATGCTGTGAACGAGGTCAATACTCTGCCTACTTAGTGCGCATCGAGGAAACGTCATGGCCGGTAGATGGTTGTCTGTCTATATGGGAAACCCATCCACATTAATCTCTATCTCACTTCCAGATCCTGCCACAAAGAATCCAATAAAAAAGGCTGTACACATCAGAGAGAGTCACTGATCCAAAGAAGTATCCTGCCTCTGTTGCTTTTCTACCCTACATCAGTGCGACCTTTAACTGCACTAGCAGGTTGCTGCTCAGACAGAAGTCAGGTGTTCTCCTTAAAAGGAAGATGGTGTTATTTTACTAGCTGTGGTAGATAACTTGGGATTGAAGATGCCAGGTATGTACAAAATTCACTACAAGTGTACAGATCGGATTTTCCTTTCAGCTAAGAATCAAGGAGCACTACTGGCACATAAATCCCAATCAGGCAAATAAGACAGCTGTGGCAGAATACAGCTTCAGTCCACTCCAGATCAGACCATAGAGGCCTTAGGGGCCACTGAGTTTGAGTTACTTCCCATTGACTAGAACAGGGAGGAAAAATTTGGCTGGGGTAAATCATGGAAACCTGTCCTCTACTACTTGAAGGAACACAGGAAATCTTCTGTAGGTATAGCCCAAACTGGGCTCTCCAACATGACCCACATCAGGATCTCTTGAAAAGTTCCTTTTTTAGAGTCTTCTCCTATTCTTTTCATCCCTAAGCAGGGCTTGAGGTGGGGTGGGATGCGGCAGGATGGCATCCCTGTTCTTTTCTAAATGGCTTAGAAGCATCCCATTACTTCTTTGGCAGTAAATGCAATGTACAATTATGTCTATGAATTAAAAAGAGAAAACCATCCTGGTTCTATTTTCATTCCACCTCAAGCACTGTCCCTAAGCATTTGAGATGAAGCACAGGTGCACTTGCATTCTGAATAGGGGCTCTCTCATTGTACCCTACAGCCTAATCAACTCTACCTGGTGCATGATACTCCTAGAACAAAGTATTATCCAGTTTCCCCTTACAACTTCCTCCTCTTCATTCTTTTTCTCTTAGTTTTCCTTAGAATTGTCTATTCTCTCTTTTCCTCCTAAATTCTAGCCCATGCTTTCTGAGTGGCAAAACAACCCTTCAAGGCCCCTGTCTCCCACTGGTACACTTGCTGCCTTGGTTTGTACCCTCCCTCTCCCTACAGTAAGCACTCTCTCTTCCTGAGCATCTTAGTTACCAAAGTGGTGAAAAATGAAACTGTGTTAGTAAGTGTCACAATCCTGCCAAGGTGGCTTATGATTTACTTGGGAAGGCTCTGTGGCAGAGTGGACAGCTGGACCACGATTAACCTCAAACTGTTTCAGGCACTCAACAGAGCAAATTACGTTACAAGCCCTCTGCTTGTTCTGTTATGTTGATGGCACTTTTGTAAACTGAACCCATGAACAGAAGTGAAGAATTTCCTAAACCATCTGAATGGTGCCCATCAGAATATCCAGTATTAATTAGTATCACAATTCTTCTGTCATAAGGGTGGAGGCAGCAGGTACCTCCGAAACTTTGGATCCTAGCTTCCAAATTATATGGTACCACAATCCACAAGACCATCATCTGAATTCTCACCACTGGGAGAACCTCAAACTTCATCACAGGTCAAGTTATGTGTAACTTTACAAGTGCTATTAAGATTATTCTTGTATATGTAAAACCCAAATTAATGTACATAATTACAACTTTCAAAATATGCATTTCGAAAGTCAATTTTTATACATTTCATTATAAATAAAATTTGAACATCATTCAATAGTTGATGCCTCCCAGATTTGGGGCTGGAATTTCTGGAAAGTGAATTTGTTTCTGGACTCTGGCAGAATATGATCTGAAATAGAAAAGTTCTGGATTTGCATTCGTCCTAAATGATTTCTTTAGTATGTGACATGTATGGTCCTTACATAGACCAGATGAATCTGTCTACAAACATAAACACTCACATTATGTCCGCTTGGTTATAACACTGCATAGTCTGGTGACTGGGTACCAGAATTTCAGAGGAACATACTGCTTCCATCTTCAGGGTGACAAATGGTAAAATTTCCCCTGTGCTTAATCAATTATGCACCATGCCATGAAGACCTGTGGTAGAGTGGAAATTTAGCTTCATCATTCTTAACCTCAGTACTAAATGGAGGCGAGTGGACTGCTTCATGCTCCTTCCACTTTATCCATGTGGAAAGGCACCTGACAACTCTTGGTGAGGAGGCTGGTTCCTAAAAAAAATTGCTAATGAAGAAATTGAATGTACACAGAATGGCCACAATGTGCCACATTTTATTTTTTGTCACACAAAGAGACAATCTTGGGAAGACTGAAACAACAAACAAAGGAAATCAAGTTTTATTTTTACTGGCTGTTACTTCATCAATTTCTTGTTAGCAGGTACATACACTGATTACCTAATATTTCCTTTTAATAACATATCATTTACACATGTTTTATACATGTGTTTGCATAATTAGCAATTTATTTATGTACATATTTTTGTCATAATCAATATGTAATATTTGCTAACTACATAAGCCTCACGTTAGAGATTTACAAACTTGAGAAGATTTCTGAGGTGAAAACCCTGCTCAATCATCATGTACTTGAGTTCATGAATTGCAGTGTTGCTATTCTCATATGCATCCTCATAATTAAATTCACTATTTCAGCTAAATATCCAGGAAATGTTCCAGATTCAAAACTTACAAAAGAAGAAACATAAAACCTCCTAGGTGATATGATTATTTTTTGTAAGGTACCATTTCTTTCAGCTCCTCTTGCTTATAGTTATAGAGAGAACATAAAATATTTCTTTCCTACTGAGAAAAAAAATACAATGACTTTGATTAATTAAGTTACTGGACAACTGTCTTCCATCCCTATGAATGTCTGAGCCCTTAGTCTGTGCCTTTTTACTTTGCATTTTTACATTTCAATTAGATTCAGGTTCCTTTGCTTCTTTACAGTTATGAATCAGCGGTGCAGTCCAAGCACTGCCACAATGCTCTCCATTTATTTCATGAACAATGATAGCTGAAAGGTATCTTATATTCCCTTCTGAATAAGTTACAATTGATGAAAAGAAGGTCCCATTGGCATGACTGTGAATCTTGTAATTAAAGAACTGCTTCCTGTAACAAACTCTCACAAATTCCCACGTTGAGATTGTTCAGCTTCAATAGCCTCAAATAGTGCCTTGAAATTACCGGCTCCAAAACCCTGGAACAGACATTCAAAATTTTACTGATAACAGCTAAAAAATATATGGTAAAATAAAAATACTAATATTGGAATCCTGTATGTTATAGGCTATCTCATTTCAGAGAAAGCCATTCCTTAGTAGAAGAAATAAAACTTAAATGGAATTATTTAGAAGAAATAGTGAAGTTTAAAGTTTTCTTACGGTAAAGGGCAATGTGATTCATGCATATTTAGTCCATAATGTCACTGCTATTACAAAGTGATTTACAGGCATTGCATCACTGATTGAAGAAATGTCAGCTCTACACACTGCATTACTATTCGTACAGCAGTTCTATGTTGCTCAGAAAGTAATTATGTAAAGTACAGGGTTTGTCCGAAAAGTAATGTCAGTGAGTCGATTAAAGAACTTTTATGGATTAGATCGGTGCAACACATTAAAAGGCTTCAAAATAGGCTTCTTCTGCGTCGATACATCGATTCCAGCGAGATTTCTAGGCATCGAAGGCGTCATGGCAGGCGTCCTCCGGAATGTCCTTCAGAGCCTTGGTGCAAGCCTCTTTGACTTCGTCAACTGTCCCAAAATGATGTCCTTTCATGGGAGTTTTCAAGCGCGGAAACAAAAAGAAGTCTGGGGAGCCACGTCAGGACTGTAGGGCGGCTGGGGAACCGTTGGCACCTTTGAATCGGTCAGGAAGCGGGTCACGAGGAAGGCGGTGTCGGCTGGCGCATTGTCATGGTGAAGTTTCCAATCGTCCGCGATGTCGGGCCGGATGCGATAAACCCTTCTTTTGGGTCTCTTTAGCACTTCCACGTAGAATTTGGCGTTGATGGTTGTACCATGTAGTACAAACTCACATTTTCGTCGGTGGTGCTTGTTGATGGCCGTCCAGCGCGGGCTTCATCGCCGACCTATTCACGGCCTTCTAAAAAGGCCTTGTGCCACCGGTAGACCTGACATTCCGACAAACAATCGTCACCGAAGGCCGTCTTTATCATGGGAAAAGTTTCCACTGCAGACTTGCCAAGTTTCACACAAAACTTGATGGCAATCCTTTGTTCCAAGGAGCGCTGCATTGCGGCTTGCACGGGAGACAAAAACGAGTTTCACGGAAAAGCCTTTCGTCACTCTCAGGAAGTTCGGAGACGACTAAGCGACCGCGGGTTCATAAGCTGACTTCCCCCTCCACCGAGCCCAACCGGTCTGAGAGTGCTGCGACGTATAGTCACTTCACAATAAAATAACTGACATTACTTTTCGGACAAACCCTGTATATCAGTGAAGAAGTTTTCAGGTCTTGATCAACAAATTAAAATAAGTGTAGACACCATTCTACATAGGCCTTCTGTGAAGATACAAGTATATTTTCTAATGAATATGTTTCCGTTCATTTCCTACTAGGGTCTGTTACTGAGGTGTCACAGCATCAGGCCATGATTATATTATTCTGTTGCTAAATACACTTTAGATTAACAGGAGGCATATATGGATAGCCTGCAAAAATACAGCCCACTGCAATCAATAGTAAATTGAAAATATTCTTTCAGGAAACCTATTTGTTATAGTGCATCTGATTCCACAGAAAGCCATTCTTTATTATAAATAGTAGACTGCCTATTCATTCAATATCTGGTAAATAATTTATGTTCATGCAACACTCAACAATTCAGTATATGGACAAATCTGACTATATGATGAACCCTTGCTCCATCAGCAGACAGACATCAAAATGGATGAAAAATCTATTTTTCCATCTCACGAACTTTTCAATTCTGAACACTTTTACCCTCCTCTTCTTGTGGTTCAAAATTATCACGCCAACATTTCAGACATGCAATGTTCAGGGACTGAACACAGATGAGGTGAAGGGCACCTCGATCACAGACAGCTACATGGCTAAGACGAATCCCTTCCACCAGTCAACTAAGACAGCACTCTTCATAATCACTGCTGTGAGAACCTCAAATTGAGCATCATACGCATGCACTATATTATTACATTTAATATAGAATGGTGATTTTTCACTTAACATACTTTGTGGTTGTGCCTCTGAATGACTTCAAGGAAAAGAGTTGGCCGATCTTGCATGTTCTTGGTAAAGATCTGTAGCAGATAACCATTTTCATCATAGTCCACAAGGATTTTCAGCTCCTGTATTAATAATAATTGCATTCAATGAATTCAGAGTTAGTCAAAATGACTGTAGAATATGGAATATGTCATATAAATACAAAAGCGTATGTATAGTACCGATGGGGTATAGTACAATCTGCCTGCTACTTCCTTGCTCTAAGGTCCATACGCCCACCTCAGAAACCTGTATTTGAGTGGCCTAGATCTAAATCTTTCCCTTAGAGTGAACAAGCAACATTTACACCCACATAAATCAAGAGATAAAATGAGAGTTTCATGCTCTTTAATCTTCATCTCACCAGATAGGAGACAACAGATAAAAAAATTCTAAACTGCTAACAGTAAAAATATGGGATTTGCAGAAAAGGTAACAGGAACAAGAGACTTATATTATCATTACTTTTGGATTCATGTAGAATAAGAAATTTAATAACTCTTCTACATTCTTCTAATTTTATGTGGAAGGGATGAACACATTCTACAAATTTTAAGAAACTTTCAAATTCATTAAAATATACCTTAGGAGAAAATGGTGAACATTTATGTCCTTCAAGTCTATGACTATCATTGAGTAGAGCGCAAAATTGTACTTCAGCATCCTGTTGCATTAGTGTATCATTTTATGCACTTACTTCCATCTTTAATGCAACTTTACAAATACTCTTGAACTTAATATAAGATTAAAATTAAAATTAAACTGCTACAGGTTTTGGCAATACTTGACCATCCTCTGGCAACTGTTCGCATGTTGAAAGGAGAAAAAAAACTCCATCAGTCACACTGGACAGAATTAATTAACCTTTAGTGCTACATTGCATTGGATCTTAAGTTAAAATATTCCAGTGTTATTCCATTTTTGCCACTCACTCATTAAAATATATTTGCTTCAGAACATCACTTTTTTTATTTCTACCTTCTACATGTGCCATATATTTTTTTATTGCTAGTGGGGTGGGACTAGGTCCCTTGTACTGCGGCCACTTCTGGCCTATTGTACCAGCCCCAGATGACAGGTGAGGGTGATTGTGAAGCAGTTGGTGGAATGAAGGTTGGCAGGGGAAACCGAAGTGCTCAGAGAAAACCTGCCCCAGCGCCACTTTGTCCACCACAGATCCCTCTTGATCAGACCCAGGATCGAACCCGGGCTGCCGCGATGGGAAGCCAGCGACTAACTGCTTGAGCTATGGTGTGGCCAAATTGTGCCATCTATATTTTTGTGTTGTTTTGTTTGGCCCTGTTATGGCCCAAATTTGAGATTGAAGAGGGTATGGTATTACCCAAAAGCTAGAGACTTGCGAAAAGCGTTTCGCAGTTCTTACAGTAATTTGTAAACACCAGGACTGGCAATTAGGTTAAGNTAAGTAAAGGTAAAGTTGTCCCCGTGCTCAAAGAATTAAGCACTACACCGTGGAGGTGTATGGGGGAGTGGATGTATGGAGCTCAGAGCCGGTCTGGACGATTTGGAAAAGAGAAAATTCTTGAGCCTACCAGGACTTGAACTCTGACCCCTCAGTCATTCAGCCTGTAGCCAGTCACTATACCAACTACACTACCCTGGCTCATAATAATATAATGTAATATAATATAATAAAACTTGAATAATCTTTATAATTTCAACACACTGCCCCATAAACATGTTGTATATTTGATTTGTAGTTTACATAAGGCTTACCTGTAAGATATCCAGATCCTCAATCAAATTAACCTTGTCTGCTTTCAGCCTCTCTCTGAGAATATCATAATATGTATCAGGAATTTGTAGGAATTCTTGCCCACGCTCACGTAGGTTTCGGATCTGCAAATATTGTTTCCTCTTTTCATGAACAAAATCAGGTAAAAATAGTACAGATGTAAGTTCATGAGCTAATTAATGTTTGTTACACTAACTATACACATATATGGACATATTTTCCTTTCTTTGACTGTATTTACCCGTTCATATCTGCATCTCTGGTCATCATATCCCTAATTATACCTTTATATCTTGAATAATTTTTGTAGAATGAGTAGTTCATGTAATTTCACATCCATTTAAAGCAACATTTTTGCTGAAACTGTACTCCTATTACAACCATGCACAAAATATGTAATCAGTTCTGCAGTTATAAGTTATGAAATTAGCAGTTCTACTGCTAATGGTGCTTAATGAACATATTCGTGTGTACATAAAACACTTGAGAGCTTCCTAACCAGAAGTATACTATTTCATTATGAATGTGGCTAAATTTTACAACCTATCAACTCATGATCAAGAAGGTCCTACACTTTGAGACATGCAAATATTAGCTGTAATTGTTTTGTCGGGATTTCCTTTCCTTCTGTCTTTGTGTTATTACATACAAGAACTGCTAATAAATCCTTGAAATTATCGAAAATCCCAGACCCAGCAGTACAACGCATGCAGTAACAGGAGCAAAACACAACACAGAACACGATACACAAATATACATAGGAAGAATGCACACATAAAAGAGGATTGGCGTAATTAGCGTGTTTGAGTGCAACGTAGGAAGAATCCTGAAAAGTTTTATTATTTAGAATTCATCGTCCTATATGACGAATACAGATTTTAGTCATTTTAGAATGAAGACATTATGGCATGCAGTACAATAGTTTAACGTGCATAAAGACACCTGAAGATGGCACATTAGTGCTGAAACATGTAGTGTGGAAGTGAAGAATAAGTGAAAAAGTGTATACACTGTAAGACGGTCAGCATAAACTATAGTCGAAAATCCCATGCACTTGGAAACAGCGGTAACAAATCAAATCTATACATATGACAAAATTAAGAGCACAATACATAATCTACCATTCAGTTCACAAAGTATTACTTTTGCATTTGTATTCTAAAGTATAAAGATTAATATGTATAATTATAACTTGGCCCATTTTTACATGCGTGCAAAACTTAATCTTCCTTTGTGGCATGAAACTGAGGTGATGAGAAGAATCTTTGGATCAAAGAGAGATGAAGTGAAAAAGAACTCAATAAAATTACATGATATGGAGCTTTACACTTTGCGCTCTTCATCTAATAATTCTAGTGTGATTAAGCCAAGATGAATGAGACAGGTGAGAATTTACAAAAATGGGAGATATGCATGTGAATTTCAGTTGAAAGCCTCTAAAGAAAAGATCTAAAGACAGTTGGGAATTAAATATTAAAATGGATGTTATGGATATGCTTTCAAGGATAAAAAACAAACAGAGCAGGCTTAATATTGGGATTATGTAAACATCATGCAGAGCCTTCTGGTTCCATAAATGCAGGGTATTTATTGACAGGACAAATAATTATCATATGACTATAATCTACAAAGACCATGGAGTTAGTCAGCTATAATTCTGTAAACCACAGGCTCCATGGCAGGTACAAAACTGAAGTGTTTTCTGTTCTTCTTTATGCAAGCTAGCCAACACTGTTGCAGATGTGGCAAATTATATCACACATGCTTGAAGCTAGGAACCATTCCCTGTGAAAGTTCACTGCTACTTGTCTCCAGGGATTACCAAGCAGATCAGCTCATTGCAAAATATATCTCACTTATGCTTCAGAATTACCAGGTTAAAATCTCAATCATATTTTGAGTTTCTACTGATTACTTAATCAGAAAGAACACGTTAAAATGGTGTCTGAAGTTACTGCATTAAACTGACTTACAGCACCAATAATATCCTGTGTGTTGAGGGCTATGTGTTGCACGCCTGCACCACCATAGTAGTCTACGTACTCTTCAATTTGACTCTTCTTCTTGCCTGGTGCTGGCTCATTTATTGGAATCTGCACAAAGTTAAGTTAGTGTCAAAATTTCTGTTTCAACTTTACTTTCCTAGTGTACATGTGTGACAAAGAAACATCAAACAATATGATCATATGTATCAATAAGAATCAGTATAAAAATGTAAATATTCCAACATTAACATCATTCACAATTATTTTGATCGTAACTGAGAGAAAAATCGTCACTTTTCATAACCAAGGGAAGTTACAGAAATTTAATCTGCTTCAGTCTCTATGTTGGGGTTCAGATTAGGCTATTTAGAAATGACCAGAGATCAGAGATTCAGAGAGCGAAAACTGTGTACTTAACTAGCTATAAATTATTCACACTAACTAGTGATACTTTACAGGTATATCATAAATATGTAAACATATGATTATTTGTAATTAATTATGAGAGATTATCCCAAATTGTGACTGGTGTTCATGACATATACAGTCACATGTTACACTAAAACTGATGTAGGCCCTACTCTCTTAATCAGTAATAAATACAGTAAATATTAATACATGAATGAATTAGAGAATCAAAATATACATTTTTCTCAACATGTTCATATATTTATTTAAATATATTACAATATTTATATAATGCATGAAAAAGTTAAAATTCATAGAGGGTCATGTTATTAATAATGAGTGAATATTGCTGAATAGCAGATTGACTTTTATTGCAGGTGTTTCTGGTCCATGAGGCATAGTTGCTCACTCCTGGCCCAACTGTTTTTCACAAAGATCTGACTCTATCAGAGGTAAAATAATCCACACTGAATCTTGCCAGTGTTAAGCCTGAAACTTTGGACTTGAGAGTCCAGCACCCCCCCTAAGTCCTACATGCTTGTAACGCAAACAAAAACAAACTGAAGGAAAGAAATATTCATATATGTAAAATTAATTACAATGGTCCTGTGGAATAAAATAATTGAATTACTTGTAATTGCTCCATACCTTGATTGTCTCTTCCCAGTTTGTCATGACAATGGATCTCAAAGAAGAATACTGTGTGTGGATCTGTGAGTCATCCACAGACCAGAATCTGTGGAACATGAGGTTCCTCTCATACCTGAAATAAGCTAATAATATTAGACTACATTTTATATTATTTGTGTTGATTTAATTTGTATAGATTCTAGAAAGCATATGATTAAGAAAAGTAACTTCTATAAACTGTAGCTGGCAGAAATGCAGTATGCTTAGGGGAGATATAAAATGTATAAAAAAAAGTGTATCACTTTAGAGATGTAAGCATAAATTGGAGGATAATAAAATTGACGTTATAAAGCAGGATGTGTGGCTGAAGACTGGATTATCTAGGCTCTTGGTACAGTCCAGCAGTGATCTGTACTTAATATGTCATACTAGCTCAGGTTTCTGGAAAGATGATAAATTTCTTATTCAGCTTAGCAGCTATAAGTCTTCAAAGGATTCTGCTCCTGAAGTGAGCTGGTTGGTTCATTGGTTGCTTAGTCAGTCACCCCAATCAGTAAGTCAGTAAATTGGCCACTCAGTCAGTCACTCATCCTCAGAAACAGCAATTTATATTTTATACATACCACTCTGCTACAGGTACCATGCCATTGTCTGGTTGATTCCCAACTATATGATCCACAAAATCCAGTTTTCCTGGTGGCCTGAACATAATATACAATAATGTAAAAACATATGATTCAAAATAGAATTCAGCATTTTAGAAATCTGAAAAACAGAGCAAAGCAAACCTTGAGACTTTGAGACAACACACTCATTAGCAATACTATCATATGTTCTTCAAGAAATGCATCCTGTTGTGTTATTATCATATGGTCCTATGCCTAATTCATTTTTCCGTATGAAGGTATAATTTTTCTTTTCTTATCCGCATGTGGGGTTGTGTTAAACGTCTCATATAACTTACCATAGGAGGAACAGAATAAAAGGTATTATTGAATAACTTGGGATTACTAATCATTTGGACTTTGTGCATCATCTGGTACTCTAAAGGACACAATGCTTCAGAAACTTGATCAATTTCTGTCATCAGGATAAATGGTGGGAGGCATTTAATCTATAATTTCGAACATCCCAAAAATAAGCAAATACAATATATTTACACACTTTTATTGGGACTTCTAAGAAGTGAGCTCTCTAACTTAAGAACAATTAATAACAATACAGGGTAAAAACTTATATCATATTAATGTGCTGAGAATACTATAGGTTAATATCCATTTATGCTTTCAAACCATTTCTGTGAAGCCAGTGTACCTACTACTTCTTTTCTGTTTCAAAATGACTTCCTCTAATAACACTGCTATAATAGTGATATTTGGTGGCCCAAGGTAGTGACTAGGAAGAATGCTACCTCGTGGGTTGTGACATTACATACTCTGGAACAAATATAAAGATATTCTGGAGGAACATACTCTCTCCATCTTCAGAGGCAAAGAAGCAAAAAATAAACCAAGCAATCAAAGCAGCAAGCAGGACTTTTTTCCTGGCAAGATGGAGGCAGTTAATTCTTCTAGAACATCAGTAACTTCTCTCACACTACACAGCATCACATCCCAGAAGATTATTACTACTATAATAGCAAAATCATTGTCATAACGTCATTTAATCGTTATAGACAACATGAATCCATAGAGAAACTTGTAGGTGTCATACAATATTCATGTAACCAATTGTGATGGTCTGATGTGCAGTTCAATGTGGACACTTGAGGAAATTTTCTGTCCCTTGGTAGTCCATTCCCTGTCAGTGACATTAATTACAGTGTGAATAGACTATAACATTGTGTAAAATGATGGCAGTGCATACACACTTGCATGCCTATGAATCTTCAATACTGACAGAGAAATTACAAACAAATAATAGGAATTGGAACAGAATGTGTATCCCTCTTGCTAGATACACCATGCTATAATTATTTNTTTATTCATTCAAGTGTTCTATACTCCAATTCTTACTGTTTAGTGTTTTTTAAAATTATCTGTATATATATATATATACAGATAATTTTAAAAAACACTAAACAGTAAGAATTGGAGTATAGAACACTTGAATGAATAAACATAAGTTTCTCAAGGAAATGATGATTGAAACAGAAATATGACACCAGTATGGCATGATTGTATGTGTGGATATTAACAAGAGCGCCTTGGCCCAAAATTAGGAAGGAGTGGCATGGTCAAAACCTAATTCAAGGTACTGCAACCTGGCATTCACCAGAAGACACCAAGGAAAATAAAAAAACTTGAAACAGGACAGCTAGTAGCCTGGCTAAGACCTGAACCAGGTATCTTGCAAATAAAGAACTAATGTCTTACTGCAATACTAATCTGCATAAATTGCTCAAATTCCTGTAAGACATAGAATTCTGTATGTTACAAATTAAAAGGATGTCCCCTACTTTTTACTTTCTTTCTCCCCCCTTACATCAATACATGTTTAGAATTTTGTCTTTTTTTTTTCAGAGGAACTCAATAATGATATATTGACCACTTACAATTTTGTAGACAGCACATCTTTTTGCAGTGGGTCCTTGTAGCCAGGGAGGAAAATTCCATTATAATTAGAACGCTCAACAAATGTGTGAGTTGTGTCACCATACTGAAACAAATGTCATAATTACTGCTATTAAAAGATTCATAAACATCTTGTATTCATAACTTAAAAATAGTAGGAGTCCCCTTGTGATTGCTCAATAAATATTATGTTAATTATTCAGTCAGAACTCCACTGTATTTTCCCTCCACCCTGTTCTCAAGCACCCTCAATCTACATTCTCCCCTTTATCTGGCACAGAATTTCAAAGCAAATGATAAAATTGAGGAAATTTTCCTTTTTAATCTTTACACTTTACTCTCTCCTCTTAAATCTTAACACAATTTTTTTTATAAAGCAGATGAAAAGACAAAAGATGATGAACTGAATGGTGCTAAGTATACCCAAACTGAATGTGGTACAAGAAGATCTGTATCTTGAATAATATAATTTTTAATGTACTCATTTTTATTTTGGTGATCTGCCGCATTTCTATTCTGATGGTGAAAAGGACATTGGAAAAATCTTGAAATTATGAAATGTTGGAAATACATAAATATCCAACAGAATATTCTTTATTTTGAAATTACAACTGCAGGAACTGCAGGATTGGAACACTCAATAAGAAAATATAGACATTCCACCACACCATGTTCATGTGGTATATTATTCAGTTGCCACACAACAGTATAGGCATTATTCAGTTACCTGGTGCATGAGAAAAATCATGTGGTTTTACCTTTGGTGTGCTTGAAAGTTATTTTACATAAGCTTTTGGAGACCTGTCACTACTGTTCTTATCCATTTCAGGCTATTTACATCCATTATATACAAAATTTGATGTGTTCTCTGTTGAGTACTACATAAGGAAAATAGAACACATATGATTACATCTATGTTCACATGTTTTATGTGTGTAATTAGTGGATACAGTGCTGTGTGTAGCAATATTACAGGTGTCTGTGTACAGATGGAGAGGAATAAAAGTGGGAAACTCAGTTCTAATCCTGTAATCCCTTATAACACTGTGTAGAACATAATTAAGTTGCTCATCTTATGAGAACAGTGGTGTCATAAGTATTTAGTTGTAAAAAATTGGTTGACAGTTATAGTTAATTACAGAATTCTACAATTCAACTCAATTATGATTTTTTGGTATACAGTATGTCCAAAAAATTTAAACAAACATTACATTTGTTTGGAAGTCTTTAAAACAACATATTTACATTTATACTATTGCATTAGCATGTGGAAAATAGAATCATAGGCACACCTTGTGAAGGAACAAATTATAAGTAATTTAAGATGTTTAGTTTTAGGGGCAAAGACATCAAAGTCCATTCCATAAGTTAACAGATATTTCACAGATGAAACATACTCTTTTTAACTTGATCTACATGAAAATGTTTCTTTTTCAACTAGACTTATCTTTCAGGTGTTATTAATGACTCAAAGGTTTATGATGGAGAAGTCCTGCATTGTTAGAGAATTGATGTATTTGTGATGCACAAAATACTAACCGTCTGTACTCTTGCAAACCGAACTGTTCCAGTTTCATCACTTTCTTCCCAAATATCTTTTATCATTTTTGCCCCACGCTCTTTAGCTCTCTGAAAAGAAATTACATTCACATAAAAATAATTTCATATAAATAAAATTGTGTAAGATTAAGCATCAGTTAATTATGCCATTCTGATATCTAACAAATCTTAAATTAATGCTGTGGCAGCAGAACCCAAACTTTCACCATTAATACCAAAGCCCACCACTCCAAACAATCCTGAACTAGTTACATCCAATTTCTCATTGTCATAACTACCTCCCTGAGATCCATCTTAAAATAATTCCCCACCACCTCCATCTCAGGGAGATATTTTCCAAAAGGTCTCCTCACCAAAATTTTGCCTGTATCTATTGTCCCTCACATCCTAGCCACATACCCAGACCATAGCAGAATCACAGATTTCTCTATCATAACATTTCTAGGTGACCTGAACAAATCATGAAGTTCATCATAATAAATCACCCACTTCACTCTTCCTAGTTCTCAATACCGTATTTATGCATGTATAGGCCGCGTGCGTGTATAGGCCACAGCACAATTTTCAGACAGAAATTATAGAAAAAATAATTTTCTTGGAATATTATTTCAGGAGTAGAACACCCTGTATTACTAATTATGAATATAATTTTTTTTTAATTGAAGTGTGATTTCGGATATAAGCCGCACCCCAGTTTTCCTCTTGAATTTTTGGCAAAAAATGTGTGGCCTATACATGTGTAAATATGGTACTTGCTGAGTTTGCCCTAATATCATATCTTCACTTCAAACTTATAAGTGGTGGCTTTCCCAGTAACTTCCCCACCAAAACTGTGCATACATTTATTGTCTCCTCCATCTCTAGGCTAACAGTGCTATGCTATTATGTGGGGGGAAACAACAACAACAACAAGTGAATAACACCAACTTACTTCAACAATGGAATCTAGATCTTCGACAGTGAAAGCAACATCTTTCACTCCATCTCCATGACGAACCAAGTGTCTTCCCATTTCACCACTGTATGGCTCGTATGCAGAAGTAAACACAAATATAATCTGGAGCAAGAGGAGATACTGTCAATGTAATGGTGCTTTCTTATAAGGAAACTGCATGTGAGGTAACTTTTCGTTACTACTATTGTGGATTAATCAGAGCAAAAGTGAGTGAAAAACCCCCATGGCATAACATAATGCAAATTTGTTTCTGTGCCTAAATGATGTGCCATGATGGCATACAGGAGGCACTGACATAAAGTTCCACACATTCTTTACCTCTGTTCTAGACACAGATGAATGGTCAATCACATGCTTGATTGATTTATTTAACATCCATAACTGTTACATTATGTACAATTGGACAAGTCAGTTTTTAAAAAAATATATGAGATTAAACATCACATCAAATGACTAATAATATAAAAAACCATAGAAAAATAACATAATAAGTCCTTTAAATATGATAAAACAGTGGATGAGTATAATAAGGCAACAAAAACTAAACTATAAATTACATGCAATAGCTAAAATAAATTACCTAAGTATCTTTGTTCTATTATTAAGCTAATTCTTGTAAAAATATTCTTGAAGGGAATAAAAAGCTTTGCACAACAAGTAATCCTTTAAATGCTCTCACTGTTTAGTTCTGGTACAAAATTGAATAAACNATGACGCTTAAAAACCTTGAACTCTTGAATACTTCTTATTTGAGAGGACAAGTTATTATACAATCTTATTCCCATGTTAATCACACTCCTTTTACAACGTGAGGTGTTACATGGNGTCATGACCTATGACACTGCCAAAAATTCTACATACCTTATCACTGACTTCCATCAATATACAGGTACAAAACACAATGATGTTCACATAGTGAACGATCCATTCTAGGTGTTATGACCTATGATACTGCCAAAAATTCTATGCACCTAACCGCTAACTTCCATCAGTATGCGGGCACAAAATACAATGATCTTCACCTCCACATCCTACAGGTAATTTCATATCATGGTGCCTGATAGCAGGGATGACTTTACTTTCATGTATGAGTTTTTGTACTGAGGTGTTTTAGAGCCCATTACCTTGTTCTGCCGGACCACATGAGCTGCAACCTTCCGGGAACCTGTCTCCAGTCCCTGGTAGGCAAGAGGTTCAAAACCAAGCCTCATGCAGTAGTAGCTCGCAGCCTACACATAGAAACAATATGCAGCTGTACTGGGTTAGGCCTACCAGCATCAAAGGTCACTTAATGAATTAAGAAATACAGGGAGATTACTTGCTGGCTTAAACAAATCACTACTTTTGCACTATGCACTGTCACTTCATTGTTTTCATCTATTCTGACAAGTCAGCGACAGGGATAAAAGGTATTCAAACGACTCAGTCTTGTGCTATGATAGATTTCCGTTGTGTAGGATATGGGAAAGTTTATTCATGAGCATTTAGAGTTTCTATATGAATCTTATGTGAAATGTAACTCTGCTAGAAAGTCAGGAAATTCTGGATGACGTTTGCTAGAATTTGATGTCTGCACAGAAAACACTACTCAGAATTTTGTTAATAAAGAATGAACGCCTGGCATAGTAAGAGACAGGAAACCAAATGTGAAACTGTTTACTGTAGAAGAGCTGGAAAAAATTAGAGATCAGCTTGAAATTTTGCCTTGAATATCTCGTAAGTGCCTTGCCAAACGTACAAGAGTATCAAAGGGATGACATCTACTACAAAGTTATTGAAACTACAGTCTTAAGAAACATAGTTATGCATACTTTGCAGCCTCTCACGACCGCGAACTTTATTCCAACGACACACACATACAATGGAAGTAATGCAACAATCGATGTAGTGTTCATGCACAGCAGAATGGTCATCCTTCGGCACTAATCTCTAAACAATCTCTGGGCAGGTCAGTTACCATGCGAGGACAGCCGGGCTAAGCAGCTGGGGTTATATTCCCAGGAAGAGCTGCATTTAATTTTCACCCCATAACCACACTGGTTCTGGTTAGTACGCCAATTTACACAGGGGTAAACAAAACTAGCCACCCCCTCTTTCCATGTAGAGGTAAGAATATATTTTATCTCCACGCCCTCTATACGCCTTTACGGAATGATAATAACACACAGTTTTATCTTCTTTGCCACGCGGAGAACGTCTTTTACTTGCATATTCTGGCAGTCAGGCATTGATTCTGAGTTAATCGAATTCTGTCGAATATTTTCTAAAATGAAAATTATGGACGGACAGACAAATTATGCGTTCATTCTGTGGAATTTGTGCAAAGAATGCATGCCATCAGATACAGATCTCATAAAGTTTTACAGCGTTTAATTGAGACACTTTCGTAATACATATTCTCGCATTTAAAGAAATATGAAGAAAACATTTTATTGAATGAGAAAGCCCGTTGCAAAAGTAAGTAGGTTTTATACAATGAGAAGCCCAAATATACGATATTTCCCGATGCGTTATCTTGTTAACATAAACTACCATCTTTCTGCCATTATTAGATTCTTAAACAATTACAATTACCTGCTTTGCGTTCCCGACCCAGAAGGTGAGATGATCGAAGTGCAGAAAACGTCCCCTGTCAGGCTGTAAAATAAGATAGCAGAAAGAGACATCAGTAACAAAAATCTAATTTAACACTGGTGCCTCTCGTGAACTGGGTTATCTCACGTCAATAGATACGGATCGAGTGTAGCAGTCTGCATTGTATTCGGAAAGTAAAGGATTTGATACGCGGCTCCGGGATCGTCTGTCTTGAAGCTCTAGTTGGGTTCCCAAGTACATCCAGGCATATGCTGGGACCGTACTTTCAGAATCCTGCAAAGTTTCTTGTTATGCATTATTCTAGAATGTTAACGTCATTTTTCTCGATTACTTTGTTTTCAAACACTTAAAATTCATGCTTTTCCCACCAAACAAAAGACCACTTCCATAGTCATAAGAAACTGGCAATTTTTCATTTTGTATATTCAAATTTTCAGCGACTTCAAAACCCAGTGGAATGATACAAGCTTTCGATCTTAACAATAACAAGCATTTCCAGAATGTATTCTCATTATATTTAATCATGAACTTAAAATATTTTTCCGTTGTGGTCATAACATACTATTATTTATTAAGATAACAGTAAATGAATGACTTAAAAATGATGAAATGTCACCTCAGAATCGCCTTGGTAACCGATCTGACAATCTTACCTTTGGACCCTTGTCCGTGTAAGTAGTCTGTAACAGAGGATGAAAGTAATGTTAAAATAACACTTTGCATTGACACTTGTTTTCTAATCATCACAATGAGTAAGTGTGTTTTAGTACAGACCTAAACGACTATTTTTACTTGGGTGCCGGATGGGGTTATTTCGAGGTGACCGTCGATCATACAATTTCGTGAGAAAACCTGTGTAGTTAAAAGCTTAACTAGCTACAAATTATTCGCACCAATTTAAATTGCTTTGTGGGTATCTGATAATTATCAGGTTATTATCGCAGTTTAGGATATTGTGTCGGAATTCATTATCAATTATAATTGACAATGAATTCCGACGCAATATCCTAAACTGCGATTGGTGTTCCCGGGGTGTTAAGGAACGCATTGAACCGATTATGGAGCGGACCCAAATCAAATTCCTAGTACCCAATTTTTTTAAAATGTAATAGATGAAACCAGTAGGTCATGAGTAAATCTGAAAATAACTGAAACTTATAACTTACTGGATTCTTCTTTTGGACAACAAAGAAATTCTAATGTGGGAAACGTGTACGTAACCAGCACGGATGCGTTCTGATTGCGAAATAGCATGGAAATTCTGTTATTTGATAAGTGCACAAAGGGCCTTGAGCATGCTGCGTATGAAATAATATATGAAGGTAAAAGCAAAGTTGTCTGTGTTGTTGAGCACCATGCCATTAATACGAGTGGGACAGTGTAGATCCATAAACTTTTAACTTCATCATTATATTCAGAGAAATGCTAAACTTCACGTTTCACTGGTTTTACAACCGGGGAAAGAGCCCTTGGTACTCATTCGATGGGAGGCTGGGTAGGTTCCAGAGCAGTGGTGAGGAGAAAAACTCTGCCCATGTCGGAAGTCTAATTCTGATCGTCCAGCCCATACTCAATCATTTTACCGAGCTATGTAAAATTGCAACGTGAGCGTCAGGTTACTTACTGCAGAGTTTATCGCCTGCATTAGGTCTTGAAGCAGCTAGGCATGGCTCCAGAAGTTTTATGATTATGATGTTGAACGTAGATATATGCATAATTAATTAAATTATGCTTCCTAGCCCTTTTGAGGTTGAAAGTGCTATTGCAAAATTGAAACGGTATAAATCGCCAGGTAGTGATCAAATTCCGGCAGAACTTATTCAAGCAGGAGGCGAAATATTACGTTCTAAGATCCACAATCTAATTACTTCTATTTGGCATAAGGAAAAATTGCCTGATCAGTGGAAGGAGTCTATTATTGTACCAGTTCACAAGAAGGGTGATAAAACTGACTGTAGTAATTATCGGGGGATATCACTGCTATCAACTTCATATAAAATTTTGTCCAATATTCTTCTTTCAAGGTTAAGTCCATATATAGATGAAATTATTGGGGATCATCAGTGTGGGTTTCGACGTAACAGATCAACTACAGATCAGATCTTTTGCATTCGTCAGATATTGGAGAAAAAATGGGAGTATGATGAGACAGTACATCAGCTATTCATAGACTTCAAGAAAGCCTATGATTCAGTTAGGAGGGAAGTATTGTACAATATTCTGATAGAGTTTGGGATACCCATGAAACTAGTTAGGTTGATTAAAATGTGTTTAAACGAAACGTATAGTAAAGTCCGTGTAGGTAAACATTTGTCTGATAAATTTCCTATCCAGAATGGTCTAAAACAAGGAGATGCTTTATCGCCACTCCTTTTCAACTTTGCCTTAGAATATGCAATTAGGAAGGTCCAGGGAAGCCAGGTGGGACTGAAATTAAACGGGACACATCAGCTGTTGGTCTACGCCGATGATGTGAATCTACTGGGTGATAATGTAGATACCATAAAGAAAAACACACAAACTTTAATTGACGCAAGTAAAGAGGTTGGTCTAGAAGTAAACACAGAGAAAACTAAGTATATGTTACTGTCTCGTCACCAAAATGCAGGGCAAAATCATGACATAAAGATAGGAAACAGATGTTTTGAAAATGTGGCACAGTTCAGATATTTGGGAACAACGATAACAGATCGAAACCTGATTCAGGAGGAAATTAAGAGGCGATTGAACTAGGGTAATGCTTGCTACCATTCAGTCCAGAACCTCTTGTCTTCTCGTCTGTTGTCCAAAACATAAAAATTAGAATATACAAAACTATAATTTTGCCTGTGGTTTTGTATGGGTGTGAAACTTGGTCTCTGATATTAAGGGAGGAACATAGACTGAGGGTGTTTGAGAACAAGGTGTTGAGGAGAATATTTGGACCAAAGAGAGATGAAATCGCAGGAGGTCGGAGAAAACTGCATAATGAGGAGCTTCATAACTTGTACTCTTCTCCAAGTATAATTAGAATGATCAAGTCAATGAGGATGAGGTGGGCAGGTCATGTAGCACGAATGGGGGAGACGAGGAATGCGTATAGGATATTGGTGGGAAAGCCAGAAGGAAAGAGACCACAGGGAAGACCAAGGCGTCGGTGGGTGGACAATATTAGAATGGATCTTAGAGAGATAGGATGGGATGGTATGGATTTGATAAATATGGCTCAGGATAGGGACCAGTGGAGGGCTCTTGTGAACACGGTGATGAACCTTCGGGTTCCATAAAAGCTGGGAAATTCTTGAGTAGCTGCAGAATTGGCGGCTCCTCAAGAAGGGCTCAGCTCCATGAGTAAGTAAGTAAGTAAGTAAGTAAGTTAGCGTTTTATATCCTTTCATTTTTCTTTGAAGCAAAGGAATTAATTATCAAGTTAAAACACACCTATAACCTTTGAAAAACTCAGCAATCCTTGAGGGGTATCAATATAACAAGATGCACTGCGGGATAACTTACCATTATGCTGGTTTAACCAACGCGCTCCCCGAGGATATTACCGTGTTGCGAAGAGCGTGCCCCCTTTAAGAAGTCCAGGTGTGGCCTGGTTCTGAGTTGTGATTGGTCCAAGCATGAGTTGACCCCTCGTGAAGGTCGACTTCTTGAGACATGTCACTGTGAGATCTTGGACTTGCGATTAGATATATTTTATTAGAGTATTAGACATTTCACATGTAATTTTATTTAATTATGTAGCGAAGAAAACTCTGAAGAGGACGTGAAGCATGAACTTACGATATTTTATGATGTAAAATTCGGAGTTAAAGGTGATGAAGAGGAAACTGGCCCCAATTCCAAGGGAAACAGACCCAACCGGTCTGAATTTAGTACCAGGTCCCTGTTTCCGCGTCCTCTTCAGAATATTAGGCTTAATTAATACAGCTATAAAAGATATATCTAATTCTCCCAAAACTCTTTGCTCCTAAGTCCAAGAGTCTGTACGAAGCCATACAAAGCGTATATACTTAACATCAGAACCTACATTATGGTATTGACTCTGTAGCCAGTGCTTTTCGTGCCCAGCCGTTTTAAACAACCCAGAATGTCTTCCAGCTCCCTGAGTAGAAAGAAACAGAAGCAGGGAAACGCTAAAGCTAAAGCTCTAGTACATAGCCCAGATTGATTGGCTAGACGTCTAGCACAAACGTATCTGTCTGCATATATCAGCAAAACGTTTACCTTTGTGGGAATAAGATAGGCAGAGCCCAAGTGTCTAATGTAGGCAACGCCTGCTATGGCTTGTCACTTTTGGGCTTCTCAGCATCGTAATCCTGAACTTATTATGTCTTGCGTTTAGGGTACATGCAGGCATGCTGCCAGGAAACCGGTTCTTCCAAATACAAGCACAGCTTTTCAAAAAGAAGCTAAAAACGCAAATAGTCTGCCTTCCTGTTTATTGCTGAGTCATATTTCTTCTCACTATAAGATTGATAAACAAATAAAGGACACGAAATAAACATCTTCCGCTACCCGAATATAAGTATTGGATATCTGATAAAACGCACATCTGTACACACAATCTCACACCTCTATTTTCATAGCGTTATAAAACATCTTTATGAGTCGTAGTAGATCAGTCGTATTAGCGAGGGATAGACAGCCGGGGTTCGAATCTCGGCTGGAACAAAATTTTGTTTCTTCTCCAGATTGTCCAGACCGGCTCTGGGGCTCTCTCAACCTTTTATCCAGTGGGTATAGGAGACGATTTCCCCGAGGATGAAGGAGCCGGGACGTGAAGCTGACCATCACCAAGAACAATAAAGCCATATCCCCACTCCCCCGCGTCTTCATGGCGTTCATGGCATAGTGCTCAATTAAGCACGGGGAGAACTTTACCTTTTAAATATCTTTTCCTACAGCCGCAGTCTTACCACACCACGGGGTTGTCGCTGCACGTTTCGTGAAGTACTCATAATTACACGTATGTTCAGAAACCCGACTGTGTATCCGAGAGGGAAAATCAACGTTCTTCCACAGTGTACATAATGAACAGATGCTCAATGGAAGTTTGCCTAAGAAATTAATCTGTGTTCGACTAGTAAAAATATTTCCGATTTTTTTTTCGGAGCCATTGCTAATACCGTGTTTACAAGGGCCCGCAACTACATCCTATCTTGAATCGGTTAAATTCAGTCCTATCCTCAAAGCCCATTTCTGTAAGGGTAATTTTATTATTACTCTGTCTATGCCTAGGTCTTCCAAGCGCGTTTCAATCTCTGTACTGAGGTATATACTCGTATATGGAAATAAACGATAAATGATACAAACTCCGTCCTAAGTGCAAACAATATACATTTATATGTCTTTGATCTTGTTCTTTCTACACTACATGTTTCGGCCTCTATCGGCCATCATCAGGTGTATACTCTTAACGTTGCTGCCACACTGAACCCAGTCTAAAACACGTAGTACACGTAGTACAGACAAGCAGCGGCATTCACACAAGAAGACTACATTAAATAACACCTGTACAGTGTGAAAACAAGAACTAGCCGCTCCAGCACTTAGACATAGGGCGAGTAACCCTAAGAATTTTAAATTTTAAATTTAAAATTTAGAGTAAATTTTAAAAGATTTTAAAAACATCATAACTAAAGATTTTTAGAGTGCTACTACAAGAATATCGGGTTTGACGTGTGCAACATAATCTACATACCAGACACATATCAACGATGTAGATGTTGATAATACGAAGAACGTGACATTGTGTTTTTAAATGTTAAGTTTTAGACTGGGTTCAGTGTGGCAGCAACGTTAAGAGTATACACCTGATGATGGCCGATAGAGGCCGAAACATGTAGTGTAGAAAGAACAAGATCAAAGACATATAAATGTATATTGTTTGCACTTAGGACGGAGTTTGTATCATTTATCGTGTAGAGTGCAACAGGATGCTTAAATATAATAATGGAAATAAACGTTAAAGAAACGTCTGTCTTCAAATCCAGTACCTACTGAAGGACCCCAAAATTGTTATAAACGTGGAGCAGAAGAACAATCTGTACTTCAGTGCGGCTGATGAAGCTCTGGCCAGTCATTATACTCGTCTGGAATCACAAAGATAAGGGTCAAGTGCGTGGAGCCTCCGACTCCAGACCGATTCTCAAATAAATGCAGTCCTGAAAATTATTGCAAACAGATTTTATGTCTACTTAGTCAGGGTAGAGCCTAATGGTGGGATCTTACGAATACGGCAATGGGTTCCGTAAAAGGTGGGGAATAGCTTAACTATTTGAATGACTATCAACTTCGCAAGGACTCTGATCCATGAGCATGTACATGTATTTATGTTTCATATATCCTCACTGTAAAAAGATATTCTTTTCTTAAACATCCTTAACCCGCTGATATCTGTAAAGAAACGCAGCGTCTCCTGTGAGGTGGGAACTGAATATTTAAATATTATTTACACGAGCGTCATGTTTCAAATGGTTAATTACGCATTAACTGGAACCGGACTGACTACAGATGAACCAGCTTTTGACAACTGCGTTATGGTATCGTAAACATATTACCGTGGAATCAGATTTTCAACCGTGCTCGAACTTTCTCGCCTATTGATGTCATGCATTACAAACGACCACACTTCCAGTGTTTTTTTCAGTTTACTTAGATGGAAACAACTTACGTCACGAAACAGCATTCTTCGCTGCGTGGCAACAAGTAGCTGCTGATGTTCGACGCAAAGCACACAAGTAAACAAAACTGATTCCATTTGGGTGTGGTTGCTACAAAACATGCGCATTTTATAACCCTGTCGCAACAGCTTCTGATCTCGGAGGACAAGAATTTCATTTCACAGACTTTTGTTTTGTTTTACAAAATTTCGATATGGTATCTCAAAAATTGCAAGGCCCTTTGGTAGTGTAGTCTTTATAAAACCTGAATTTGGCCCATGGGCACGGATAGGAATGGGTCAGGCCTGACATGTGCCCCCCCCCACCACCACCACGCCACCCCAGATTAAAAATTACCGAAAATGAAAACCTACAAAATATTAATAACAAAAATTACGATTATTTTTAAATGTGGCGGCACCTATATTTCAGTACAGAGACCCACAACTCTGGGGCGATCCATATAAAGACGAGTATTCTTAAATGGCTTAAACATGAGTTTGCAAGAAAATTTTCTGAATCCCCGAAAAACACCCTGGCGTTGTTCATGGTATGGAAGCTGAAATGGAGAACCGCAACAGTAGCTGTTGGTGGCATTTCAGTTATTTTTTACGTCTGATTAGCATCTAAATTCGTAGTCGAATTAAAGGCGAGTTGCTTAGTACACTACGTTGGAAAGAACTGGACAGAGTTCGTGGCCTATTATTCTGCAAGAATTGGGCCGCCACGGCAGATACCTTTCAGATACATGTTAGAGACTTCTCTGTAGAGCTAAACTTTGAGCATGACCAAAGTGTGAGACTGCACCCCAGGAGTTATACACAGTCAAAGAAGTGAACGGCAAAACAAGAAAGGGGAAAGATATTTCCATAAATGTGATTTTGCCTGTATATACACTGATATTATGATATACAGAGACGTACCAGAACGTCCCCACCAACATCTAGGGAATATATTCCTTGGAACAATTTGATATGACATATCAGTGCAGGGCTCAGGCTAAGCTGTATTTTGTAAAGTAAGTTCTTCATGTGGCCCCCAAAGAAAATATTCAGCAGGGTTATGATCCTGTCCAAGGTCTGCCGTGACCTACCCAACAATTTGGAAAACTCTCATTTAAACACTCGGTTCTATGCTGTGTGTAAGTTGGAATAACTCTGTCATGTTGAAATTACATTGTAGCTCCCATCATTAATGGAACATCTTCTAACAAGCCTGGCAGTTCACTCCCCCTCCCTCCAAATCATAAGCATTCAGCTTCAGAATACCTCCATCCTCGCCACCAAGACTCGCTATATGGATCGCATCATTAGGGAAGCCATTGAGATTGAACTCCATCCCGAAAATATGAACAGAGAGGGGGGGTTTTGTCTCAGCAAGTCATGGAAGCCTCTCATCTGTTCTCTTAACACCCTCCCCAGGATATGATGCCAGATCCAGAAGGCTACACAGGCCATGACCGACTAACATAACAACNTCTTCGCTTGCGGATTTCTTATATTTTTCCTTCTACCCTGAAGATGGAGGCGATACGTTCCTCCGAAACGTCGGTTAACACCACATATACACGGTGCCAAATCCCAGAAGACTGCTTTCTTCATAGTCACCGCTGTGAAAGCCTCAAATCTTACATAAATATTTTGTTAGATGATGATTGCAGATGAATGGTTCAGTTAACTTGTTACCAAGTAAAATGTACCATACATTCACTGAGGATCTCTTCTGGCAGCAACTCCTCTCTCTTCACATGTGGATGTACAGGTGCCTATATACACGCATTTCCCATATTATTTACACCATCCCATGTTAAGGAAACTTCATGAGTGAATAACATTTTGCTTCACATTTTGAGTGTTCTGTGAGGCAATGACAGACATCAATACCCATAGCAGGATCTCCAGGTTCAAGATGCTGAAGCCTGGCATCATGATGCTCATGCAGCTTCTCTAAGCACTTAATCATGGACTGCGCTGTGCCATCTAAAGAAATGTTTTCTTGTACATTCACAATTGACAGTACTTCTCTTTCAGATTGCATACAACCATTTGAAAGCTAACCAGTTTCATACTGCTTTCGGTGAACCTTAGCAAATACTTCCCTGCTTGGAGTCCACTGACTGAGAAGAGTCTTTGGCATTCTTCAACCCTTTAGAATCTACCTAGCAGCTGTCTAGTAGCAGAAGATGACCTACAGAAGACAGTGCAACCCACTCTCTTTACAACTCCATAACAATTAAACTTTTGATAGAAGTATATTTATTTTGACTCAAACTAACCCAAGGAACATTCCCCAGAAGTTTGGCAGAAACCTCTGCGTACATTTTGTATAAACTGCCGAAAACTTAAAATCCAGCTCTATGGTCCAAGAATCTCCTGGATGCTGCAGCTCTTACACACCTCTGAAATCTCCCATCAGGATCCACATATATTATATCTGGTTAGTATTTCCTTTTAGTATTCATGTCACAGGTTTGCTCCTCAGTTCTGGGACAAGGTGTATTATCTAAGGTTTCTTTGTGGTGCAGTCAAATTATGACACTTCCTTAAAAGAGAGGATATATCATATTCCTTCACATCCTTAGCTATTTACTAGCCATTATAATTATGTGTCACTGGTCATGAATAAACATTTCTTCAAATCACAGATGTTTTGTGGTGTCCACGGGAACCTGTGCAGTAAAAACATCCTGAGAAATGGCACACCACAGATAAGTTTCTCTGCCATGACAATGCTCCTACTGACTCTGCTTTCTATGCAGGGATCTTGAGCTAGAAACCATATGAATATTCCCGCACGATCTTCACAGCCCAGATAAAGCACTACAAGGCTTTCTTCTTACAAAACTCATGTCAGTACTAGTTATTTGGTTTGATAATGCCACTGTTATGAAAAGAAAAAGTTCAGACTATACTTGCAGAGTTAACTGTTATTCACTATCCGTGATGTAAGGAAAGGGAACAACAGAGAATATCAGCTAAGTGCAATAGTATAAAGAAAAATAAGTGTCCAGAAGCTACGTATTTCCTTCTAATAGTGATACTAATTCTTATCCAATGGGTACTGGGGCCTCTTTCCCAAGGGGTAAAGTGGCTGGGGCGTCATGCTGACCACTCACCTCCAACTAGTGCAGGGGTTAAGAAAATGTGGATCTATACATCCACTCCCCCATATGCCTTCATCGCACAGTGCTTAATTAGTTAATTAATAGTGACACTAATCAATGAATTATTGCTACCAAGTTTGTAAAATTAATATTATGATACATCATAAAAGTACATACAATTTTTGAATTCTTGTTATGTTTAAGATTACAAACATTACATGAATGTGAATTTCTGAAGCTACAACTCTCAAAAATAAATGTTGTTACCCCAACTATACAGTTAACAACATTTAAAGAAAATTAGGCTCCTACATCAATCCCAGAACATCCTGATGATACAGTCAGACTTTGTCTAAGTTTATCAAATCCACTGATGGTGGTAGTGGTCATGTTTGCAGTGGTGACCACAGTGCTAGCTGTGATGATCAACACTCTGGTGCTGGCAGTGGTGGTCATGATGTTGGTCATGGTTATGTGGAAACAATGTTTCTATTGAATTCATTGAAATGGATCTCCTGTAGACAGCTTTATTGTTCATTTTTTTAGATGGTGTTGGATTGATCCATTACAATTCCTGCTGTTGCCTCAATGGTTGAACTTTCGAGCCAACCACTATGCAGTCAGTTATGGATGCTTCCATTTCTTGGAACCATTTATTTTGTTAATGAACTGGAGATTTGAGTACTGATTCATTACATTCAGTAGCAACTGATGGATATGAAGTGTCTAGCCTCCTGTTCTGTTAACATTAAAATTATCACTTACCTGGAGAGGGAAAAAAAGATATGACTGTAGACTGATTTCAAGTTCCTGGCCCTCAACACATTAAAAGCAACACCAGCCCCATGACATGTCATTATTCTCTGCCACCAACAATTGGACCGTTGCCATAATGATGATGAGAAAGATGGTGTAGAATTCTTGTTGACATACGGTACCTCTTGTACCTTCAAGCTACCACAAACTCCAATAAGGAAATGGACTCTACCAGAATTCCAAAGTTGTTGGGTCTCAAACAAACTGTACCTCTGCTTCAGCCCCCTTTACTGTAATCATCATTTGCTGCTGTGTCTTCATTGTGCTCACTTCCACTGTCAGATGATGCCAAAGAATAGCCTTTCTGCCCCTTGGAAAGGCCTTTGTTCTCACTATTCAATTTTCCATCTCTGACAAGGAGCTGTGTGCGTCCTTTAAAAAGGGCCATTTCATACCATTTTTCCACTGGGTCCAGATTCCCCCACTTCAATCTCACACATCGTCTTCCATAAGTTCCTCTATATAACTCTGCACACTTCCTCTAGAATGACAGTATCCACGTACCAGAGCATGTGGTGTCACAACGCAGATCACCACAATCTGAACAATCGCAGTTGTGGAAGTCTCAAAACTTATATGACCTTCTTCATACCACCTCAAGGTTATAATCAGTTATTTCTGATATTTTCCTGACATCAAAATTCCAGAAGAATTTGCATCCACTGCTGTGCAGTATCTTTTTATCTGAATCGGAAATGAAGAAACCTTCAAGTCTATGACATTCCATTATGTGTCGGGTGCATTGTAGGAGGAAAGTTTACCTAATTATTTGTACCAACCACTGTATTGTTTGCAAAAGCACATTCAGTGTTTTTGGACAATAAAGGTAAAAATTTTGACTGCAACCCTGATTGGAGTGCAGACAGACAGACAGTCAGAGAGGGAGGATGGCTGGACAGATGATGTGCAAGCATACACAAAGAAAAGTAAAAAGGCAATACTATTTACAAGTATTGCCAAAACTACCACACAGTAGTAGTTTATGTTATTTTGTAGGTTATCGCCCGACTTTCAATGCATTTGCTCAATGATCTCTAAGCTTCTCCACTCCTCTAGAATGAAATGTTTGAAGTTGGACTTTCAGCAATTCTTCTACTGCTTCTCTCCATGGCTGATACTCATTTAAGATGCAATTTCACATGTGCCAGTTTCTTGTTTTCCTAGATATGCTAATTGATCTGCTACTTAGTCTTAACACATCCCACCTCATGACTCAAGGTACGCGGGTTCAAACCCGGCGGAGGTCGTGGAATTTTTAAGGGCGGAAAAATTCAGGGAACCAGTCCTCTGGGAGGGACTTTAAGCCGTGGGTCCCATGTCGTAGCTTTACGGCATGTAAAAGAACCTCATGTCCCAAGGGGACCACTGAGCCAAATTGATCGGACATTTCCCGCCCAACAGTAGTCTCTAACGCCTCTGATAGATGGGGAAGCATCAAGAGATACTGCTGAGCCAGTAGAGGCCAAACTCACTGGCTGAGTCGGGACTGATGACACGCACTAGTATCGGTAGGGTATAGAGACTGGTAGAATATCACAGAGGGGACGTACAATAGACCACTGGTCGCTATGCATGGGGAAACCCACCCCTCCAATAATAATAATAATACTAATAATAATAATAATAATAATAATAATAATAATAATAACAATAATAAATAGTTTTAACACAAGATTACAGTTAATGACCACCCAGAGTGCACATTATCAACACTCAAGTGGTCTGCTTTCCTCTTCAGCTTTCCACCTATTCATAAACATTCCTTTGACTCACAGTTATTGTCATGCTTAACTGTTGTTCTGTGAATTGAACCAAATTTCTCACCCTCCGATCAGAGTAATCAGATCACAGATCATTGTTCCATGTTCACTCTGTCACTGGAGAAGCCA
Source organism: Cryptotermes secundus (assembly GCF_002891405.2). Classification (NCBI taxonomy): domain Eukaryota; kingdom Metazoa; phylum Arthropoda; class Insecta; order Blattodea; family Kalotermitidae; genus Cryptotermes; species Cryptotermes secundus. Next base: position 1,908,012 of record NW_019740661.1, read on the forward strand.
TGCTGTACAGGTCACACTATTACCAGTACTTAACAGAGAACAAAAATCATATGTGCAAAAGTAAAGGCTAAAGCCATTTATATCCACCAAATTATTACTCTACCAACATCAGTTTTGCAGTAAATTGAAATTATGAATATATCCTGACATTCCCCCACAACAAGTAATATATTCTGGGATATAATGGCATGTAGTCCACTGGAAGTCTACAGCGCTATATCCTAGAAGATGGTACATTTCATAACCACCGCTGTGAGAACCTCTATTCCTGCATCCCCTCATATTTGAATAATATGATGGAACTTGACCAATTAAAAAGGCTGCAAAAACCCACATTGATATAAAATACTGATTCAAGAGTTCTACAGCCCACAATCTTACTGAAAAGTTCAAATGGGACAATGGACGCTACTAGAGCAAGTCTGAAATTCTCTGAAATTCGAAGTGGCAACAAGATAATAATGACTTCCATGAAGATAGAATCCAATTAGCAGGAAACAGGAATACCATGGAAACTGTACATTGCATAATCATGAGTCATAATGCGAGATACACTGGGTCCCTCACAACATGGAGCAAAGGACCAATATTTAAGGTCCTTCCTTGCCAGCACCTCTATCACCTTGACACCTCATCCTACAAGAAACCTAAAAAGATAGGTAAATGATTTAAATTGGTTAAAACTGCTGATTTCTGTTACCACAATGTGAAATGTAATTATATGTGTGTATGTATATACATATATATACAGTGTGTTCCAGGTGTTTGGTGCCATACTTCAGGAGCGTACTGAGGGTTCCCTATAGAACTCTGAAATAGGAACCCATGTCTGCAAACGTAAAATAGCAGTGCTAGGGCAGCATTTAATATCATTTTGTTTAAACTTGGCGCCTCAATGTTGAAGAGCATGCACAGGCATATTACCCCCTCCAAACTCTTAACACTTCACGGACCAGTGATTTAAATATTTAAATCACCCTGGGGACCAGCATTTTTAAACATACTACCCTAACTTGTGTACTGTTCACTTTAAAAATTAATATAAAATCTCCTAATTAATTTTTTGAACTAAAATTTTTGGAGAACACTTACCAATGCTCCTAGATGTGCTTGAGGGTGTGATATTTCTGCAAACTTTCCCCTTTGTGAAGTGGCATTACACAGAACTTGCAAATGTAGACATACTCCTTTTTTTTGTGAACTGTGCAAACATGGCATTGCCTAGAAGTATTCTTCCCCTTGGACTGTTCACTCTTCACAATTTTCACGAGGGTATTTTACCGCATATCACTCAAGAGTCACGCTGGGGGGTCCACATGAGGCCTTCGTGGGGTGGGAGTTGATGGGGCCGGTCGTACTAAGTCTTTGTGTGACCTTGGTTCTGCCGCCACCGTCTGGACTGTAGCCCAGGCCTTTGCCACATTCATCAGAAATGCTTTGTATTTCAATTTTGAATCAGGGTTTAGATTTTTGTTGTCCCCGCAATGTTACTATGCGCAATGTTATTACCCGCATTATCGTCGGAGCTACTGTCACTTTTACTGTCTGTGGCCACAATTCTTTGTTGTCACTGTCGCTGTCTGAATGACAATTAATCCATTACTACGCATCTCACAAGGCAGGTCAGCTAGGTCATCGGAGGAGAATTTGTCCTTGATCCATTCTTCCCACTAGCTACTGGCTGATACACACAGCTTGAAGAAGGCAAAGCATTTTCCTTTATAGTCGGTTAAGTAAACAGTGAGGTCAAGTTACTGACTGCTAACTAAACATTCCAGAGTCTTATCACGCATCTGCAGGCAGTTGCATGCAATGTAGGTGGCGCCAGAGCAATGTATAGTGTGTTGCAACGTATCGTGTTCTAAAAACCTGTTAACACGCAAACGGTCCACCATGTTTAAAAGCAAAAACCTTTTAAAGGTGCGCGGTCCGCAAAGTGTTAAGACTCACCTGCTAGAGTAGATGTTGGAATTGGCACCCTCCATTTTCAATGCATGCATTACATCGACGAAAGAAACTTTGGCGCACCCTTTCAAATATTCCAGGTGTCTCACGGATCACGTCACATGCAACAAGTATTCTGGCCAACAGCTCAAATTCATTATCCACAGGCGTGTCATAGATCAGGCTTTTCACATGGCCCCAGACAAAATAGTCCAGAAGTGTCAAGTCTGGGGATCAGGGTGACCAAGGCACTGGGCTTCCTCTCCCTATCCAACGACTATGAAAAGCAGTATCCAGGCAAGTCGGAAGGATACATTTCAGGAACACATTGTAAAAGGGCCCACTGAGTTGCGGTGGTAGGAGGAAAGGCCCAATCAAGTGATTGCCAATGATGCCCGTCCAAACATGGCTGTTTCAACAGTTGAACCAGCCATTCCTTGTAAACTGCGCTTCATCTGTGAATAACACGTGATTCAGGAAGTTGGGCTGATGTAAACACTGGTTCAGTATCCACTGACAAAATTGAACTCGTGGTACGAAGTCAGCTGGACCTACATCGTGTACTTGCGTTGGATGATACGGATAAAGTTGTTGGTCGTGCAGGATCCTCCAAACACTTGATTTTGATGTTCCCACAATCTTGGCAATGGCATGAGTGCTGGTGGATGGCTGTTTCTCTATGCAATGCAGTTTAACACTGAGGCACCAAGTTTAAACAAAATGATTTTAAATGCCACCCTAGTGTTGCTATTTTATGTTTGCAGACATGGGTTCCTATTTCAAAGTTATTCTATAGGAAACACTCAGTACACTCTTGAATTATGGCACCAAACTCTGGGGACACCTGTATATGATTTGCCTCTACTCTGCTGAATACAAAATGTTCCCTAATATTAATACATCATCATAGTGACTCTTTCTGTAACTCAACAAAGAAGTTCCAAACAGAAGAAATGTTTTAAACATTTGTACTCTCAGCTGTTGCAATTATTACAGCATTCATACAGAAATGTTAAGTAATAACATAATTAACACAATATTATCGTTGCAATAAAGATATACATAAATGAACTATACACAACTTCGTCTCTGAAATTTGACTAGGAAAACCTAGTACACGAAATAATACATCACAAATAATTTCAATACATTCTACTAACATGATTATTAGTTTATATCACTTATGTGATAAATGTTACTTATAGCTGACACAAGTTACATTAATTTGTTATACAACTCAATGACAGACCAACATTACACTGGTGAATGTGAACACTCACTTTATATTACTGTAAAAATGGCATACAGAAACACTTTTAAACATCCTTCATTATTGAACAGCGCATTATTTTAGTCCACACTAAAATTCTCCTACAAATATAATATATATTTATATATATTACTATTTCACATTTTATGCTTGTGCTTGTACCGTATACACAGACAATGGCATCCTTTGGTTTCATCTCTTCCTTCCGACAAGATACCATAATGCAAAACAACTCAACTGTTCAGTCAGTTTCCCAAAACACTGAGAAATGCAATTCAGCCAATTTACTTTCAATCCCTGAGTAATTTCCATCATAAAAATAAAAACCAAACCATGAAAATAAACTTCAACAATAAAGACACATCTTCGCAAATGAAAATGATACCAAAGGACAATTTATTATTAACTCTGTTGAAATCTCTCATCTGTCACACTGATTACATTCTTCAAAATGGTATGCACATTAAAAAGAATGTCCAAACCTTAATGTTCACCAAGTTCTGTGGATGCAACTCAAGTCTTGTAATTCCACTGTTCTTGGCATGGCAAGATTTGAGTTACATTCATTTTTTGATTGTGAATAAGATTATGGTTATACTTTTACATTTCAGCTAAGTTCTGAAATATTAATAAATACTATCAAATATGAATATGTTAACTGATAACAATGAATAATGATAAAAGGATGTTATTTTACTCATAATAGGAAAATATATCAAATGCTACAATATTTACATATACATCATCCAAATCAGCAGGGTTTCAGTCCATAAAATTGTCAATTATTTTATATTAAATACAACATTTTACTATGCATGGACTCACGAACAGCTCAGATGTCATTCAAGTGTAGTCAGCATGAATGACACAGTTACACAGTTTCAACCTCATCATTGGGTGACATCCTGAAGTGACTGGAACGAAAGCATATTTTTGTAATGTATACTTCAATTTCATGGCATCACTCAATTTAATATGCTGAAATTAATCGGGGTGGCATTACAGTCTTGAATTTATGGAGGTGATGATGTCACAAAATATTTCAAAGTTAGATTCCAGATGCTTGCAGAAAATTCTAACACTAATGTAAAAAAGCAAAATTTGTGGCAATCTGATAAGGTACTTTTTCAGTCTGCTTAGTACTATTAATTCTGGAATGAGAATGTACTTTTTCTGCTATGACCCATGTCACACAATTCCTGTTCCCTTCATACCACAGGCTTCTCAATTTCAAGTTATTTTTGATGCTACATCAATCTTCATTTGCCTGTGTTTGTTAAAGTGTCAGGTACATCATACTCAGTCTGCCTCAATTTTCCCCACAAGCTTTATTCCATTCTCTCCCAACTAAATTACACAGCACTTTGTATTTCAGTTTACAGTCTGGTGTCATACAATGAAATCACAGAACAAATATGATTTATAAGGATTTAATTTAGAGTGACAAAAAATACTGGAACCATCAATTTCTCAATGATGTACATACGGAAAACATTTGCATAAAACCAGGGTTTTTTCTTCCAGCATATTTGTCATAAAGAGTGATTCCCAAATAGCTGCCACTGTTTTCCCCATAATTTTTGTGCCAATTATGCTCGCAGTTTTACTTCCAAAGTAGACAACACAGGCCCTGTTAAGCCTTTGCTGCCAACCTCACTATTCCTTGTTTACTGCCTTGCCTGTTATATGCCACTGACATCAGTAAGAGCACCTAGAGTAAAGATTAAAGATATTGTTTGTCCATTTGGGATTATTTCTATAGTAAACTGCTAGATAGTTACCTCCTTGTCCCAACCTTCAACCTCACCAGCCAACTGGTAATGATGGCGACGGAGGGCAGCAAGTCGTAGGCGTTCCTGATCCAATGATGCCTCGAGTTCTAAGACTCGCACCTGGGATTCCATCTCTAATCGCTTAGCCTGATGCAGTGACAGGCCACTCATGTCTAGGTCCTCTGTTCAAAAAATTGAAAAAAACACTGATCAATAAAAATACACTAACCACGGACATTTTTTGAACTGTGGGTCAACTCCTTGTCAATCCTTTCATTGTTGGCAAAGAAAAATATATCAGCCCACTGTGGGACAATTGTTATTCACTGGAGACATCCATGAGATATTTTACTTTTTCTCACACAAACACATGTAACTTCAACAGAAGGAGTATGGCCTGCAATGATAACATTGTTATAACAAGCAGAATCACTGGCACTATCAATGCTAATATTACATGAATGGAAAAATTTCACAATGACAGCTTTCTTCCAACTCCATCATAATGAATAACTCTTTTATTTAAAATTGTCATTTTACATATTCATCACGTCTACATACTATTTTAGGACTTCCAGCACTATCACCTAGATGATATTTAAAAGCAGAAACCAGAGCCAGGTCAGTTGTCTCAAAATCTGAGATGTAAAAATTGGTAGTGAAGAGTTTACTGAAGAATTACTTGCAGATAATGGTTCAATTCTGTATTAGACTAATGGTATTCAGCTGCCTTGCTTATGTAAGTGTGTAAGTAGGATTCTGGAATAAGCTAAATATTTACCATTCTCCTCTATCATCTGCCCACATGACTTGGCAGTAGCCACCACTCCACCTGTGGCCTGAGTAACACCCTTTGACGCTTGAGAAAGGGCTGACATATTCTTGCTGTTACGATCAGCCTTAACACGGCTTGCCACAACAAGCTGGGCCGTGCTTGCTGCAATCTCCTGTGATGCCACTACAAGCTGCTCAAATTTACCTTGCCCACTCACTACTTTGTCTGCTGCTGTTCTGAAAAGTATATACAATCATAAGAGAGACCAGAAACAAATAATAAATTTTCCAAAATATGATATAGTGGATACGGTTCTGGCCTTCATATTTTTACATTATCATGCTAAAAGAATTGTCAATACATACAAAAGGAACTTCGCTCCCATTCCAACAGCTTTCGCTGCAGATATTAAACCTTCTGTCCACTGATGATTCCGTTTGTAAAACTCCTTAGCAGACGCCGTACCCTACAGACAAGTGACAAGTGTTATTGCAGTTCAGGATAACAAGAAAAGAAGTATTATCTCTACTGAGCATAGTACTTCTTGAGAAGCCATTAATTACTCAGTATATCAAGAAATTCTCCTCCACTTATGGAATGCAGAGGTTCTTTATCATGTTCACAAAAGCCAGGTGCTGGAACCTTTCTTGAAACAGAAGAACCCAGTCCACACTATCCAACTATATTTCTTTCAGATCCACTCATATACTGTATCATGTAGACCTGCTGCTAGGCAATGGCTGCAGAATAAGCAAATATACAACAGCCACTGCTAAGTAATGGCTCTACAAACAAGCACATTTTCATGGCAACAATGGGACACAACAATAATGGGAACCCAAAAAGACATAATGCAACAATGGCACAGCAATACAGAAATCTGTGCAGTCAATGCCGAAATGTTATAAGCAGGACAGTAGGTCACAGAGATATGAACTCAGCTGAGTTGAGTTGAGGTGAGTAATTGTATTAGTCACAGAACTACTGAGGTTCAGTCATTGTGAGCTGTTGCTGCGAGAAGCTGGTAGCTGAGGCAAGGGATATTTCAGGAACACAGAGGAAGTGGAATGTCTGCCATAAGAGGCCACTGCCAAGCAATTGCTAGTGGAGCCATGACTGTGGGCACTAGAGTGTGTGTGTGCGGGGGGGGCACACTGAGAGAGAGAGAGACAGTGAAGTGTAAAGCGTAGTCATGCACTGCAACAAAGAGTGCAATCAAAAGGATCATGAATCCCAAACCCATCTACAGTCACATTCATACATGTGACAACCCTATGTTCACACCTAAGTTTCCCAAGAGCCCCCTTCTTACGTTCCATGTTCACTATGCATTTCCTGTCTGCAGCAAGTCAGCAATGTCTCATCCATCTCATCCTTCTTATAAGAAAATAAATGATTATATATGAAAACAACCACGTTTTACTGTCCCCTTGTATCAGTGCACCAATGTGACAGGTCACCAATCATTCATTCCCCAACTGTGGTGCAAGGTTGTTGTATTGTGTTAGTTGTTCATATCTATTGCACACCCCATGAATAGTGATTGATGACAATCCAACTTACTTGCAGAAAGGCTTGTAGTGCCATTACACCCACAAAAAATCATACATGAACTACTATGAACTGAACCCAGGAAATATAGATTTTACCATATGTCACTATGTGTCACTATTAATATGACAGGAACCAATTAACTAGCAATGCCAGGGTGGTGTGAAGGGAACTCTTGGGTCATGCTGGAGGCTTTATCCCAGCATCGTACACACAGAGTTCTGACTATGGGGAAAACATGAAAAAATTGGCAGTGGATCCAGCACATCAAACCTGATGAGAATTCAGTGCCTTTGCCCTAGATGACAAGGCTTCCAACTTCTACATATATAAATCTTCTGGCTGCTGTTTCCATCAGGTGTACTTCTTGCACACAAACAAGAACTAACCTTTCCTTGAGCAACAATCTCAGCCTGCAGTAACCGTGATTTCTGCACCAATACTCTGATTGCTTGCATGAGATTTGTACATGAATCCAAGATTTTCTCATTAACTTCAAGCTTGATCCCTGAGTCTGCTGCTCTGGATTTACTCAACATTTCCTGAAAGAGGAAAGATACATTTTTACATACACAGTACAAACACCACTTCAACTTGATGAACATAGGTACACTTATGGTGTGATAAATATCTCAATATTCACATAAAAGGCTACATTAAACGTACACATATAGAGTGAAAGAACAATTTTCATACCAAGAAAACAAGTATATCTGAAAAATTACAACACAGGTAACAGATAAATCCTGAAATATTTGTTAAGATAACGGAGGATATTTCGAAACTTCAAACAGAAGGTTGTGTTCCTTATGTTGCACTGGAAAGTCTATGAAAGATATCTCAGTTTAATTAGACAAACATTTTAATAAATCTACAGTTTCATTAATTAAATTTCCCAATTTAATTATCTTTACATGGTCTCCTAACAAAAACATTTGTTCTCCGAGTGATGATTTCTTATAATAAACTTTACTAAAATTAAAAGGGTTGGAGGTACTTAATTGCTGGCATTTGCAATCTGAGAACATACCAAACAGTGCATGTTATATAAATACAGATTCATATAAAACTGATCATTCTTGCAGTTCATCATAAATTGTGTTCTGTTAATTTTTCTTGGTCCAAATTGCATATCAGTGAATCAATTTATATAAGTTCACAGTGTACACTTAGAACCCAACATGAGACATACCATGTAGTAATTAACCTTTCTTATGTGGCACTGTACTTGCAGTTTTTGAAGAAGTTGTTATTAAGAACCTGGTGAAAACGTTAAGGCTGTTATGACATGTTATATTTTAATTTTTATTGTGTTATGACAACTTAGAACATCTCAGAAGAATTAAAGAGGAGCAGATACCAAAATGTGCAGTGAACTACAAACGTCATGGGAGAAGTCAAGAACACCCAAAATGAAAAGGAACCAGCAGATCAGGCCAAAGTCCTGAGCCATGAAGATGATAATTTCAGTTGCATGTTCAGGCAGTTATAAACAGCACACTACAATTTTATGCATGTGAAATAAAAAAAAAAAAGGCAATTTCAGTGTGTAAATACAATTTTTTTTATATGGTCTGCCCATAAGAGTCGTTTCAAGGCCATACAAAAGATATGTGAGTATAAACATCAGGAGATGTTAATGTATATATTCACCACAAATAACAGGAACAGTTTTTGATATAGCAGTAAAGATTTTTCTGCATGGATCCAATCATGTAATTAATTCTATTAACTATAAAAGACAGTTCAGAATGAAGTTAATCCTGAACATCTACCAAACTCGTTGTTAATACGAGTAACAAATGATGCCCCTTACCAAATTGTCCAGATTAACCCACAACAGCTTCTGCATCTAAGAAAAGTGTAACAATTGACTTGCTTTCAAATCATGACATTCCTATTAATGATTGAAATGTAAATCTAAATGTGTTCTCCAATGAAAATGAGGAAGCCACAGTTCAAAACATTCCAAACAGGGGATAGCCAGTAGTCTGTTTGCTAGCCTCTGTACTGCCCAGATCTCATCTGATATATCTGATATAGGAATCTGTTAAAGCACACATCACCAGAAAATATTTTGATTTCAGTTTAGGTACTGAAGTGAAATGACTGAGAAACAGATGAATATGATGACAGAGGAAGATGAACTTCAAGGTGCAACAATGTCTATCAGCATTAACAGAATTACTTATGGTTGGAATTTATTACTGACAAACTATAAGAACAACTTACAATTAATATTCAAGAGGACAGTGATAAAAGTATCCAAAGATGCTCTGAGGACAAGGAGGAAGAATATGACAAGGAATTGAGTGGAAATGGGGCACTGTACACGATCAACCAAATATGTAATGAAGTATGTAAACATCTGTGCTTATGAGTAGCCTTTCAACTCTCCCTACCTCCACCACTGCTAGCAAGCAGTGTTATACTCCCTCATGCAGCTCACAGCACATCAAACTAACCACACAGCCTCAACCAACAATTTTTCAACCAGCCTAAATTTTTAATTTTAATTTTAATTTATTAATTTATTCTATTGATCCATACTGGTACAACCATTGGATACAGAAAAGTAAAAAATATAAGACAGTACAATATTAATAAATAATGATAAATAAATAAATAAGACATGCAATCATTAAAAGATTTTGTCGAAAAAATAAAAATAATAAAACACTGTAAATAAGTGTGCATAACTTCCTGCAATACTGTTCTAAAAATGTCACTATAGAAAGTATTCGTAGTATGACACACCTCAGAACAGCAATCTGACAAGCTGCCTAAGTCACCGATGAACTTCATCAGGAAGATTTCAGATCTTTGAGGAATTCACGAATAACAAACACTGTATGATATAACACCTGCTATAATGTTTTAAGGAAGTTTAAGTCAGGCACATGATCAGTAATAGAAATATATGTAAGTGGAAGTCTCCTGCCCCATAACAATTTTTTTTTGGGGGGGGGGGGGTTCATGAAATCTGGTAATAAAATCATAACACTAGAGGCTAATCCACACTGACACGTTTAATTCCCTGCACTTAATATAATAACAAATCAATATGACAACCACTAGAAAGTCTGGAATAGATACCACTTACAGCAGGATCTTGTTATTTTATGTGGTTAAAGGTTTTAAAAAATATGTAACATTATTACAGTCATTCCACAAAAAGTAAAAGAACAACATTGCAGCTGTGCAAATTATTTTGCTTTACTGTTTGTACCTAACATACAAACCACTCCAATTGGGTTGTGTTCAATGACACTCAAGACAGAGAGTACCATTGCATGCAGAAACACATAACTAGGTTCTATAATTATTGGTACTGCGGAAAGAATTAGGTGCGAGTTTTCTCTTTACTTCCAGTATCGTACACAATGATGATCATTTCTTCGGTTAAGAGAGATGCAAATGTTTCATGACATTTAACGATTTCTCAGCTCTTCTTTCAATTTTTATTTGCAAAGGGAAATCTGTTGATATCTGAACCTAATACAGTGCTAAATTTAAAGGCAAACTTGACAGATTACTATCACAAATACAGTAAATCATCTCTACACATAATTATAGTATAATGGACTACATTCACTGACCTCCAGAAAAGAATAATGCACAACAGTCTTCATACTTACTTCTATCCGATTGGCAGCTTCCTCGATTGCTTTGTCCATACTAGCAAGCTCTGATTCAACCAAGTCACCAATCACTTCTGCAGAATCCCCTTTAACAGCATTTGTGAGTTTCTCAATTAGTTCTGCAACCTCTGACACTCTGCTTTTCACCGCGACAACATGAGCAGCGACGCCATCAGCTTCATTTCGATTTTTTATACTGGCCAGTAGAATTAGAGCTGAGCTTCCAACTAATTTACACACTTCAGCTATGTCTGTAAAGCAATTTTTCAAAATCATAAATACACTGATGCTGTTTAAAACTGTCACATCTCATTTCACTTAATGCAATGATGACCAGTTTGTAAAACTGAATGCAAAAAGGTGAATTCACCAACTTTCCATTTGCATATCATGGCATGAGATAAGAAAGGCATACAAAACTGGAGTCAGATAAAATGGAGAAAGAAATCAATTGTGAGACTCAGACATAAGACTGGAGGATAATATTAAAATGAAACTTACAGAAACAGAGCATGGTCTCAATTTAAGTGGTTCAGGATTGGATCCAGTGGCAGACTAATGTGAAAAATGGCAAAGAACCTCTGACCTCTACACAAAACGAGGATTGTCTTAATAAGCTTCTCAATAAGGACTCTGCTTTGTCAAGACAGTCAATCAGTTATATGCGACACTGATGCACTTCATCAAAGGAATAGGTATGTCTTAAAATTTGTTTTTTAAGTGATAGAAAAGGAGATGATGAAAATTCAGAGGATCAGATTATCAAAGCATTCTACTAAATTCAGAAGACTTTTATTTAATAGCCTTTTCTCTTCTGTCCACATGCTGAGAATTATTAGTACCAACATTCACATTCTCTTACCAGAAGACATGCACACACACTAAGAGATATCAGAGGGCCATGCCATTAGCTCAAGCGGTTAGCCGCTGGCTTCCCACCGCAGCGGCCCGGGTTCGATCCCCGGGTCTGGTCAAGTGGGATTTGTGATGGACAAAGTGGCGCTGGGACAGGTTTTCTCCGAGTAATTCGGTTTCCCTGCCAATCTTCATTCCACCAATTGCTCCACAATCACCCTCACCCATCATCTGGGGCTGGTAAAATAGGCCAGAAGTGGCCGCAGTACAAGGGACTTAGTCCCACCCCACTAGCAATAAAAAGAAAACAGATATAAGACTCACTTATCACATAAAGGTGCACTAAAGAACAATTTATTTATTCTACCTCTAATTGCATCTGCATATTCATATGTGGATCAAATGATTCAGACATTTTAATAAATTCCTTAGAATCTTTTAATATTTTATGCACTAATGCCTTCAAACAGAGTGACAATGAATATTACATAGCTTGAAGATTACAATTTAGTGTCAAAACACATAGCTGGTACATGTATTAAAATCTCAATGTATACGAAGTGGTATCGGAAAGTTCCCAGACTGTTATCGTTGTAACTGCCTCCGTGAAAGAAGATGAGAGGGGAGGCCAAGGTCACACTTCTGCAAGCCTATTGCATCAGTGTGCAATGTGACACCATGCTGTGAACACACCACTGCTTTTACACAAGTGCTTTTTTGACTTCATGTTTTGCTTTGTCTGTGACAGATGGTAAAATCGAGCAATATGTCTGCACCAAGTTTTGCGTGATGCTTGGTAAATCCGCTACCAAAAACCATGATAAATGTTCAGGGTGACCAAGCACCAGCAAAATGAGAGAAACTGTTGAAAAAATTGAAGAACTCATCCAAGAAGACTGTCGCCGAACAATCAATGAGCTCACAGGCACCACTGGGATCAGTTACGGAGTTTGCCAGATCTTAACAAAAGATCTGAACATGCGCCTCATTGTTTCTTCATCACAACGCACCCGCTCACACCTCCCTGAAAACCATAGAGATTGTGACGAAGAACAACATGGTTATCATTTCTCATTCTCCCTAATCACTGGGCTTAGCTCCCTGTGATTTGTTTCCCAAATTGAAAATGAAAATGAAAAGATGGCTTTTGAAACAGTGTCCGACATCCAAAGGGAATTGCAAGTGGTAATCAACAGCATTAAAGAAAATGACTTCCACTGTCTTTTGAAGCATGAAGAAAATAATAGGATCACTGTGTATATTCCCAAGGAGACTATTTTGAAGGAGATGGCAGCCAAAACTGAGTAAGTCAAGGCAGTATTTGTTTTTTACCTAGTTCAGGAACTTTCCGATATACTTCGTACAACTGATAAGTTGGCTAAAAAATATAATATTGTCACGAATTGGGTATGCGACACAATAACTTCACGCCGTTTTGGATCTAGCGAATTTATTGAACACTCGCTCTTACATTTACACAATGCACAGTTTCACCACTACTGCCATGCACTCAATACAACTCATACTGAATACTAGTAACTCTGGTTACAGTCAGAGTCAGAGTTACTTTACGACTGGCAGTTTAACGCCAATCAGTTTGTCTTGGCATCAGGCCCCTTGAGGCCCACGACCAGAGATTTTTTTTTTCAACTGAACTCTTGCGGTAATAGTCCTTATGTAACATCCTCTCTGACAAGAAGATGGGTCTGTCTCTTATGAATACATTCGACTTTTCGTCAAGTGTATATTTCACACATGTAATATGTTATCGAAAACTCTTCCTTTTGCTTTACACACAAGTCCTCTGTCGGTACAGGCTTTACAGAGCAGATCATGCCTAACTTACAGATCTTATGCTACAATGAAAACTTAGTCATTTGAACGGTCATAAGCTTGACCACCACCAAGTTTAAGCCTCTTATATTTTCTGTGTCTGGCTTCACCTTGTCCTATACCGCGAACATGTTCATTATCATGATTTTGTATGACTTCTGCTTGTCGTCTGCACAATTTTGTTATATAATCATATACATACAAAACGTTGAAGTAACTCTGGTTACACTGACGAATACTCCTATTATGTAGCTTCTGCGCTGACAACACAGAAAACAGTTACATGATAGCTTTCACTGTTGCAAGTCATGTTTACCGATTACCTAGCAACAGTCGCTGCCCTATTGCGTGACGCTGTGTTTACAAATGCGTTGCTGGGCCACGCTGCATAGCAACCAGTGCGCTTCAGCTCGGCTTGGCACAGACAAACACTGCTTTCCCTACTGTTGCATAACCTCGTTTCCAGTGTTGCGTAACTTGGCAACCAACTGTTTATCAAGGGTCTGTCTTCGTGGTATCTTGTTCCACCTCCCATTGCCCAGCAACGGTTAGACATGTCACAATATATTTATATATTATAATTATCATGCAAATTCTAGTGCAATGGAATGTTTCAATATAACGTCATACTTACGTTCTCCAAACTCTATATCAGGAGATGTGTTAGATGTGGTCTTTCCTTGCAGTATGTAATTAGCAACAAGTTGAGCCACACATATTACATTCTGAACCAGGTTATCAATTGCTGCAGAGTTTGAATAGAAAGACTTATATGAACTTCCAAGGTCATTTAATGAATTCTGAACTGGTTCAATCAAACCTCTAAAATAATCTGTAACAAGCAAAGACAACAATTAGGTAATTATTAGAACATTTCCCTACATAGCCAAACACTGATACATTTAAAACTAATTTCATAAAGAGAATTTTACACTTCCTGACCTTCTTTTCAAATTCAGGGTACTGAAATGCTGACTGTGGAACAGAAACTAAAATATCACCTCAAATAAATATGGTTTTATTACGAACTCTGTTACTTATATATTACTTCACACTTTTGGTCTGTCTTTTAAAAGATTTTAAAAATGAGCCTGAAGTCACAAGAAGTAGAGTAACTTTCTTTTGGCCGAACATAATATAAGGCCACATTAGAATAGGATTTCAAATACAGCCATTAATTTCAAAGCCAATCCAGTTTCTTTTTTTTTTAACAGGGTTTGGGCTAAATGTTACAAGTGTGCACAACTATTGAATGAAAATTAAACATAAAATATCGACACAAGGGCTGATCGTTTGATTGACTTGCAATAGCTTTCCGCCAGGAATGGGCAGTCACTTTAATTTCACGACTGGGCCTACTGTAAACTACAGCTTGCTGCAGCAGCAAAATGGCATGGTTCACAACATTGAATCTGACATACTTTGAACTGAAGTTCAGAATATCTTGTCTGTATGGCAGAACCAATCAAAGCATGTGTTATTTAGGAAATTCTGAACAAAATACATGTTTATCATAAAATAATGACAAAATTCTAGAACCCTTGCAACACCTACAAGGTGTGGCAATAAAGAAACCGGATTCATGCTCTAACCCTTTATTAAAAAAAAATCAGACAGTCGAAATGTTATCCCCTTCAATGTAGTCCCCTCCCCGATCCCTACACCGCTCCATGCGAATTTTCCACTGTTGGAAGCAGTGCTGCAGGTCATCTTGTGTTATGCTCTTCAAGAGTTGCGTCGCTTTTGCTTTCACTGCATCCACGGACTCGAACCTGGTCCCTTTCAGCGCAGACTTGATTTTTGGGAAGAGAAAAAAGTCGCACGGTGCTAGGTCCGGAGAATACGGTGGATGTTCCATCACTGGAATGTTGTTTTTTGCCAAATACCTCTTCACAGATAGCGCGTTGTGTGCTGGCGCGTTGTCGTGATGAAGAACCCATGAGGCATTCTTCCACATGTCTGGTCTCCTTCGTCGCACACGTTCACGGAGGTACGTCAAAACATTTTTATAATAAACCTGATTGACAGTCTGACCTTCAGGCACCCAATCAATGTAGATTACCCCCCGGATATCGAAAAAAACAATCATCATTGCTTTGAATTTGGACTTGCTCATGCGCGCTTTCTTCTTCCTAGGGGATTTGGGGCTCTTCCAATGCATGGATTGTCGCTTAGTCTCTGGATCATATTGAAGAATCCAAGTTTCGTCACACGTAATTACGTTTTGGAAGAAATCAGGATCATTTTCAATGTTTTCAAGAGTGTCAACACAGCAATTCACTCGATGTTCCTTTTGCTGGGGGGTAAGGATTTTTGGCACCACTTTAGCACACACCTTTTTCATGCCCAGATCGTCGTGCAAAATCTGTCTAACACTTTCCTTATTGATGTTCGTAAGTTCAGAAATTGCTCGAATGCTCAGTCGACGATCTCTTCGAACAATTCTAGCGACCTTCTCCACATTCTCTGGAGTTTTCGCAGTGGGAGGACGGCCCGATTTTGGATCGTTCCCGACGTTTTTCCTACCCTCCATAAACTTCTTAAACCACTCGAAAACTTGCGTGCGAGATAGACACTGATCACCATATACTTCTGTCAACAAATTGTAAGTTTCAGTGGCAGATTTTCCAAGTTTTGTGAGGAATTTGATGTTAGCACGTTGTTCTGCATTAGCACTCAGCATTATTCCGACGGAGCTCAGAAACACGATCCGCTTCTAACAATGGTCGCGGCCAGACTAACCGATGCACGTGAATGAAACTTTGTGTGACGGTAGAGGGAAGTCCAAGGGTCAATGCCCTACCCTCCTCTTCGTCAATGACGTGGCCGGAAATGAGTCATAAAAGTAATCCGGTTTCTTTATTGCCACACCTTGTATTTAAAGGATCTGGGAACCATACATTAATCTTAAATGCAGTTCTTATGGCTCCACGCTGCACTCAGAAATGAAGGTTTGAAGAGGTTATGTCTAAAACTAACACATGAACCACAGAACAATTTTATATTGTAACGTGCTATCTTACAGTCATTGCTGCGCAACGGCCACAATAGGAAGTTAACAGCCTACAATGAGTCTCCACAGTTACGACGAATACACGGAGAGTTCCCATAGAGACAACTCAATAATGGTGGGCCATTGCATAGGAATTGCAGAATTGCAGTATTAATACTGCAGTTCAGTGGTGTATGTATGTTAGCCATGTATTTGCCTGATGATGGCTATTAATAGCTGAAGCATGTAGCAGAGTCAAAACCAGGCACTGACCTTGATATAGTTGTCTTGTGAGTCTTAATAAAGGTGTCACATATTTGTGGGAGGCAATTTCCTTCCAACATCCTGAAATGAGGTTGGCTAAACTGTGTGTTTCTGCATGCCAGTGCCCCTTGTACATGTCAACCATGGTACTATTGCACCCACCTACCCCCATATTTCATACTCTTCTAAATGTACTGTGCAATTTTTTCTTCTTTCCATGTATAAAACACCGGATGAAAGGCTGTCACTTGAAAGATGTAGTTCAGATTCAAACAGCTTTAAAGATTCTGTTGCAGGAGGCTGTATATGATGCTTATGGAAAAGTTCTGACAAATTCTACAAATGCTGCCAGTAAGAGAAAATATTTTGAAGAGAACAGCTTCCAAGGCATTCTCAGTGCTCCAAATTTGAGATATAACAGCTGTCACAGAAAACTTGGAAGCTACTACAAAAAATCCTCTATGCAATTTAAGGTAACACTAGAGTTCAGCCAAAGTATAACATTTTAATTTTCTTAATAATTAACTGCTGGACAAATGTTAACCTGCAGTTGGTTGAATAATTTTCAAGAAGTGATGAAAGTGTAAAATTGTCTTATTCTTATTTTTATTAATAAATACTATATCTTAAAAATGACAAGATTTAAAACAGCATTTGAATTGTTGGAAATAATGTACTGTACTCCATAACACGATAAATTATTTAAAAACAAGAGGTATGTTCAACTATTTCGTTTTCTTCTCCCATCAACTAATATTAAACAAACATAAGCTTTTCAACCAAACATGCTTCTATGGATTCCTTACAGTAGCATCTTACTTTAAACATTAAAGCTCCAAGAAGACTGTTAAAACTGAAAAATTTACAAAGCAGATTTCACACAAATCAGTTCCATACCTGGTGTACATGTAACAGCAGAAATTGCTGGATTGTCAACTTCATGAATCGATTTTTGTACTACTCCTTCTGCTTGTGATATACATGTCACTAGAAAAGGAGAAATTTAAGTGAATTTAAGTAATTTCATACAGACACACACACTACAGGGGGTATGTACTCTACATGGCAAATATATAGAGGAGAATGGAGGAGAGGAAGACATAATTATTACTGGTTATGGTATGACTGCTTGTTTGGTCATGCAATTCCACTGATTCTTTCAAGTGAGCTCAGAGCCAGAAAGACATTTATAATCTGGTCCATCAGTTGTATTGGTCATATTTTAGAAAATCCTGTTATTTAGTGGACATTATATGTAAATTGCAGAACATGCTAGCCATGCCCTGTGATACCTATATACAAGGGGGCCCAAAAAAAATGCATACACTCTTCAATATACAGTATATTTGCTTAAATAATTTATTGGAAATCTAAATTTGATATATACAGAAACGGAGGGCTGCAACACACGTTGAACTAGAACACCATTAGCTTGTCAACACTTCTGAATTCAGCAGGCAACTGCATGAGCAACTGTGGCCAAGGTGTCCACTGGGATAGCAGCACACGATGTTTCATTTTCTTCCTGTAACATCTCCAGTGTCACTGGTCTTCTAAGATACATGACATCCTTCAGGGACCCCCACAAGCAAGAGTTGAGGGGTGTTAAATCAGGTGATCATGGGGGATACTCAACAATACCTCTTCATCCTATCCACTGACCTGGTAGTGTTTCGTTGAGGTAGATTCTGACATTTTGATGACAGTGTGGTGCGTGCCATCTTGCTGAAAGTAAATGGCTCATTCCCATAGAGCTGATGAATGGTAAGTAAAATGGATGTCCAAAACATGTTGAGGTACATAGGGCCAGTAACAATTCCTTCAAAAATGCAGTCCAATTAAACCCCTGTATGACAGTCCACACCAGACAATGAGTCTTACTGAATTGACCTCCATGTCCACATGACTGTATGCATTTCCTGTAGCCCAGTACACACAACTATGGAGTGTCACTGTACCATTCAGTTTAAATGTTGCTTCACCAGATCACCTGACCTGCTTCTGTCTCATGTGCACATTGTTTTGTGGCCCTCTGTGGTGGTCATGTAGACAGTTCTAACACCAGAGCAGAAGAGGTGGAACTCATTGCTATGCCAGGCTTCCCAGATCTTTGCTCGTGCACACCATGCACTGTATCATCAGCTTCAAATCTGACATGAATGCATGCAACTGTTAATCACGTTGGAGGGTCCGTTCCAAATTCATGCTGCCACCATCTTTGCACTTTCCACACATTTCCAAATTTCCTGTACCACATCAAAATTATCTTGCACTGCTCAAACAATATCAGTTCTGCCACCATTTTCTTTGACTGTCATGCCATTCAATAAGATGGCTGTGGCACTGATGTGACTAACATCATCTTCTGAGAGAATATCACACTACGTACGTCATACAATACATTTCGGTTGAACTTTGAAAATGTCCGTACATGACTTCTATTAAAGTGTTTATACATTTTTTGGTCCTTCTGTATACTATCACATATACATAAAGTTTTGTAAGCATAATAGTTATCATTGTCATTACAAAATTTCAGGCTACCATAGGAACAAATTGCCAAATGTTAACACACTGCATGAACATCAGTTATGTTGTATGTCATGAATGAGCACCCCTTCCTTCCTTTGACTGGACTGTGTCTGTTCTGTGAGTACTAACATTCTGATGTAAATATGTGAAGTGGAGTATACTATATATAGGAGATGATTTAGAAGTGACTATCTGTTGTCATTGTTGACTACAGTACTTTCAACTGATGATAGTGTGCTAACTGAAACATGCTGCACAGTGTCCATAAGCACTCAGTAACAATATGAATGGGTAAATAAAAATTACACAAACATTAGACATCATTATAAGCACTGCATATAAGGTGAAAACAAAGTTATACAGCATTGGCTGTTGTCTGTTACATATTAATTTCAACTTGTTTAAAACGGTACACATACAAGTCATATACAGTACCATCATATCACAGATGAATACTGACCAGATTTTTTTACCCTGTATCATTCCTATCATTTTGGTCAAAAGAATCGCTGATAATGGATGAAAATACAATTTCCAACCATGAACACAATAATCAGTGTCTACTGTAATTATTATATTTGGCACAAATGACAAGCAACTGTCATCTGCAATTGGCATTGTTACTGTTAAGACTCTGGAAGACCACCTTCAGATCTGCGGGAACTGGACAGCTTAATCCTACAAAGTTCATAATGATGATCAGTTGGATTATTTTCTGCACATTAACATCACAATGAATTACATTTAATAAAAATATTTCAGTATGGGTAATGCATTTTATAACCGTCTATCCATTTGGCATACCACTGTTTGGTCCCCTCGTCTAGTGTAAACGTTCTTATTCTGACATGGCAACTGAAAGGCTACAATAATTGAGAAAGAATAAAGGTCTGCTGCTAGGTAACGGCTCAATAAACATGTGTCCTTGGCAACAGGCAGACTCAAAACAATATAGGAATTGTTAGGGAATCAACATGCCACAACAGAGGAACTGCCCTAATGTTATATAGCAAGGGCTGTCGGGAAAGTTAGCCAGTGATAGCCAATGAGCAGATAGGGATAGCTATAGTGGCTATACATGATTTATCCATGTTCAATAAATCCCAATTGTCAATTCAAACACATCACAATACAACAGGACTTAAAATATTTCTTTCTGGGATATTTTGAACACAACTGTCTAAAAGATGGGAAATATATAATGAATCAGCTTACTAATTGGGCATCAATAAACAAAGGGATAAGAACTTCAAAGTGCACAGCAACCCAAGGCTCTGCCCTATGTCCCATTATAGGATAACATGCCAAATTAAGAATACTGCTTAAATTCAAGAGCAACATACCCAACAGCTGATACAGCCTGTTGAATTTTTCCTCCTGTAGTCGTGACTCCAGTTCTTTCATCCTGCCCTCAGTGTCTTTAAGTCGCACATCAAGGTCCTCCTTTTGAGCCAACACGTCTTGAAGCTGAGATTCCACTGAACCCTTCTCACTCAGAAGCCACTCAACTTTACAGGCTAGATTCTGCAATATGCATATATAAAATGTCTGGCAAGTCTAATGTTGAATGTCACACTCAGCTGTCCTGACTATAAGAGCTCTTATCAACTATTATAGGCAGGAGAAATCAATAACAGTATCTATTACCACAATATGTAGAGAAGACATAAATTCATGTCACATCTCAGGTCAAGAAAACTACTCCAACTACTTTCCACAGAAAAGTCACATGGTTAGAGGGTTACTCTATCACGACTTTCTGTACATTAGATATTACTTTCTATGAAACAATATATAAAGAGACATATTGCCATTTCCATATTCTCCACTGATTTTGACAGCCTTTTCTATTAATTATCAAACAAAAAAAAATAAACTGCAACCAGATTCTGAGTATCAGAAACAAACTAACTTCATAATTTTCAAAACAAAAATTCTGAAAATAAGAGGCATGAATACACTATATACTGCACTTAGAAATCATGTCTACTCTTCAGCAGATCCATTTGAAGCTAATATGAAAGAGTTTTTGCTCCGTCATCATACCTGATTTTCAGATTTAGCTGCTTCCTGACTTTGCTTCAGATGTACAAGTTCTGCTTGTGCTTCATTAGAAGATTTCTGCAGTGATTCTTCCGTCTGAGATTTTTCTAACATCAGTTCCTGTATTCTGGATTCAGCTTGGGCCTTTGACCTAACAGCAGCGTCACTCATACTCTGTGCACTAAGAAGCTGTTTATCTACATCAGCTTTCTATGATTATACAGAAAAGCAATTCCGTTAACCATCAGAAGAACATAAGAAAGACCAGAAACTACTTCTTTCTCTTATTCAGTGTTATACACATTGGACTATATGTAATTACTAAATGGTGTGTCAAGCAATTATCACTCCTGCTTTATACAGGGTGATTCACGGAGTTTTACCCCGGCTTATGGTACATATTCCTGGGGTTATTTCCTGCAAGATTTCCTTATAAACTTGTGGTCGATTTTCAACAGTTATGGAGTAACAATGGATTTTCGAAACGCATCACTGTGAATGCCGCGCTATGCTTCCCTCCTGGGTGGGTGACCATGTGTTCCAGTCAGCTGCGTCAGCAGATAAGGCAGACCGGCTGGAATGTTGCGTGTAGGTAGGCAGAGCGATCCAGTAGTAAACAGGACATTGTGTTGGAGACTTTGTGAAGTTATGATGCCGTACACATTTTCCACTAAGGAATACGCCGATATGGTGTTTGTTTTGGGTGTATGTGATGGAAATGCGAGAGCCACTGCTGCCAAATATCACCGGCCTTATCCTAATCGCAGGATTCCAAATCCTAAATCCATTAGCAGTAAATTCAACACATTTAGACAAACTGGTTCTCTCCCCAGCGTTTGTATACAATACGAACGAAATCCTCAGCATGAATTGTGCGAAGAAGAAAACATTCTCAATGCTGTAGAGCAGAGTCCATGTGCCAGTACAAGATGTCTAGCTCGGCGGTTCGGTATTTCTCAGTCCATGGCATGGAGGACTCTTCATGAGAACGGGCTGCATCCTTATCATTGACAGCAAGTACAACACCTACAACCAGGAGACCGTGCTCTTCGTCTGCAGTTCTGCAACTGGTTAAATGGAATTCGGCAGTTGTACCGCTTGATAATGTTCTGTGATGAGGCACAGTTTACATGGGACGGGGTCAACAACAGTCACAACTTACATGTTTTGGCAGACAATAATCCCCGTGCCACAACAGAATCAAATTTTCAACACCGATTCAGTGCCAATGTCTGGTGTGGTGTTCTGTATGATCAGCTAATCGGGCTGTTCACTTTTTCCTGGCCGCTTAACTGGTGAGATTTACCTCCACTTCTTAGAAGAAGAATTACCAGTTACTTGAAGATGTTCCTCTGGCAACAAGATGCCAGATGTACTTTCAGCATGACGGGGCGCCTCCTCACTTCTCCCGCGCAGTAGCAGCTCACTTGGATCAGCATTTCCCAAAGTGGCGGATTGGTCATGGAGGCCGTGATGCCTGGCCTCCCAGATCGCCAGATCTAACGCCGTTAGATTATTGCATTTGGGGCTGGATGAAGGACATTGTGTACCAGGTAAAGGTACAAACACATGAAGCGTTGCTTGAACGTATTCTGGACGCGGCGATGACATTAAGAAACAAACGTGTGGAACTGTGAAATGCTACAAGCACGGTTCATACGCATGTGATGCGTTGTGTTGACGTGCAGGGAGACATTTTTGAAAATCTTATGTAAATCCAGTCGTCTTCTAAAGCTCTACAGTTTAAAGGAAACAGATTGATAGAAGGGTGTGATATGCAACCATTGGTATGTTTACAGAATGGGATGCTGAAAATAATGTAATTTTGTTACATAAAATCGATGAAAAATGTTGCACAATGCAAAATTAAGAAATTGAGAAAAAAAAATGTTTTAGAATGCTTCTTTCCTGAAACATTAACGATTTAAAAAGTGTTTGTATTGTATTTCTAATTTTTTTTGGCTGAAATTCGAAGAATTGCCAGTTTTCAAATTACTGTATCTCTTTAATTATGAGTTGCATACCATTAGTATATTAAAATTTTTGTTCCAAATTACCTCAGGAATGCCCTCCCTAAGTGGGGGTAAAACTTCGTGAATTACACTGTATATAGGTGATCGCTGCACTTAAAATAGGTCACAACTGTTACCTTCCACATACGTCCACAATTAATCACTGAAAAAATCATACTGCCATTCGAAAACGTAACTTATGCAGTTTGAAAAATCCAATTAAATAACAGAAGAATCAAATGACAAATCAATTTTCTCCAATGTCTGGAATAAGAGTATGTAATATGTAAACTGCAACATATTAAATATCCTGAAAAATTTCTTCACTATTGTGCCAAATAAATCTGTACACAACTTCCCAAGGTAATAATAGCTTTATTCTTATGTACACCTTTGTTAAAGAATGGTACAAGTCCAGGAAGACAAATTATGTCAAAATAATTTCCCCCACCCACACACATTTAAGTCAGTCAGTACAATGACCCTGGCAATGCCACCATGGAAACAATTTGCAGGGAGGCATGTGATCCAAGTCAAAAGGATTATTTAAAAATTATTTCTTTCTAAATAAAATCTCAGAAACTTACCTAAACTGCTATGTTGCATGGTGTTATGCCAGTCACTTCTTTTATATTAATACAATCAACTTAAAAATGTGACAATCTAAATGCTGTTCTCACCTGTCGAATGAGTTTGATATGTTCCTCTCTTAGTTTTCTGTAAATATCCTTCAGCTTTTGGAATTTTTCTTCTACTGTTTTAGCCTTTTCTGTAACAAACACAAAAATGTCTTCACTCTTGAGTCTAGCCATAAGATGTGAAACACCAAATGAGGACCAATGCTGTGACAGCATGCAGACTGGTTCTGCCTACTGCACATATGAGGGCAGTGACAGAGGAGAATGGATGACTTGAAGGGGAAACTGAAAGTACTTCTAGGATTGTTCTGTATCAACCATTACATGTTCTCCCTTGGACTAGAACCTGGGGATCCAAAGTGAGGAGCCAGTGCCTGAGTTATGGCATATCTATAACAAACATATGGCATGTAAAGTGATGGAACTGCACTCCATGATATGCACAAATTTCCTTCCTATAGTATTTTTTATATAAAATCTGAAATTGTTAGCTCAGTGTTGTTCATGAGGACTCATATTTGTCCAGAAGAACAGGAACAGCATTATTAACCTTCTTCATCTCCACCAATTCATTCTATGAACATGTATAATGCATTAAAAATAGTACTTCCAAGATTTCCCATCTAGAAGGCAATTAGGAACAGGAATATCACAATTAATCTGCAGCCATGAAAAGCTGAAGGTATAGAAGTAACTGCTGAATACATGACCAAGTAACTCAGAAATCTGTCATAGTCATTCACTCTGATCTGGATGAAAATAACGCTGATGCCAGTGATAGTGAGAAGGTCTTAGTTGGCAGCAAATGACAGGAGTATGCATGAACACCATACATGCAGTATCAAAGCAGGTTATGTTTTAATAACAGTAATAACACACTCCTGACTTTACAAATGTAAATTAATATAAACACTTCCTTCACATTCCTCACTCCAGTTTTCAGATCAGTCAGATTTGTGGATTAATTTAAGAGATAATTTATTAAAAAACAAATTTGTTCTTTTAAAAAAGTTAACAGGAGTAACAGGTGAGAGAGAAAATCAAGATCTGGTTCTCAATGAGTTAACAACTTTAAAAGCATACCATGGATTTGTATTTTCACAACTCAAATGCATTAAAAATCAGAGTCCTCTCTCTGACTACATTTTTATATCCACTGCACAGGTAACATAACACTGAAAAAAAAGTGGTGCTACGTGAAATGCAAGAGAGTGACATCATAATTTCTTAAGTCAATCATATGAACAGCATCATGATTTGTATTCAATCAAAATATATGAAGTGGAAATGCAGAAGAACACATGGGTGAGATGAACAATGCATGCATAATTTCTGCAGAAATCCTTAAGAAATGAGAATTCTAAATACAGAGGAAAGATATAAAAATGTATGTTAAATAAAGAGACTGTGAAGTGTTAAAGTAGATATACCTAGCCTAGGAAAGGATGTAGTGATGAGATCTTGTTAAATAGTGATCTACATTCAAATTACATGAAAAATGGAGAACTTTTTGACTAGCTGCATGATTACACTACCTAGAGATAAATTTGAGGATAGCGATCCTTGGACACAGTTCACATCAGGTACCTTCTCAGTACAAAGCAGATGTGCTATCCATTAAAACATAACTGATAAGATAATAATAGAGGCATTGGAAAGTCTAATTTGAAACACTTCTTCCTCTTTGCCAACCATAAAGCTTCTTAGTTGTCTGTAAATAAATACTGTGATATACATGATGCACTAAAACTTACGCTCTGTTTCCTGGAACTTTGAAACAGCTTCAGTTTGTTGCAACAAATCTTCTTTCAATTGCCTTTCTTGTAGAAGTTCACTGTCCTGTTGGAAAAAAAATTTCAATAATGTGCACTGTTACCACACATAATCAACAATAAAAGCAAACACGAATGAAGAAATTTCATTACTGAACATCTTCCACGATAACATGTAAGGCATAATGTGACATGTTGCGCAATGGAGGGTAACCCCCCCTCCCAGCAGCGACATGGCAGGTGAGTCAGCGCTCCATTCCCCCCTTCCACGGTGACATAACATGCAACACAGCTGTGACACGGGTAACAGCCAACAGCGGTACCGATTGCGTAACAGGTGGGCGCTGCGACTATGCAAGTGAACCACACTGCCTACGAAGGGAGTGAACGTGTAGCCATCCCTGGAGACAGTTAAAGTGTATCAGCGGCCGAAGACAGTTCTCCGGTCAGCAGTGAACGAGTCAGTGTGTGAACAACAGTTCTCAAGGCAGCAGCGTACAAGTTGAGTTGGAATCTAGCCAGCGGCGAGTTACGAGTTAGTGTGTGATAATCCATGACAGTTTGTGATAACTGAGAATTAATTGGGAGTGTGTAACATAGTGACACTTGTACAGCTCCCGTACTGTGAAAAAGTGTCAATAGTCATTTGATTTGCGAATAGGGTTATAAATTGTGAAACCCCACAACACTGTTATAATTAATTGTAGCCGTTACTTGTAGGCTGTTGAATAAACCAATTAACAATCTCTATGGTGTCTTCAGTAATGAAACACGTTACAATATGTATGAACACTGAAATATAAACTGTTAAAGGAATTCAAACTGCATTTCTTTCAATGGTTTACATCCAGTAGGGGGGAACTAACCTTACTGGGTAGGGGGGTGGGGGGGCATAACAAAGGGAAACAATTCAAGTCACTGTGTTATAATCAGTTTGGCGTTCCTTTACTGAAAATTAATTTGGCTCATGCAGACTATGAATATCCCCGAGAGCTAAAGTAAACATAAAGATACTCATTAACACAAAGTAAGATCAGCAGTAAAAGAATAAAATATAGTTTATATCCTGCCATACTTTACATACAATTCATGCAATGGACAGGTTTGCTATATTTATAATCCAAATGAAAATATCTGGACCAAAATTTATGAAGTGATGGAGCAATTTAAGAGTTACACAGTAAGGAACTCTTGTGATGTATACAGGTCATCTAATGTAAGATCTGAGGCTTTCACGGCGGTGACTATGACGAAATCAGTCTTCTGGGATTTGGCACCGTGTNTGTCCGCTAGGAATTGTTCCTTGTTGGATTTGGTTTCGAGGAGTACAGTCAGGATGTCGTTTAAGTTGTTCACCGTGTAAGTCACCAGGGGTTCTTTTTCGCTTCCTTCTTGTATCACCATCATCGACGGTGTTGCTTTGAATAGGTGGAGGAATGTTGAGATGATGTACTGGAGGAGATGTCTGCTGGACGTGTTCGTCAGAGAGAGGAGGAGATACTGAGTCTCTTCTGGAGATGGAATTTCGAGTAGCTGTATATGAGAGGTCAAGCGGGCTAGGGGTTCTGGGGCAGATAGGAGTTGGTGATGTTCGTTCAGGAAGTCTGAGAATTGGCGGAGAATTTCTGGGGATGTTGGTTGTGGGCAGGTTGAGAAGAGAATGTATCTCCTCGGAGGTAGACGTACAGTTGAACCTGTCGGGGTGGTGAAGGATGGCCAATCTTGTTTCATCTTGGCCTGGTTTGTCCATTGCAGTAGTGACATTAGAATCCGATGTGGGACTTACCCCAGTAGAGCCGTCATGAATAGGTGAATTAGATGTATAATCTTCCTGTTCGTACTCCTCGGGTAGGCCGAATGTGTTTCCCGCGATGAGTTCATTGTAAACGTAAGTTGCGCAGTCTGATGAGTTGGGACACTGAGCAGAGAGTTCCCAGCACAAACCACAATTGCAGGCTGAGCGAAAGTGCCTGCATGCAGGGTGATAAGACATGTTGTGAATGAAGGGGAGATGTGTGGGTATATAATGGCGAAATTATCAGTAAAAAGAAAAGTTGTAAAACATCAACATCATGCCATCGTAAGGATGGTGATAAGAGGATATCAACTCAAAACTGCAGTCCTAAGTGTCTCACATCTTTTTATCACATCCACATGCCAATAGTTTTCGTGCCCTATCACATCAGAGCATGGTTTTATGTTGAGCTGTTTATTGCCCTTTGTTCTTTGTGACCTTGACTCCTTGGGATGGTGATAGGAGGAAGACAAGAAACTCTCTGTCGTTGAAATTCAGTGAATTTGTTGGTTAGTAACCAACCAACGACCGGCTTTTACCGGTTCTCACGGTCTCTTCGCTTGCGGATTTCTTATATTTTTCCTTCTACCCTGAAGATGGAGGCGATACGTTCCTCCGAAACGTCGGTTAACACCACATATACACGGTGCCAAATCCCAGAAGACTGCTTTCTTCAGGTCATCTAATGCTTGTACTTTGCAGATCAGTATTTCCTTAAACAACTGTTCTGTGGAACCCTAGCATTCCATGAAGTGAAAATAAGGGTTCTGCAAAAACAATCTTTTACTTTATAGAAAGAAATGATAATTTAATCATTATTATGATTATTATAAACTTCACTTAAAGTTATTTCCACTCTGGAGCTTCTTCCGATTACAAATTTCACTTTCAAAGGAAGAAATTAGTAAATTAAAGTGTATTTCTGCATCAGTTGGAAAAGTTTTCAGGACATGCTTTGTCAGCTGATACCCTTCACCAGCATATACTTGTGAGAAATCGGATTCTCAAATTACACAGAAAAAATAGAAACCTAAATGTGGCATCAGATTTGAGAATTAATCTTTCCAATATCAAGTTACATCTAAAATTTCAATAAAAATTAAAACAAAGTTAGGTTTGCTAATATCCAGAACACACGTATATCCACGTGAGTTCTGTGATTTTACTGTATCATAATGAGATACATATTTTGTGTTACATGCCAGATTTGTATAATTCTTAATTCTTTTATTTACATCCATAACTGTAAACTGTATACAACGAGTTATTCTCAGGAATTTGAGCTACAAATTGAAGAGTTATAATCAACTAATACAAATCAAAATATCATTCACTCACCTTTAGTGTAGAATACCAACACCAAATTTTAATCAAATGTGTTCAGTTTTGGAGAAAAACATGCAAATGGACACATGGAAGAATACAAAGAACATGTAAAAGAAAAATATGTATAGGAAGAAACTGTCTCTTCCTTGCCTGGCCAATGTGCTGTGTACATTTATCTGATGCACTAATGGAACATCCTTCATCCTCTCTCTTCAAGTTGTGTTTGACAGAAAAGAAATCAGGAAGAGAAAATATAATTATCTTGAAGATGAGAGTCCAGAAAACTCAATGAAAATGAAATAAAGCAAATTTTACATGCATAACACAGGAATTTATAGGTAATGTAGCGAGANTGTTGTGTTTGACAGAAAAGAAATCAGGAAGAGAAAATATAATTACCTCAAAGATGAGAGTCCAGAAAACTCAATGAAAATGAAATGCACTGAAATAAAGAAAATTTTACATGCATAACACAGGAATTTATAGGTAATGTAGCGAGATTATCTATCTCTCAAGGTTGGCACCCCTTGGAAACCCATGTTTTGTATTCGGTTTTGACTATAATTTCCTACTGTTTAATTCTATTAAGATTCTGAGTTTGTGTTCTAATAATTTTGGTTAGAAATCTCTTGTAAATAACAACAAAACATCTGGTGTGTGAGAAATGCACATCACAGGGTCCTCCTTGTGAAGCTAACAATCATTCATCCAGTCAAGAAACATAGTACTGCGTCATATCCTGAGCAAGTTAACCGACTCCAGATCTTCATCATTTTGCTTCTGAAACCTTTGTTCATGTGGAATTTGTCTAAATTGAAAAGAAAGAAATTCACTAGCACTCCAAAATGCATTTTAAAATAATTTATCGCACAGTCACCCATGCAAGATTTTATAGCAGTTTACAGTCAGTCAGGACCTTTGTTGCTAAATCCACTTGCAGCTCCCCAATTTTCTCATTCAGTTGATCCACTATTCTTTGGTGTTCATGGATTAACCTCTGTATTTCCTTCCTTAGGTGAGCGATCTCTTGCTGCAGATGCTCTATCAAACTGTCCCTGTTAAAACACATAGTTACTTCAATCTCTATGCCATACACTACTATCAAGTCATATGAGCACAGTCACTTTATGTTGCATGCTACTATCAGGCGTCTCTGTAAAACATAGGATCTCGGGTTCTTATGCTGCAGCCCATTACATTCTTTACTAAAGATTTTGCCAGCATATCAAAGGTTGCAGCACAGAACAAATAAAAGTGAAAGAACCTTCCATAACAAATATTTTTGTTCTTATACATTAACTCCTCATCCACTCCTTGAAAGGTGTTCTTTTTTTTTTTTTTCTTTGTCACTATTAAGACTACATTGCACTGAACAGGATGACTGAAAAATTGAAAAGTGGTCACAACCTGAGGTCTTATCCCAGCACTTGTCTGGAGGGCTTGAGAAAAACCATGAAAACCTCAATCAGGATAGCTGATATCCTGGGCAGGATTCAAACTAAGTACCCCCTGAATACCAGTCTACAGCATTACAGCTATACCAACCTGCCTGAGTGAGAGTTCTTTATTAGGCTTACATTAATTTAAAATGATGTAGAGGCAACAACAAGACAGTGATCTGGGATAAACTCCATTAACCAGCACCATACTACCTGCCTAAACAAATCGACGAAAACTCTGACAACTCCCAGTCTCAGCTGAGATTAAATCTGATTACCTGATATTAGTCATAAGAATTACCACTTGACCCAACTGCTTGATTAAGGCCAAAGGTATGCAAAATTGCAAATAAAGAATTTGGGAAATATGTGCGCTACAAATTCTTATTTAATCCTATCCTGGGGCTACATTTTTCTCTATGTTAACTTCTCAAATGAGGTGGGTGGGGGGAGGAGACTCTGTGGGGAATTTCAAATCTTTCATTCCTTACTATTAAATATGAGTTTCTGAAGAACTTGTTTATATTTTACCCACACACTTGAAACGTTTTTTGACAAAATTCTGAATTAAATTACTCCGTATGAGAAATTATGACTTGCCTTTCTGCAAGAACATCTGGTGAGACTGAACCATTTCGATGGTTCAAGTCTACTAGATCTCCTGTCAGGGAGTTGGCATCTGATGTGTCTACAAGGTTTCCATCCACCACATTGTCACTATCGTTATGATGAACCGTATCTTCTGGCGGAAGAATAACAACAGGAGTCACATAGCTTCGCAGATCTGATTGCACAAGGAAGTTAGGTGGTGTCTGGAAACACACAAAAAGCAGGTCAGAAAAAAAGTTCTTTGGATTCTGTTCAGCTCTTAAAAATGCTATGGGATTATGTAAAGTTGTAAACTGTAAAATACTAAAATTCCTAAAGTAAGATGTATAAAGATACAGTTCTATCCACACTACCCCTTTCATATACCTCGATTTAAATCTCTCAATACACTTTTACAATTAAAATTAATTAATTAATACAATTAAAAGAAGTGCATCATAATATGAGGGGGGACCCAAAAATAACCGGAAACGACCTGTTGTGCACGCATGCTTTGTAGTTACGAGTTGTGCTGCTAGGTGGTGTTAGCTGGGGGTTTCCCACGACTGTTAGTGAGCTGGCGTCAGTCTGAGTTAAGTGGTTTGTCTGTGGTGCTCTGTTGTGTGCGTTCCTGTTTCAACCCTTTGGCGATTAGTGAGATGGCCGACCAGAAGGAACAAAGAGTGTGCGTGAAATTTTGCTTTCTGTTAGGGAAAACTGCAGCCGAGACTGTTGGGATGCTTCGGCAAGCCTTTAATGATGATGCTTTGGGGAAATCACAGGTCTACAAGTGGTTTTCCCGTTTCAAATCAATCTGGCAACATGTCAACAGAAGACATGCCACGCCCCGGACGTCCTTCGACAGGAAGAAATGACGAAACCATTGCCAAAATCAAACGTGCAATTGATGAAGATCGTCGAAAGACCAATGACCAACTTTCTGAGGAAACGAACATCTCATGGAGCACGGTCCAGCAAATTTTAACCGAAGGTTTGCACATGAGACGGGTGTCTGCAAAATTTGATTACAACTCGTAACTACAAAGCATGCGCGCGCAACAAGTCGTTTCCAGTTATTTTTGGGTCCCCCTTCGTATATCATGGGTACACACATTTGTGATCAGTAAATTAACTAGCAACATGGAAATGGAATAGTAGCTTTGTTCATTTAGGGTTTATTTAGTGATGCATTTAGTGCCTTAGACCAGTATTTCACAGTTTGGCCACAGAACCCTTCCACAGTAAAAACAAATATTATAGAATGCTTAATAAAATTCTTATATATGAAGCTTGAAAACTACAGCACAAGTAAGTAAGTATAACAATAAATAAATGCTAAACAAGGATACAAGATCAAAATATTGTTTCACTGCACCTATTTAGAAACAAATATCACAACTCACATATATGAAAAATGAAGCTTAAAAACTAATTTGCCATATACTTAAAGGGTATAATTTTTATTTATATTGTAACAGAACTTTCTCGCAGAATCCATATTATCACTTCACAGATCCTTGATGTTCCGTGGAACACCATACGGGAAATGCTGCCTTCGACTATACAGCATGAAATGGTAGAATACTTAACAAATGAATTGGAGAGAATATAGAAAGAAGCAGTTGTGGCCTAACTGATGTACTATCCAGCAGTCTAGGAGGGACTGAGGAAAACCATGATGTCATGATAGCCTGTGTCCTGTCCAAGAATCAAAACAGGTACCTCACAAATACGTTAAACAGCTTGAGTCAACTTAATTTAATTACTTTAAATTCACTTAGTGGGGGGTGGAGTCCAACTGTGTCCAATCGGCACAGTGGCCACTGATTGGCTTATTGTAGCCTGCCCCAGGTGATTATGATGATGGGAGAATTTGGTGGAATGAAGATTGGCAGGGAAAACCGAAGCACTTGGAGAAAACGCGCCCCAACGCCACTTTGTCCACCACAAATCCCACTTGACCAGACCCGGGATTGAACCCAGGCCACCACAGTGGGAAGCCAGCGACTAACCGCTTGAGCTATGGTGTGGCCTTTGAGTCAACTTGCTCACTGTGTTTGGGTAAAAGGAAGGAAATGCCTTGACCAGCTAAGCAACTACTAGCTTCTCAAGGACTCTGCTTTATGGGATTATTTATACTGGAATGCTATTCAACCAATAATATTATGATGACAAAGTGCCTGTTCAAAACACTTGCCTCAGGCAGCAGAGGAATCTGGATGAGGTTCCGGAAGTACTGCATCGTGCTTGCATTCAAGTAAAACTGACGCAAGTCTTGAAACTGCTTCAGAAACCTCTCCCTGTGACCTGCTAGCGTATCAGGAGGAAGACCTGTAATCATTTAAATTCAATTATATAGCATTCTTCAGATTTAGGCTCTGATAAGTTAAATAAAACAAAACCCTCATTTGAGACTTATCATATTTACTTGCATAATTTACTTACTTCTTGAACAAAAAAATCATCTCTGATAGCAGTGGGGCATAAAATAGGCAAATACGACTTTTCAGAGTACACAATTTTTCATATTAGCCTGAGGTAATTCAAGGTGTATGCAATATGGCAACACGGATATTCAGAATGACAGGCAACATGTCAGTGAACAATGAGATTAAGATATCCCTTGCTCAAATTCTGATCAAAGCATAATTTTCACAGAAAATGTATTTAAAGTTGAATGTCATGAGGCAATAAAGAATTGATATTCATAGTTATTGACTCAACTACCAAATTTGTTAACATTCTGATGAAAAATACCATGCTGCCCCAATGCTGTGTCCACATCTTTTGTACATACGTTAGTCAAACTGTTATCAAAGGTAATATGCAGTATTTGATCCCCCCCCACAAAAACTATCTAAAAGTGAACATACACTAATTATGTGGAGGTATAATTAAGTGAGTAAATATGGTACTTCTATCCTACAGGCTACAGTAAGTTCAGAAATTATTTACATTTAAATACAACTAGAAACCAAGCAAAAGTATATATTCAAATGCAAAGCAGCCATCTGATGATATTCCTCTAAATACTGTCACCAACTTTCACTAGTTACCATCTGTTACAAAGTAACGGGACCTACTGTTGATGTGAACTGATAGTAAAGTACTATTTGAAAAAACAAATCATGTGCTAAGTTTCATTGCATGTCTCTGTATTTTACCTATGTGCATATATAAGTAAAATTAGCATATAGTTCAAACAACTCTTACTTGCATGCAGTTTGAAGAGTATTTTTACACAGTAGTCATACAACTGTGATGAGTCCTGAATGCAGGGTATGAGTGGTGCAAGGCGACACTGACCAGAGCTCATCATAGAGTTTGAACGTGACATGTTGAGTGAGCCAAAAACTGAAAGAGAAAGCCATGACACGTGTGAAATTGAATGCAGAGAAGTATGTAACAGTGGAATATCAGAAGCTCAGAATCAAACGTGAATGAGTTTGCAGAACCAATTTTTCTGGAAATTCAAAATAATTCTTCACCCTTATTTCAGCTTGTATTAAATTACATACAAGTAAAGCAAAGAGCAAATTCTACTATTCTATTCATCCTATAAGTACCTCTGATATTTAAAAAACTGACTATGCATTTTGAATAAACTAAACAAAAATGGAAATAATGGAAAAAATATAAATATGCAACTACAGTACAATGGGAAATTTTGTCTTCATTGCAATGTCCAGAATAAATATGGGGGGTATCCATATGCTACATAGCATGTACTGGAGATCTGCTGGAGTGTTAACATGTCTGCTTATCTCTAAATGTGAAATCTATGAGCACTCAGGCACTAATAAACATGCCATTGAATTGCATCTAAGCCCACGTCTATTACTACTGAGAACAAGTCTATGCCATATGCACTGAATGCACAGAGATATATCAATCTTGTTTCCCCGTCTGTAATTTTACAACGCTATCACAAGATTATGTAATGTCAAATGGTAGGATAAATGAATTACAAGGGATCTGGAAGGAAGCAATCATACCCTAACTGCAGTATTACCCTGGCATCTGCCTGAGGAAATCTATAAAAAAGCCTGTTACAACAGCCAGTGCTCTGGTTGTCATAACTAGTTAAATGAGGCACCACTTGAGTACCTCTATATCAACCCATTCTGGTAACATTTTTGAATTTATATATGACGGATCCTGCAAGTGAACCATCTGTAGTACCCATAAAAAGACAAGGACAAACTTGTCCCTATACTTTGCACCTCATGAAGAGCCACCTCCTAGCATAAGTGTAATAAACCAACCCTACTCTCTTAAATGAACTGCTACATTTTAGCATTATAATGTAGTAAATCTGTTTCTATCAAACTTATTGAGTGTATCAGTTTCATAACATTGTTCCTATCTCAATTCACAAACACTGGACAACCTGATTAAATTTATGTTATTTTTCTCAATCAAAAAGGAAAGAACTTCAATAATGCCCACTCCTCCAGCTATTGCCATTCCACTATATCTCATCTGAAAGCCTGATCAAACAGCATCATTAAATAATTTTAAGCTGAGACAATAATTAGATCAGTCCATGACAGCTTCCTTCCAAATCCTTTCAAATTCATCAATCATCCTGTTATCTGATACTACATAGTTTAAAAACTGAGAGCATCATTAAATAACCAACTAAAACAAAACACTTCACATAAACCAACTCAAGAAAATCATCATCACTTGAAAGTTCTGCTATGGATGCTTCAAATATATTTACAACAAACAGAAAACACTTACTTGCTGACTGCAGATTTAAAATTTCATCCATGTAATCAAACATTTCTACAGACATTTGGAAACTGAAAAAGAAGAATTACCAAACGAGTGTTAATTCCCCATTTTTTATGCAATCAAAAAAATATCAAAATTCAATTCAATGTTTAACAAGCATCATATCTCTCAAGCCAATCCACAGTGCCAATATCACAATCATGCAAGAAACATTTCAGTCTGGTAACCAGATCAGTCAAGACAAACATTTAACCCTTCTCCTGCTTAAAAGCTGAATGGCCAAAGAGACAGGTTCTGTTCAGCCTGCTCTGATCTAATGTAATTGGTCCCCACAGGCTGCTTACCTATTACAATTAATCTGCGTATTAAGAAAGGGCACAACTACACAATGTGCAGTATTGAATTATGTAAGAAGCAAGCATATATTTGATCTTTCATACTTCCTGCTTATCTTGAGCGGGGATGTTTCTGAAGAATTGTTTGATTTTTAACAGACAGCCTGACAATTGAAGAAAGCAGTCTTCTAGGATTTGGCACCGTGTATATGTAGTGTTAACCGACGTTTCGGAGGAACGTATCGCCTCCATCTTCAGGGTAGAAGGAAAAATATAAGAAATCCGCAAGCGAAGAGACCGTTCACTTGCGGATTTCTTATATTTTTCCTTCTACCCTGAAGGTGGAGGAGATACTTTCCTCCGAAACGTCGGTTAACACCACATATACACGGTGCCAAATCCCAGAAGACTGCTTTCTTCATAGTCACCGCCGTGAAAGCCTCAAATCTTACAGCCTGACAATTCTTTCACAAGTGGAGGTACTAACTACAGCTGGCAGGAAGACAGCAAAAGATATAATCATTAAGACTGCTGCCTTCTGGGTTGTGATACAGTGTAGTTTTGTAACTTGTTCCCAATGTTTCTTATGAATCTGCTGCCTCCATCTTCAGGACAAAAGTATGTTTTGTTGAATGACACAAATGAAACACAGAACCATATATCCTAGGTCTTACATACATAGAGATATAAAGATATTGCTGTTTACACTTAATATGAAACGAAAATGAAACACAGAACCACGTATCTTATGTCACACATACACATACACATAGAGATATTACTGTTTACACTCTATACACCAACAAAAACAAAGTCCATTGCAGGGGTCAGAGCACTGTCTTCATTTCTACAGCCAGGGGAATCTCACCCACACTCACCTCCAGTAAGGAAGTGCCAATATTTCTCAAGTAAGCTGGGTTGTCAGATCGTGCCTGTGAAGAACTTTGTTAATCACATTTATACAGAATTCATCACTCAGTCACATTTAGATCAGTAGTCAGTACTGCAAGGTGAGGATCAATAGGGGATGGGGGAGAGATGTGGGTGGCTTAGCAGGGGAGTAAGAGATTCTTCCCAAAAGCACAGGTAAAAATTAAATTTCCACTTGTAATTTGCAATTCTCTTTTGGGACGGAAGCTTAGATTGACAATGCGGTAAAATAATAAATCAAAGCCAACTCAGTCTTCATGCAGTCCACTTAGCCTAAGTTACACTGTCTAACTATTACTTTGAAGTCAAAAACAAACATAATATTTTAAAACAAATCACAGCAGTGATATATGATATGCAGTAACTATCAAGCCGTTATTTATAGAAATACAAGGGTGAATCAAATGAAAACCTTAAATTTGTAATAAAATATCGAAATTTTGTGCCATTATCCTATAAGCTGGTAAGCGTGCTACAAACAGCGTGCAGAATGGCTTGTAGGTTGCAGCATAGTGCAGATGCACAAACACCGTCACAGCACCAGTATAAGATGGCTGCCCCACTTGAGACTTGCACCAGGGAAGAACAGCATTCTGTTATTCGGTTTTTGTGTAGTGAAGGTGTGAAACCTATTGAAATTTATCGAAGAACGAAGTTTCAGTATGGTGATGCATGCCTGTCACAGCAGCGGGTGTACGAATGGAGTAGGAAGTTTGCAAATGGTGTGACTTCAGTGGAAGATGATCCTCGTCCGGGTCAGGTACATGGAGTTGTGACTCCAGAGAACACTGCAGCAGTTGAAGCCATAGTGAGGGAGAACCGCCGAGTGACATTGAATGAAATTGCATCAAGTTTAAACATTAGTCATGGTTCAGCACACCACACTGTGCACGATGTGCTCCAGTTTCACAAAGTGTCTGCGAAATGGGTGCCACAGCAGCTAAATCCTGAATTGAAAGACCGACATACTGATGCTTGTGAAGAACTTCTGCGGCATTTGAATGAGAAGGTGATGACTTCCTTGCAAGAATCGTTACTGGGGACAAAACCTGGGTTCACTTCCACCAACCGGAAACGAAGAGAGCGAGCAAGGAATGGCGCCATTCCTCATCTCCAAAACCAAAGAGGTTTCGAACACAACCATCAGCAATGAAAGTTATGCTGACTCCTTTGGGACAAAAAAGGCGTCATCTTGGAGCACTACACGCCTAGAGGAACCACTGTCACCAGTGTATCATACTCAGATCTCCTAAAAAATCACCTTCGGCCTGCAATCAAATCAAAGCAACATGAATTGCTGTCCACAGGTATCCTTTTGCAACATGACAATGCAAGGCCCCATACTGCCCGTACAACAGTTGCGACAATCAATGACCTGCATTTTGTGTGTCTTCCTCATCCGGCATATTCACCAGACCTTGCCCCAAGTGATTTCCATATGTTTGGACCACTCAAAGAAGCAATGGGGAGGAAAGACATTCCGTTCTGATGAAGAGGTACGCCACGTGGTGCATGAGTGGTTGCGCGGACTACCAAAAGAATTTTTTTCCAAAGGAATTCTTGCAATTTGTAAGTGCTGGAGGACTTGCATTGAGCGTGGGGGAGATTATGTTGAAAAGTGATACAGCTTTGTACCACTTGTGCACAATAAATAATACTCAAAAAAATATTTAAGGTGTTCACTTGACTCGCCTTCATATAAACACAGTCACATTTTGTACATTCTATTAGCATAACTGTACCAATATATGACTAACAGGTCTTGATATATTTGTTCCACTATGCTGGCTTTAAATACAGAAGCAGCTTCATCCTATCTCATTTATGGCAACACTGCGTTTCACAACTCTTTTCGTAAGTGTAGAAGTGGCTTCTTCCTTCATGAGAGCAAAATTCACACACTTACTTTCCACCAATCATACATATTTAAAGAGAGACTGTCAATTTCATGTTATGAATAACAATAAATACAGGGTGGTAGGTCTGTGTCATTGTATAACCTGACATGATCAGTGGATTAAACCAGACTTACTAATTATTGATATCATTCTCGCCAATGCTCTCAAGTTCCTCTTTCGTAACCTGAAGGTTGCCTGGGAAGCGAGGGTTGCGGCGATGGAAGTCCAACTTAGTTATGAGCAGAACTGTATAGCATTGTATAAGTTTCCCATAGCCTTCTCGTAAGTGACACTGCAAAGCAAAGCACAGAATAAGTCCTTCAGATTCTATTACAACTGTAGCCGATTGTCTAGACAATGTGGGACCCTCAATGTCTTTCAACCCTATAGGCCTTCACGGCCTGGTACAGGGATAGCTTTACTTACTTTTTTACACTACAGCACTCCAGCTATGGGTGCTTAAAGGAATCAATGGAAAGTTTACATATTCAGATCTACAGCCCAGAACTTCTAATATTTACTAATATTTACCTCACAATCAGAAATGTCTAATTAACATTGGGTCCAGCTTTCCAATATGTCACAGCTGATAAATGACTCCAACACAGTCTCAATAAACAACAGTTACAATAAGAGTGGAAAATCTCACTTATATCTCAGAATTTAAATGCAGTTAAAACAGCCATAATACAGATATTTGGAGAAAAATGTCTCGGCTGCCAAGGAATTTGAAGATTTTAAAGCCAGGTCTGAATGTGTATTAAAACTGCAGTATACCATGCAACTTGTGTATGGTCGCTATTGAAACAGCCCTGTAATGACAATAATCTACTTTTGAAAAAACTACATGCAACAAATTTCTGATATTTTGCTAGATGTGAGTTTCAAGGTTCTCACAGAAGTGACTACAAAGATTACTGCCCTCTGGTATGTGACACTGTGTAGCCTAATAGATCACTACCATTATTTCAAAGGAACCTGGTACTTCCATCTTCAGAGTAGAAAGGAGGCAGCAGATTTTTCTAAAATTATGACAATGATCTCCCAAATTATCGTACATGGCATCAACATTCCAGAGGACAATAATCTTCTCTGCCACAGATCTTTAAGTAAACTCAAGACTTAGCTTCCATTGCTTACCCAAAGTTTCCCCAAATCTTCTATTTCTCCTCGATGTCGCTGGGAGTGGGAAAGAACTTGTGGATGTCCCTCTCGAAGAACTTTATGCAGGACATGACAAAACTTCCATGCTGCAATTCGATTGTCTTGCAAAGGAAGTCGCAGTGCACATACCCAAAAAGTCTGTGCTCCCTTTTCATGAAAGGTTCCAATAATTGTACCTGGCATTCAGTTAAAGACTTGTACACTTCAGCTGGCAAGTTGTACTGATATGACAATGTAATATGGAGTTTGGTTTGTTTCATTCTCATCCCTCACACTAACAATTACAAAGACAAAACAACTCCGTCCAGTGTGACTACTGAAGTTTTTACTACTTGAAAACTTAACACCCTTACATGTTTCGGTCCCTGCAGACCATCATCAGAGGGACATTGATACTTCTTGGAAACTACCATCACAATGGGTGTTTTGAGTGTTAAAATACATATACATACACTGTTTGTAGTGCACAATATATACAAATCCAACTTTTCCACAACTACAGCAGCTTTCTTGGTATATTAAAGTTTTTAAATTGTGCATTACAAGCATTGTATGTATATGTATTTTAACACTCAAAACACCCATTGTGATGGTAGTTTCCAAGAAGTATCAATGTCCCTCTGATGATGGTCTACAGGGACCAAAACATGTAAGGGTGTTAAGTTTTCAAGTAGTAAAAACTTCAGTAGTCACACTGGATGGAGTTGTTTTGTCTTTGTCAAAAATCTTTTCAGTGTGCGAGGGGGACGTACAATCATGGCTCCAACATTTTTAAAGTAAGAGTAGTGAAATGAATTTTCACTTACAGATTAATGTAGCTTTAATATAGCAGTGGCACAGTAAAGAAAAATATTTTGTAAAATTCTCACACAACTGAAGATCTGAATGAAAGATTTTTCTATTTCCGAAGAACTTCAGTGTGTAAATGTAAATTTTTATGGGGGGTCAGGCACATGTGCAGAACATCTGAGAGCATTTCCAGAATATGTTGTAGCTATCCCTGTAACAGGCTGTGGATGCCCATA
Source organism: Cryptotermes secundus (assembly GCF_002891405.2). NCBI lineage: Eukaryota > Metazoa > Arthropoda > Insecta > Blattodea > Kalotermitidae > Cryptotermes > Cryptotermes secundus. The sequence goes on from NW_019740661.1 coordinate 1,949,146, forward strand.
GGATTGTGAGATGTTGAGGAGCCCACATTTTCTAGACAATCGGTTCACAGATGGCGGTGAGGTCAGTCTTACATGCCAGCCACCCTTTACCCCCTGGAAGATTCCTGGTACTCATTTGTTAGAGGCTGAGTCCACCCCAGGGCCAGAGTGGGGCTGGAAGGATTAGGTCAATTGAAAATCCAATGATCTCATTGGGAACTGAACCCATTACCTTCTGGTTTGTAGCACAGTGCCTCAACCACCTAGACTACCACGTGCCTCCTGTAATCCAGGTAATATTATCTGTAAAGTATTTAAGCTAACATCTGTCAGTCAGGTCCACTAGAAGTTTGAATCTTCACAGGGGTGACATGCTGGGAAGACTATCTGACTCTTCATCCAAGAGGTTCAATGATTTGTAGGATGCTCAAAAGAAATCTCACTGTATAAAGGATACTTCTTACATGTTTCTCCTTCACTGGTGTTTCAATCTGATTGATGGCTTTATTAATACTGATTGCCTGTAGAAAGAAGAAACGCCATATGTAATATAAACCCAAGCAATAACTTCACCATCTGAAAAATACACATGTATAATAAAGTCAATTCAGGACAATGCATCAGTTAATTTCTGCTTATTAAACAAAATGACAAACCTAAAACCACTGGGATGCCAGTCATTAAATTTCCAATTATTTGCGCAATGCACATGAAATTAACACACATGGGGCCAGCTGTGTCTGCACTTTTCAACTCAAGATCTGATTGACACTAAACTTGTAATCCTTGATTTCCTACAATCAGTAATACCAATATGCCAGACACACAAATTTGTGAAGTGCGAATTATATTAGCACCACTTAAGTCCTGCAATAATGTGTGGTTACAAATCTTCGAAAAATATGCAATTTTTGATAATGTCTTTTGTTTGTTGCAGAATGTAAAGGTGTAAACCTTTGACATTATGTGCAACAGGTCCATCAAAAGAAGAAAAAGACAAATGATAAAATAAACATGTTCATGAAATCTTATTCATAATAGCTAGAACGCAGAATGGTGAAGGTGCAAAGAATAAGTGGAAACTCTGCATACTCTGGTATGGATTACACTTTCATAACCCTCTATAAGTATTCACTGCTTTGGTCATACAAGCAGAAATGGGCCCTGTTTACCTTGTCAGCAGATCAAACACGTCACACATATACGTGTGCATATAAGGGACCGCACAGTAATGACCAGAAACCACAATACGGAAGCATAGACGTCTCCTCATTTATAATTTATAATTCTAAAACACCTGATGATGACCTCATACATTGAAACATGTAGTGAATAACTTTTAATAAGTTAAAATCTATATGAGGTATATAAATTTTAGTAACTTTTACAGAAAGACGTGCTGCATGTGAGACTGTGAAACCATTTGATACTAAGTGAGGTGCAGCAGGATGCTACAATATAATATTATAAAACTATCAAGTTAGTGACAAGTCACTATATATTCAGTATTTTATCCTTAGGGTGGTGTAAGGTGCAGTCTATGGTATTTAGGCCATATATGGCACTTCATGCAGGTCCCAGACGACAGTTGAGAGAAACTGATCATTTGATGGAATGAGAATTGGTAAGGAAAAGAGAAGTACCCAGAGAAAACATGCCCCATTGCAACTTTGTCTACCAAATGTCTCACATGAACTGATGGGACTGAACTACGGTTGTTGCAAGGAAATAGCCAGTAAATATGAGGGTTGGAACTTTAATAGTGGCAACTATTTATTTACAACCGATACAAAATAGATGCATGTTTCGAAGTTTTACTGTCCTTCAGTGTAGTCACCAGCATTGCATAGAACCCGTTGCCAGCAATGTGGAAGTCGTAGGATACCTTTAGCAGCGCCTGTTCTGTTGATAGTTTGAATGGAGCGGTCTACTGCCTGAAGAATCTCTGGAACAGTTCTGAAGCGAATGCCACGAAGTGGTTCCTTCATCTTAGGAATCAAGTCAAAGTCACAAGGGCTTAAGTCGGGGGAGTATGGTGGATGGTACAGCACTTCCAAGCCCCATCGATCGAACAAATTAGCCACAGCTTGCGCTGCATGCGGCCGAGCACTGTCCTGCAAAATGATGAGTGGGTTCTGCAGAAAGTGTCGCCGTTTCTTTCTCAAAACTGGTTGCAGGTTGTGTTCCAAGAATGAACAGTAATACTGCGCATTGACGGTCTGCTGTCGGGGAACGGTATGCATTAGGATAACACCATCACAGTCATACACGAGAATCACCATAACTTTCACATTGCTGGGGTTCTGAGGAACTGTTCTGTAAGGTAATGCAGATTCCCCACAAGCCTCTTGAAGACCTTTATGACACTGTCGTGCTGTGCAGCCTCTGGCACATTCAGTCTTTATCCATCTCCGTTGTTCCTGTTTCGAAAACATCGTGACAACACTACTTTAGACCGCCAGATAACATGAGGCTCTGTTCTTCTTGTCATTGCGCATGCGTGTAATGTGGGAAGGGAGAGTCCATTTGCTCTGAGGTAAGGGAGGTATTTGGTTCCGTTGCATGGCGTCTCTACAGCAGTGTTGCCACTATTAAAGTTCCAACCCTTGTATTTAACTACAAATATGTATAGAATACATTAACAGACCAAAACTTCCAACTCAATACATAATCCTACACAACTATATGGAATCCATTTTCACAAAGATGAGACTCAATTCCAATATCTCCTACAGTGAATCTACCCACATGAGAATAAACTTGGGTGTGCAATGCAAATCAAATAATAGTGAGGGGTGGAGTCCAACTGGGTCCACTCGGCACGGCGGCCACTGATTGGCCTATTGTAGCCTGCCCCAGGTGATTATGATGATGGAGAATTTTGTGGAATGAAGATTGGCAGGGGAAACCGAAGTATTCTGAGAAAACCCGCCCCAGTGCCATTTTGTCCACCACAAATCCAACTTGACCAGACCCAGGACTGAACCCGGGCCGCCGCGGTGGGAAGCCAGCGACTAACCGCTTGAGCTATGGCGCGGNGCCGTGACAGCGCGGATATACTCGTACTGAAACTATGGTGTAACAAACGTGGCGCCTACACAGAAAGAAAGCCCCATTTCGAAACATGTACATGTCTTGGAGAGAATAAAGGTCACAATCATGGATCTCGAGAAGACTGAAGCCATGAATGACTTTGCTGGCGAAGGCCAGCAGCAATTTAACCGACCGACTGAAGGCTTCGGTCTCTTCGGGATCCAAGGCCAAGATTTTTATTCTCTCCTAGAGATGTTACAAGAGAGAATAAAACCTCTGTCACTGATCTCGAGAAGAGTGAAGTCAAGAATGACTGCGCTATCAGAGTCAGATGTATTATACGACTGGCGGTTTAGCGTCAATCAGTTCGTCTTGGCGCCAAGCCCACTGAGGATCACGACCAGAGATTGCAACTGAACCCCTGCGGTCATAGTCTTTATGTAACATCTTCTCTGACGAGAGGAATGGTTTCTCTCTCATGAAGAGGCTTCGTCTTTGTCAAATATACGCATCGCACACATAGCATGGGTCTACTCTACATGGTTATGGGGAATGCCTTTTCTCCCCGGGAAGCGGTAAGTTCGATTAAAGTGATAATTTGGAATGAAAAAAACTCTCATGGGATTTGATAATCGATATGTAAGCTTTGCAGCTGTTTACTGAGCTAATAGCGCCGCCTCCAAATGCCATTTGCATTAAAGACTATGACTTGGAACGGCCTATGAACTCTATCAGCCATTTTGTTTCATTAAGTTAGTACCATATTTGTGAAGGTCAACAGCAATTTGATGGACCGAACTCTTCTATACTGATGAGAGCCGTTGCCATACAATGGCTGGTGAAGACACTAATGTGCGCAGCAGTTGCAGTGGTCAGTAGGGCGTGTAGATTTGTGAAACGGTTATAATTACCTGTAGTTACGAGTTACAAGTGTTCAGTTCAAACCCCGAGTCTAGTCACTCACACGTGACAACATAAATGAATCTTAAAGAAACTGGATGGAACAGTAGCAACTCAGGATAGGGACTGGTGGAATACTTGTATTAATACAGTAATAAATCTTCCGAGTCCATAAATTTTGGAATTTGACTACCCGCAGGAATAGTACCTATTCAAGGACTCTGTTCCATGGAGTTCCTTAATTTAAACATTTGTGCATATATATATATATATTCCCCTTGGCACTACAGCCCCAGTGGGCCTAGGCCTACGAGTACCTCCATGAACTCCGTTCACTTCGGTTTTTCTAGATCTTACACATATGGTAGGACTCCTTGGGCGAGTGATCAGCTCGTCGCAAGGCCTCTACCTGTAGACAAACACAGAAAAACGCACACAAATATCCATCCCCTGAGTGGGATTAGAACCCACGATCTCGGCTTCCGAGCGAGCGAAGACAGTGCATGCCTTAGACCGCTCGGCTACCGTGACCGGCTTCGCGCATATATAATCACAGTTCTACAGCTATAGCTTAGTTCTGTTTAATGATACTGTAGTACGTTTCTGTGCATGACTACTTTTCACTTTATTAAAATCGACATACATTTTAAACTTTATTCCAGAACCATGAACAAAGTAACAGTAATGGTCACTACAATGCAGCACATGGAATGTTCATTTTGCAGGGTGCTTCCTGTGCAGTATGGTACAGGCAAAGGTAGAGTCGTCACTTAATTCATCACGCATCACGCCATGAAGATCTGTTGGGGAGTGGAGGTATAGCTCCACTGTTCTTGACCTCGGCACTAAATGGAGGTGACTGGCCAGCTTCACGCCCCGGCCCCTTTACCCCTGTGGAAAAGACTCCCGGTACCCACTGGATAGGAGGCTGGGTGAGCCCAAGGGCAGGTTTGGACGCTGTAGAGTAGGGAAAAATCTCTTGCGCCTACCAGTAATTGAAAACCGATCTTTCAACCCAAGCCCGTCACTATACCGACCGCGCTATCCCGGCTCCTCTTGTGTAGTATAATAATCTCAAAACTTCAATCTTTCTTCGTCTCTAAATCATCTCATATTCTTGCACGTAATTCAGCTCAGAAACCAGTAATGGCATGCATCATTTGATTCGGTTCCGCAAGTAAATTTAAGGGAGCACTGATCTGAACACAGTCAACATCCGCATCTGAATTTGTTTATAACAAGTCCAAATCCAGCTTTCACTTCATTCCCATTCCATGCATTAAATAATAACAACAAATGGTTTTATATCTTATAATATATTCACGATTCATTGCTTTATGACAACTCTTTTCAAAAGTGAATTTTAACGAGTTAAGTGTCTAAACTGGGATTGCTGGCTTCAGTCAGTAACGTGGCTATGTGGCGAGCAGGCGGGGTTCGATTCAAGACAGGGAGAACTCCATTCACTGCCACTACATCCAGATCAGATCTAAGGGCCACCCTGCCTCCTATGCCTATATTTGCTCGATCTAAAGGAACTACAGCAGAAAGCTGACTGCTCGCCTCAATGTGGTGCGGAGGTTAAAGATGTCTCCGCCGTCAGGCCTTCATGGCACGATGGCTAATTAATCACAGGGACAGCTTTACCCTTCACAAACAGTTACAGAACAATGAGGGAGAGATGGCTGCAGTAAGAAAGGGCTTTCTTCTCAGCAAAACTACGAGTTTTCTAGTGTGTCATTCGCACGCGTATACGAACTCTTTATCAAAGCAACAACACGCCCCTTGAAGGTATAGTTTACACCGCTTCGTCACTCGATTCAGTGCCATGTCATTGACACTGTTCAGTTACCCCACGACTCTATTATAACCGCGATGCGTCACGAGAAGATAAGCTTCCATAACCGGGATCGGCACAAACCAAATATGGCACCATGTGATAACAAATTTCGCCGCCCGCCCCCCTCAGGTATAGACAGCTTAACTTTCTCAGGACTTCTTCACAATTAACAACACGAAATGTTCGGACACTGTGACAAAAACCGTCACTGGTTTAGCTAATTCTTAAAATACTGCAGCATGACATGTTTAACTGCCAATCAATGGACATATTACGAACAAAGCATCTGCAGAAATTCATTTTTATATAAAAGAAAGCGAAAGAACGAAAATGATTTGTAAAATGTGCCACCACAGGAGGAAACTTTCGCCTGTCCTGTAGCGTCCGCCCCATCATTCCCTTCCGAGCCGGTGATCCGTGTTATCGGCTGATGGAACAAAATACTTAACACCCTGGCTCCATAAACGAGCTTGATCGTTTAAAGATGCCATGTCCAAGCTTGGGCTACGCTTAAACTACAGTCACCAATTTTTCTCCTTGCAAGAGCTCTGGACAGGTGGTTTCTTCATTTGCCACTTGTTAGTACTTGCAACTGCATTTTGCGTTTTCTTGGACATACAGTCAGTCCATGAAAGCACGTTTCAGCACTTCCAGGAATACAGGCCCTAAAAAGGATCGTCTCTTGCGAGGAAAACTTACAGGGTACCTATAAAGGGCCGTGTTTCTCCTCTTTTTTTTTCTCAATATTCTACTTCCCCTCCTGAAAACAACATCCGTGGAAAGGGTCGCCCTTTGTCATTATACCATTTCCCTTGTCCGTGGCGAAAAACCAGGGTGGTTCTTAAGCAGGCCGTTTTCCTATTTACCTTCCTCACTGGCCCGGAACGGGGCCCTTTCCCTTGCCCCCGCCCTTGGACCTCATTTCCAATTTCCGTGCAACCTGCTTACCAACCAAGGTATTTCCTGAGCCTACACACGATTCGGGTTATTGAAGGCTAACTGCTGGCTTCCTCACAATTGACACTGAGTTCTGGTGAACTGGAGGGAAGTGATTGCTGATGACTGATTCGTGGCGCGGTCAGAATTTCTGAACTTCCACAAAATCCGTCGAATTTGTATCCATTCGAATGAACTGGTCATTTTGGATTATGTTCAGGATTGATTGTCTGAAGAGTAATTGGATTCGGGTGTGGTGCAGATTGGTGAAAAACTCCGAAGCCATGTATTCAGTGAGATGAGATTTGGTTAGTTTGAGATCGGTGATTTCGTCATTCATGTGTTTAGTGGGATCTCCTAGAGCCTAAATTTATTTACTAGAATGAAGGAAGCTGCATGTGGGGATGAACGATATGAGTTTGGTTAATGACCTAAGACTAGAATGTGAGAAGTGTGATACTGTAAAAAAAAGACCTTGAAATGGAAGGCCAAGTTGAAGAATTTGTCCAGTACTGGCTGAACGAGTGTCATGCTCTTAAGTCAGGGTACAAAAGCACTTTTAAGAAATTTCTAAACCTAGGCGTAGTGCTGAATCAGGTGTATGACCTCTTAGGCCCCCCATACACACACAGTTTGGCCTTCCGATCGACCTTACAGGCAAAACTTTCACAGTTTACCCCCTCCTTTTCCTTCCCCATACACAGGGCAGATAAACCACAATCACGGTCTTCCAGCCTATAATGTTGTCACACACGTCACGTGCTACGGTCCTGCAGGCAGAACTGACGGACTGACGGGTTTCCCACAGGCCAACAGTCCAAACGATTGGCCGGCCGTACCACACACATCAGTTTTGCCTTTCAGTCTTCAACTGTGCAGGCCGAACTGGAGGCCCCCATACACACACAGTTTGGCCTGCACAGTTAAAGACTGAAAGGCAAAACTGACGTGTGTGGTACGTACGGCCGGCGGCCAATCGTTTGGACTGTTGGCCTGTGGGAAACCCGTCAGTCCGTCAGTTCTGCCTGCAGGACCGTAGCACGTGACGTGTGTGACTCAACATTATAGGCTGGAAGACCGTGACTGTAGCATGAAGCCTGACTGTTTATCTGCGCGTGTATGGGGAAGGAAAGGGAGGGGGCAAACTGTGAAAGTTTTGCCTGTAAGGTCGATCGGAAGGCCAAACTGTGTGTATGGAGGGCCTAATAGCTAGGCTGACACGATAGGGCACTGGATGGAGTAGCTAATAATGTAAACTGGTAGAAAATATTGAACTGTGCAAAGGAGGAAACCAGAAGTCCCTAGAAATCTTCAAACTCAACAAACTGTGCACACAGTCATCAGCATAGAAGCTTAAAGGGCGCAGAAAGCTCTAACGCAATGCTACGACTGTCAAGACTTTGGACACGTATGGGAAAACTTCATAAGGAGTGCCCAAAAACATGAGTAAACGGAAAACTCAGTCCCAAAGTGCTTACAATTCCTAGCTAAAGGAGGGAGAGAAGATCCACCCAGCACACTACTGAGGTTGCAGCCTCGCAAAAGCAGAGCTACAACGAAAGATGACCCTCAAGTCCAGAGGTAGGATTCGAGATGTAAGAGGGTTTACTTCCGCGTATTTAAACCCCGGAAAATCCTTCGCAGCAGCTCTGCGGGTCGACAAGCACTTGCAGCATGCGTCTGTGAAGTTAATGGGAGTTTCCCATCTTCGTTACGAGGTGCAGAGAAGGTGTAAATTTGACTGTTAAGAGCTCAACAAACAAACCAACTCCGTGGTTTTATTCCGCAAGCGAACTATACTGACCGAGCGACCTCCGCTTGTCGGCTAAGTTAGTGCAAACTTTAGGGGATAGAGGGTGTAGGGTGGTCAGCGCAACGAATCCTCACGGCCGTTAATTTTGGTTTTATAGACCGGAGTCGCTACTTTTCCATTCAAGTAGCTCCTCAATTATCCTCACGATGCTAAGCGGACCCCGTTCCAGAATCTGGTTGCGCCGGGGATCGAACCCGGACCTCTGTATCTGTAGTCAGGAACTCTTAGCACTAGACCACAGAGGAGGTCCTGTTACCAGCTTAGATAAATAAAATATATTCGGATTGTATTTTCAGCACCGGCATTCCGCTCAGTCTTCCTTTAATTACTGTTGCAACATCACGCTCAGCAATTCATAGTTACGTACATTCTCGAAGAACGCATCTGAGCGAAGCAGACAAGCCCATAACAGGAGTACATCCGTTTGCTTCGCTTTTGAGTACTACAGCAGCATTCGAAGTATACAAGCAGACACGTCAGTCGTTTCGTCAGCTTGAATTCCAGCAACGTCACTCCTCCTGCAGTTACTGATCTAGCCCTGTGGTTCCTTCAAAGCTGTCCTCAATTGACTAATTTCATGTAACAGAGTAGCTGACAGTCGCTCATCTGGTCAGGAAATTCCCCCTCCTCAGGGAACCCGATGGTTCATTATCTTATTACACCAACGCTCCAATGCGCTGTATACTGAGTCGGTTGTTTCCAGTCCACACCCCGTTAAAGATCCACTTTAATAATGTCCTGCCATGTACTTCTGTCTACCAAATGGCGCACCTGTCCATTTTTACAGCCCAAATTTTACACCCATTTCTCTATGCGTGTTACATGTCTCGCCCATTCGATACTACTTGATTTTATGGCCCTAGTAATATCTGAAGCCGGTCACAGTAGCCGCGCAGTCTAACGCATGAACTCTCTCTCTTCGATCGGACGCTGGGATCGTGGGTTTGAATCCCACTCAAGGCATGGATGTTTGGTGTGTGTATGCGTTTATTCTGTTTGTGTTGTCCTGTGTTTAGGTAGAGGCCTTGCGACGGGCTGATCACTCGTTCAAGGAGTCCTACCGTCTGTTAAGTAACGATTATGGAACTGAGTAAGAGGCCTGGGCCCTGAATGGGCTGGAAGAGCCATTTACACAAAAAAAAACAGTAATATCTTATGAAGAATACAAATTATGAAGCTCCTCATTATGTGAGAAGTACATCATGACAAAATCAAAATACAAAAGCGAGGGAAACTTCGGGAATGTATGTATTTAACGACGCGTAGTCCGGTAGAGGTTCACAGACACTTCAGAGGAACTTACTTAAGTTACATCCCAAATTGAGGTGGCGCCATAGCTCAAGCGGTTAGTCGCTGTCTTTCCACTGCGGCGGCCCGGGGTTTCGATCCCGGATCTGGTCAAGTGGGATTTGTGGTGGACAAAGTGGTGCTGGGGCGGGGTTTTCTCCGAGTACTTCGGTTCCCCCTGCCAATCTTCATTCCACCAAATTCTCCATCATCATAATCACACGGGGCAGGTTACAATAGGCCAATCAATGGCCGCCGTGCCGAGTGGACCCAGTTGGACTCCACCCCCACTAAGCGAATTAAAAAAAATACATCCCAAATTACAGCACTCGAAGTCTGTAAATTTTTATTACATTTCCTGAGTATCTATTGCCTCTATATTCTGATTTTGTCATTCACTCTGGTAACGAGACATCAACATACACATATCCTTACTAGTATTTATTAGACTTCCTGTATTTTTCCTTGAGGCGTTATCTTTTTTTATACCTCGCCAAAATTAATTTATCAGTACACGCCTAAGATCGGTGTTTTCAATCCAATTCAAGCCCCTCCTTGTTTTCTTGGACCTTCCTAATGGAAAAGTTTAGAACCATTAATACTAAAGAACCTCCTGGTTTTAGACACTCTGAACAGGAAGTACATCAGGTAAATGTTTACCCATGGGCGTCAACAAGACTCTATACCCAGACCTCTCTCTGGGTCCACCTACTCTCTTCCTTCCTATTTGCAGCCACGCGGGAACTGTTACTCAGATATTAGGCTTTTTGTAGTATTACCATAGCTTTCTATCACAAGCATAAATCTTAAGGAAGTGTACATCCGCTGCCACATCGAAAGCATACAGCCGGCCATTATATGCGTTTCGCACTCTGATTAATGCAAAAATGAAGTAATCAAAGCGAAACGCTGGGAAACCTCAAACTGCACGAGGTCACACAATAATCTTCACGACCTCACAATTTTTTTAAAAATACCATTCAGTTCAACATATTTTATATTCCCGTCAGCTTCACAGAAACCCACTACCTCGTATTCGGGAGATATAATGTTCAAATCTCGGGCAGGAAACCGGCTACCCCGACTGATGTTTTTCGTGGTCCTCCTCAGTTCTTCCGGGCAAATTAGACCACAACCTCTTCCTACCACTTCATTTCCAATTCGCTAATCGTCCTATCGTTCGAAGTTATACAGGCTGAGCTAAAAATATCATTACATAAATAAATATAAATACTGTGACGTGTTATATGACGTCCATATGAGTGTCCAATAAATATTCGCTAAATCTGAGAACTGCGTGAATTTATTTATCGCGTTACATGGGCAACACGCGACAATACGAATATTCTATAGTTTCACGTTAAACTTGGTCTCTCACGCAAAGGGATGAACATAAAATGAGAAAAACGCATACTGTGCACCTTCATAATTTGTATTTTTCATTAAATATTAGCAGGGTCACCAAATGAAAACAAAATAGACGGGGCACGGGAGAGAACAGAAATGCATAAAAGATTTTAGTCGGAAACTGTGAAGGAAAGAGGTCACTTGACAGATCTAGGCGTAAGTGGAAGGATGGTTCCATAAACGGCGGGTTAATTCCGTGCCCAGCCAAGCGACTATCAGCTTCTGAAGAAGAATGTGTACCGCTGAGGTAGTTCATTTCAGTAGTGCAATACCCAGCCAAGAAGTGTAACGCAACGCAGGAAACGAGTTCAAGCAGCGTCACCCTACACAAGCTCTAATAACTGCAGCGGGAATAGAGCTACATGACTGAACACAAACTTGTAGTCTGCTCCCTTTTCGTCACACCGATAGGCCTACTTCAGTTCTGAACCTTCGTACATGCGGCCTGTGGTCCCCAGAAAAGTGTGTGAAGTTATTTCTGCTCACAATACGGTGATTATGGCAACAGTACATAATCTCTTCTTGCCTGAGCGCTGTATAAAAGTTGTTACAAAAATTTCACGTACAAAGGGCTATTCAGAGGCCTATGAGCAAACTTTGAGAGGTTGTTGAGGAGCCAATTTGGAGCAAAAAATTTAAATAAACAGTCGTCCGATTCACCACTGTTTCAGAGTTAAAGGAATTTCAGTTTTTTAGTCTTGAGTTTGTTCTGTGTGGTAGAGGTGCAGCTTCAAGAAGTCAGAAGACGGTGCTTACACTGTATTCACTTATGGCGTGATTTAGTAATACGGAGTATGCTGATGTACATTTTACACATATTTGTGAGGGAAATGCTAGAGCTGCAACTGGGGAATAGCAGCGTCAGTATCCAGACCGAAGGCAGCCCAAGAGTCCTGTTTCTGCAATGGTACACAGCAAGAGATGGATGCATTCGTGACTTCAGCATATGCTGGCCGCGGCAGATGCAAGGTACAGCTAGCTAATCGAGAGATGAGAAGTGGCGGGGCTGGCATATGGAAGAGGCTTCCCTCACAGTGCAGTCTGGCAATCACTGAATGAAAGACACTTGTGTCCTTTTCATGTACAACTCGAACGAGGCAACAGCCAGAGTACTCTTGGTCTCGGGTTCTGTCGATGCTTCTACAAAAACTTGCAGACAACGTGCCTTTTGTGCAGTGTGTGGTCTAGTGGTCAGAGTTCATGGCTACAGATCCAGAGATCCCGGACTCGATTCCCGGCGCTACCAGATTTCCTGAGAAGTAGTGGCTCTGAAACGGGATCCGCTCAGCCTCGTGAGGATAATTGCGGAGCTATTTCAAGGAAATAGCGGCTCGGGTCTAGAAAACAGAGATTAATGGCCTTGGGAATCCGTTGCGCTGGCCACGCGACACCCTCTATCCGCTAAACTTGGAACTAACTTCGCCGAAAAGCGGCGGTCGCTGCGTCGATATAGTTCGCTTGCGGACTAGAGGCCACGGAGGTTTCTTTTTGTTTATGTGGACTAATGAGGCTATATTCAGGACGGAGTAGAAAATCGGCACAACCTATACGAGTATGAATGGGCACTGGAGACCTCATACTACTCGACGCCCTTCATGTCAACAAAAATTAGAAGTCAGCGTTTGTACTGGAGTTGATGACGTTAATTTGACCATACGTGGCAGCAAATCGTCTCGGTTGAACATAGCGCGCTGGCTTCCTTGAAAGAACACTCAGTGTGGGCACGTGGTTTCAGCACGACGGCGCACCTACTTTCGACGCCAAGTGCGTAATTGGTTTAACAACCCTTTTCCGGGCACAAGAATCGGCCGTGGGGATCAGATCTTCTGGACTCCACGTTACTGTGGTCTGAACCCAGTCATTTTTATTGGATTCTATCAAAGAAAACGTTTATTCCACGAAACACAAAATCGCAGTGACCTCATCAGCTGCATCATGATAGCCGATACCTGGTATCAGGGATTGCATTTGACGTCGTTGCGAAAAGTGCGCGAGAGCTGGAGATTTCTTTGAACAGTTCTTGTCAGTAAAGACATAGAAACGTGTGAATGCCCCCCTCCCAAAGTATGATTACATTTGTGTTAAACGTAAAGCAAAATTAAAACTATATATACATTCAGGACCGCCTCTGTGGTCTAGTGGTCAGAGTTCCTGGCTACAGATACGGAGATCCCAGCTTCGATTCCCGGCGCTACCAGATTTTCTGAGAAGTAGTGGGTCTGGAATGGGGTCCACTCAGCCTCGTGAGGATAATTGAGGAAATAGCAGCTTCAGTCTAGAAAATCGAGATTAACGGTCGTGGGGATTCGTCGCGCTGACCATGTGACATCCTCTATCCGCAAAAGTTGGCACTGACTTCGCCGACAAGCGGCGGTCGCTAGGTCGGTATAGTTCGCTTGCGGACTGCAACTTCCTCAGGTCGAGAATGGTGGAGACTGTCTCCTTATACGGGGAGCAGCTGTAAATATACTGAGCTGCGGACATCAACAAGGGTTGGTTCTGTAGTCACGGGGTTGACTGGAGGCGAGCAAGCTTTCATATGGGCCCGGGGGGGGGGNTTACGAGATATTACTTAAGGGTTCCGACCTGGCTGTTGTGAACACTATAATGGCCTTGCTGACTCCATAACTGGCGGATTATTTCTTGACTACCTTCTCAAGTATGACACTACTCCACTGACTTGGTGCTAACCCATCTGACATACAGCCAAAATCTTCACCTTTTTTGGACTTCACAAATTCGGATCCCTTGAAGATGTTAGCGAATTTATGGCCAAGTATGAAACTGCTGAACAGGTGAAATGTGGTTTCAATCGGCACAGCATTCACAAAGCACATGCACAAACATTACTTGACACTAAACGTACTATCCTAAAGGTACCTATGGCTGCTGACACGATATAAGTCTCTAATACGTACACGTCCTCGACAGGACATTTCTTTGCGAGTCAAAGACCTCCAATCCTTAATAAATCTTCAAGGTAACCTTTGTCAACATCTGTAGCTCTGAAGTACTAATTGTTTTGTTGCGCAACTGTGGCAACGTAAGCAGTAAATGAGATGCATGCAAATAAAATAATAAGAGCTGCATCTTAAATTGTCGGGTTTTAATGTTTGCTTATTATATGCAAGTTCATTCACCTGGCAGGTTTCAAAGATGAGGGTGCTCTACAGCTGAAGTGTGTAAATTAGGCTTACACGTTTTATATTTTTTTTTTCTTGGCACTACAGCCCCAGTGGGCCTTGGCCTACCTCCATGAACTTCTCCGTTCACTTCGTTTTTTTTTCTAGATCTCAGACATACGGTAGGACTCCTTGGGCGGGTGATCAGCTCGTCGCAAAGTCTCCATCTGTACACAAACACAGAAAAACGCACACAAACATCCATGCCCTGAGTGCGATTCGAACCCATGATCCCGGCTTCCGAGCGAGCGAAGACAGTACATGCCTTAGACCGCTCGGCTACCGTGACCGGCTACACGTTTTATATATTACTAGCAAAATACCTGTTTTTCGACTGGGACATGGTTGCTTTCCTTAAGAGTGTCACACAATATACAGTAAATCAAACGCTACGAAAGGAATAACACTTAACTTCTGCATCACTGTCAATTCATCTCTTCTCCTCATGCATTTTGTTTCTTAGTAAAACCTCTACACAATTAAATAAACACTTCTACATTTTTGCACTGCTGCTGTACGTTATCACTAGCATTCGCAACTTCCGTCGGTACCGAAGGGATACTAGCAACGATCCCAATGCTGCCGCAATCCCGTCATTCTCGCGATCCAAATGCCTTTATTACACAGACGTAATGGAGAAATAACATGGATTAGACTGGACTCGAATCCATAAACTTAGCAAGAGCATTAACAAATTTACCAGATCGTCTCTACATAACAAACGTCTTTGGTCTTTACCAACATTTTCTATGGCGCACCGTTTGGAAGATATGGTTCCAATGTTATCACGATATCAACGCATTTCTAACAGAAGAAATAATGGTGAAATATGCTGGCCTGGACTCGAACCCACATACGTAGCAGCAAAATTAGTAATTCTCCCTCGGAGTAACGCATACATACGTACTATATATAAACGGTAAGGCTATCCCTGTAACAGGCCGTGGAGGCCAACAGGGTTGTGAGACGTCGAGGCTCCTACATTTTCTAGATAACTGGCTCACAAATGGCGGTGAGGTTGTCAGGCTCACGCGCCGGCCGCCATTTACCCCCAGGAAGATTACTGGTACTCATTTCTGTTAGAGACCCAGATGACCGCAGAGCCATAGTGCGGCTGGAAGGATTAGGTCAACTGAAAAATCCAGTGACATCGTGAATCGAACCAGAACCTTCTAGATTGTAGCATAGTGCCTGAACAACTACGCTACCGCGTGCCCCCAATGCACACATATAAAAAAGACAAAAATGTATAATAAATTCAGCAACGACAGGACACAGATTGGTTTCCCCACATTCCTAGTAGAGGCAGGAGACTGTGGATTTCCTTCATATCCTAAGAGCATAAGACTGGCGTTTATCCCGCATGCTAGAAATGATCCCATTTTTCTCACAATCCCAGTGCCTTTCTCACAGAGTAAGAAACGGGAAACAATGCTGGTTTGGGCTCGAACCTGTGCACAGCAACCGTGTGTAAATGTATAAAGCACAAACAGACACGCGTGTCATTGCAATTCAAGTCACGACAGTAACACGGCACGTACTCTGCTAGATCACACTCATCAGACCCACAAACTGCAATTTTGACAAGAAAGTGGCTTCAGAATGTATGGGAAATTTGTATCTACCAGACCATACGGCGTCACATTCCAGAAAACAGTAATCTTTATATCGCCGCTGTGAGAACCTCAAAGCTATCATTTACAGAACTTGTTTTTATTGCTAGTGGGGTGAGACTAAATCCCTTGCACTGCGACCACTTTTGGCATATTGTACCAGCCCTAGATGATAGGTGAGGGTAATTGTGGAGCAATTAGTGGAATGAAGATTGGCAGGAGAAACCGAAGTACTCGGAGAAAACGTGCCCCAGTGCCACTTTGTCCACCACAAATCCCACTTGACCAGACCGGGTATCGAACCCGGGCCGCCGCGGTGGGAAGCCAGCAACTAACCGCTTGAGCTATGGCGTGGCCTATTTACAGAACTTACTCTCCAACTTCATTTATTTGTTAGTGCGTTGTCACTAAATTGTAGGCCTATGCAGTAAACGTTAATTTGAGATACTGTAATAACTGTAACGGAATCCATATTTTTGTCAGAGTTACACGAGGCATCTCCGTCTATTTGCATCCCCGCCAGGCGCACATCTGAAACACGGGATAACTGTTTATTCCGCGAAATACAATTATGCACATCTTAATTGATCTGATCGCTTTAATATTTTGAGTACAAATTATGAAACTCGTCATGTAATTTTCTCCATCCTCCTGTTAATTTCCTCCTCCTCTCTGGCATCCTGTCCTCCAATGCCAACTTTGTTTTCCTACAGGACGAGAGAGATCACGTTTCACACATATAAAACAAGGGTTACAATTATGCTTTTAAGTGTTTTAAGACTAAGCTTTCAAGAGGGAAGACACAGAGACAAAAGATATACTAATGTGGAGAGTGTCAAGCATTCGCTGAATCAACTCTGCTCCTAATTTCTCCAAGAATGTCACTTCGATTTGTTAGTGTGTTCCCGTATTTGGGGTGTGCCCCACACACTAGACACTTTTCTCAACAGTCTGTACATTATGCGACCTTGTCTTGCACATACTGTGTGCATATTATGGGATACATAAGTGTTTCAAGATGGGCGGCCCTGCCCAATGATTCATACGCACTGCACAAGTGTTCCGGGGGGGGGGGGGGCAGCGTAATTGCTTTTACCAGCAAGATAACGAATAGTCATTCGGCTTTCAGTCTGTGCTATGCTAAATACAGTAGGCACAATAGATCATTGTGGTCGCGGTGCAAGAGCCAAGAATGCTTCATTCATACATTCACGCTAAATACAGCACTTTAATTCAAATGGTAACTTTCTCCGGCTTTAATTAAATGTAACAACATGCTCCTTTTTTTTTCCTCTTGGCACTACAGTCCCAGTGGGCCTAGGCCTACCTCCATGAACTACGTTCACTTCGGTTTTTCTAGATCTTACACATACGGTAGGACTCCTCGGGCGGGTGATCAGCTCGTCGCAAGGTCTCTACCTGTAGACAAACATAGAAAAACGCACACAAACATCCATGCCCTGAGTGGGATTCCAACCCACGATCCTGGCTTCCGAGCGAGCGAAGACAGTGCATGCCTTAGACCGCCCGGCTACAGTGACCGGCACATGCTCCTTTTAGGAAAACCTTTAAGAGGCGAGGTACGTAGTAGAAATTGCAATCTGAAGTTATAAGAATAAGTTGATAACACATTGCAACATCATATGAAGTGACGAAAGTGTTATCAACAGACCAAACAATGTCGCCTTGTTGCCATTTTCTTTATTTCCAAGACTTCAGGCTACATAAAGCAGTTGCAAAATCGCCATCGCAATACGGTACACTCAGTTGCACTAATATTTTCAAATCAAAGTTCACTGACTTTCATGTGCAAACCCAGTTTCACAAAAACTGGTCAAATCTTCTCTGGTGGGTCCTTTGAGACTTGGGCGCAGTGCGTGGAGGCCACGTCGGAAGTGTTAAAATGGATCTTTACAAGAAGTTCTAGGAAGAAAAAATCGCCTACTTTCCTTTGATACGACATGGACCGCCTAAAAATGCCTCCAACAATTCTTCGTTGCCGCGGGAACGTGTGTACCTTGCCACTGCCTTGCAATTATAGGGAGATACACAGACCCACAAACTCTCCTTTGATACAACACGGACCGTATAGAGAACGAACATCCAACAATTCTTCGTTTCGCGCATTCGTTGAACGGGAAGGTATTTACCAAGCCGTTGCTTAGCAACGAGACTGATAGGATTTATAAGTACGCCACTGAGATGGACTCAGGTGCCATGCTATACATACCAAGTTTCATAAAGATTAGTTCAGGCATTCAAAAGATGACTGGGGGGGGAACACAGAGAGACACAGCATGGAGATCGCATAAGCCTACTTTTATTTTCTTTAAAATAAGGAAAGTAGGCTAAAAATGAATAGTGTGTGAAGGTAGGCCTATAAGCTGGCTCAGCTTGTTCAGAACAAGGCCCAATGGTGGGCTGCTGTCAGGATAGACATGAGAATCCGGCTTCTATACAAGCAGGGGAATTTCTTGAGCAGCTGCATAACTATGAGCTTCTCAAAAAGAATTCTGGTCTGTGGAAGGAGTTCACAGCCTGCAACCTGTTCAGTCTGCAGGCAACTGCTCACGCTGGTTCCTCGCTCGTGAATTTTTCTAGTCTGAAGATGGAGGCAATACGTTCCTCCGAAACGTCAGTTCACACAATATCTACATAGCGCAACATCCCAGAAGACGACATTCTTCATAGTAAAAAAAAAAACGCCGTGGTCTGTAATCCGCAAACGAACTATACCGACCGAGCGACCGCCGCTTGTCGGCGAAGTTACTGCCAACTTTAGAGGATAGGGAGTGTCGCGTGGTTAGCGCAACGCATCCCCATGAACGTTAATCTCGGTTTTCTAGACCGAAGCCGCTATTTCCTTGAAACAGCTCCTCAATTATCCTCACGAGGCTGAGTGGACCCCGTTCCAGACCCACTACTCCTCAGACAATCTGGTAGCGCCGGGAATCGAACCCGCAACATCTGGACCTGTAGCCAGGAACTCTGACCACTAGACCACAGAGGCGGTCATTCTTCACAGTCACCGCTGTAAAAACCTCAAATCTTACATATTATTATTATTATTATTATTATTATTATATCTGTAATTAGCCTTGTACGAGTTGACTCAATACATAAATAATAAAGAAACGAACTGAATTATTCCGCTTCATTTGGACTTTACCCAGTGTCCGACTAAAAAACACAAAAAAATCATTCCATTATACGAGTAGTTACTAAAGCTCGTTAAATAAATTTAGCATACACAACGCTTCACACAACAACAACTATCCACAATACCGTGTATTCAGTTTCTGACCTTACAGCTACTTTCCTTGCCGAAGTGAAACCTCGTACCTCTTGTTACCTTGGAAGCACCTTATTCAGACAACAAACCATGACTGTGGCAGCAGAACCAGAACGTTCAAAGCCTGCCGTTCGACATGACCCTTAGCCAGTTACACCCACCTACCATCTCACAACCTCATCCACCCTTCCCCTTCTGGGTTTTCCAGGTGGCCGCTTTCCAACAGAGTGTGAGCGAATTTCGTGTTTCTCCTATTCGAGCTACTTTTGCATCCTACACATCACTATCCTAATAATTCTAATTGATCTGCATAGCTCATTGCGTTCTCCACTATGTAATATTCTGTCCACTTCAACCTTCTTAGGTCCAAACAATCGTAATTTATATTCGCTGAAAGTAAAAGGAGGGGGGTGCAAGAACGCATTGCACATACAAACAGAAATGGCAAAATTACTGTCTCGTCTATCTTAAATTTTCAATGTTCTGGAAAGTATACGAGATGATAATAGTTCTCGGGCTGAATAACAAAGAATTTAATCTCCTCCCAATTTCATCATTAGCTTCACTTCTATTAGTTGGTGCTATTCCCAGATAGGTAAATTCAGGAACATTTTTGACGATTATCTATCTGTCTATGGCTCTACAGTCCTCTGTTGGACCTTGGTAGCTTTTTCACTTTCTTAATCCTATACGCAGTATGTGACGGCCTCTGCAGTCTACTGGTCAGAATTCCTGCCTACAGATCCAGAGGTCCCGTGTTCGATTCCTGGCGCTACCAGATTTTCTGAGAAGTAGTGGGTATGGAACGGGGTCCACTCAGCCTCGTGATGATAATTGAAGAGCTATTTCAAGGAAATAGCGGCTACGGTCTAGAAAACTGAGATTAACGGCCGTGAGGATCCGTTGCGCTGACCGTGTGACACCCTCTATCCGCACTAACTTCACCGACAAGCGGCGGTCGCTCGTTTGGTAAAGTTCGCTGGCGGACTACAGGCCACGGAGTTTGTTTCTGTTTTTTATACGCAGTATGTAGGACTCCTTGGACGGGGAATCGGCTCGTCGCAAGGCCGCTATCTACACAAGACAACACAAACAGAATAGACGCACACAGCCATCCATTCCTCGAGTTGGATTTCAACCCACGATCCCAGCGTTCGAGCGAGCGAAGACACTTCATACCTTAGACGCGCGGCCACTGATTAGGATCTATATTATCACAACGTTGCTAGATCTGGAGTCCTGTCATGTTAATATAGTTTTATCAATACTTAATAGACTCATTTATTTATTGGTCATTAGGGAAATTTCTGCGTTGTTCTTTATGGAATTTATAATGTTCGGCAACAAAATATCAGCACCAGCATAAACAGGTACCTCATTCAATTCTAGCCTTTCTTGATTTTTTTTCTGGAGCGCTATTAAAATGACGGAAACATTTAAATGAGCTGGGAGTAAGCCCCTCCCCCCCGGTTTTGGCCCAATGTAAAAGGAGAATGTACCAAGAAGGGTATGTATATGAGCTCTGCTACACTCCTCATTATACACATTTGAACTACCTACCTACCTACCTACCTACCTACCTACATCCCACACACAACCTAGTCTTCTTAACGTGTGCCACAAAAATCGAGCGGTTCTTATTTCAAAGCATAAACTTGTTCCATTCCTCAGCATCACTCCGCGCAAACATGCACAGAAGACGTTCTTGTCGTAACATAATTGGACCATATGCTGAGAAGACTTGCTGATTTCCAGGATCACCTTGAGTTGTGACGTCAGAGTGCCATTTCACTGTGTCGAGACCTTGTGAACGTATGCACCCGCATGCTGCTGACATACCACATGCAGTAGTGCGGGCTGCCTAACCTCCTCAATCTGGCACTACGACAGCCTACATTCCGCAAGCAATGAAATACAAACTAACAACTTTAATCGCATCTGGTATTCGCTTTTCTTTCTTCTAGTCGATTTCCATAAATGTCACGAGGAAACGGCTTCATCGTGTCTCGTATAAGGTGGGCAGGCAGCAGCGTAGTTGGTTGAGGCACTATGCTACAAGCCGGAAGGTCGCGAGATCTAATCCCTATGAGGTCACTGGATTTTTCAATTGACTTAATCCTTCAAGCAGCACTATGGCCCTGGGGTCGACTCAGCCTCTAACAGAAATGAGTAGCAGGAATCTTACTGGGGGTAAATGACGACCGGCACGTACGGCTGACAACCTCACCGCCATCTGTGAGCCGATTGTCTAGAAACTGTAGAAGCCTAGACGTCTCACAACCCTATGGGCCTCCACGGCCTGTTACAGGGATAGCTGTACCTTTTTTACCTGTATAAGTCCGCGTGTCCGTCTCAACCAATAACGAGTGAATCAATTTACGACATTCATTAAACATGACAAGTGCAACATATCACTGGATGCTACCCCATCCTTGTGCTTCCTAGCCTGCTTTCTTATTTTGAAAAAAATAAAAGTAGACTTATGAGGTCACCTTGAATCATCCCTACCCCATCAACTTTTGAATGCCTTAACCAATCTTTATGAAAACTGGTATGTACATGATGGCACCCGCGCTCACCTCAACGACACACTTTATAATTCCCTCGCATCAGTCTATGTGGCTACGTGTATCCCCCTATCGCTGCTAGGCAACGGCTCGGTGAAAAAGTTATAGCGGCAACGATTTCGCATGCAACAATAGAACAATTGTTGGACGCTTCGTTTTCTATGCTACCCGTGTCGTAAGAAAGTAAATTAGGCGATCAGTTCTTCCCAGAATTTCTTGTTAATTACCTACCAATATAGCGACGTAAGAACTTCTGAGGTCACAGCGATGCCAGTTGTACTTGATATAGTCATGAAACTGCTCATAACAGACGAAATCTATGTTCAATTTCCGTTTGACAGAAATAACTACTGAATCCTTGATGTCGGTTGCGCTCTGTCAGGAATTATATGCACTAGAGACTGTCCAATATTTAAGCCTATGTAGCTAATTTTAAATATCGGTAAATATGAAATTTGTAACACAGCAAAATATGTAATATTTTTTAACATCTTAACATTAATTTCCAAATTTTATTTCTTCCTCTTCACTTCATGAATTATGCCAAGGTCTGCTCCAACTTCTGAATGTAGATAATTTATTGGCTTCCAAAATTCGCTCTTCTTTTCTTCTCGGCCTGTACTGAAGAGCGTGTTTTTGCATTCTATCCAGGTGTTCAACAAATCTCTTCCAGTAATCTGGTGTATTTTTCTATAGCTGAAAATATTTGTAAGTCTAATAATTTAAATCACAAATATTATTTTCCGTTATTACGTGACAGAAAAAAACAGAAAGCCGGGTACCTTATCCAAGAAAGCAAAGCAGAGATTATAAATCGTGAGATGACGGAGTTGAGGCACGATCCTCGACCCTGAACAATGAACAGTAGTTAGTATCCTACATTACACGCGCTGTATACATATCTGGCATTTGTTACACTTGAAGCACGAAGACATTACGAAAAACATTTCTATTTGACTCGACATTTAATTTGATAAAGACGCCGGACGACACCTCCTTGAAACACCAAGTAACTATTGTTTTAATGATGTGTTGCCCTTTGAAGCTGTCACCGACTCAAGCGGTGCACTACATGGGCGCATGATCGCCCGTTATTTTCTGAAAATAATAATACAGTTGCTTCGGAACTTATTTGCAGGCCGGAGAATCTTTAACGAAGCTTCGTCGTTTGTAATTTGTGAGCAATGCTTACAACATTTTAGCCGGAAATTCTGAAAGAAAGAGACACCTTCGAAGACGTAGGCATAAATGATAGGATAATATTTAAACGGATCTTTAAGAAACAGAGCACGGATTGGATTTAAGTGCCGCAGGATAGAAGCCAGTGGCGGCCTCTTGTCAACATGAGGATTTCTTGACCAACTTCCTGACACTTGTCCTTGGAGTTAGTGATATAGAAGAATTTGTTTCCTTGCTCTGTGCACTAAAAAAGAACCCAAGATGTCTATTAATTCGTTTCAAGCCACTTTTAACGCTATTTGCTCTTCAACACAAGAAAAGCTTAAGCAACCACACCCGAAATGGACATTATTTTCAATACGAAAGTGCTGAAGCAAATAATTAAAATCGTAAAGTTGTCGAAATGCTCTTTCAATAAAATGGTCTATAGCAGGATACATAAGGCTAGAACGGAAGTGCACAAGTAGTTCAGGATCTTTGGTATAAAAATGTTTTTGGAACGTACAATATATCACATCAGTGAGAGGGGACAACAGCAGAGCGGAAGCTGCTGGCTGTTCCTCCCCTTCTCTGGGCTCGTCTCACGACCACGGGGAACAGAGACTTCGTTTTAATATTCCACACAACTTTTCTCTCCACGACGGTTTAATCCTCGGCTCTATAGATCCCACAGCTCCTCTACGGCCTGATTTGAGCCTGCCCTCCACCTGCCCAAAATTTCTTGATAACCTAAGCGACAATTAGTTCACCCTCGCAATGTCTGACTGACTTACACAAAACATAAAAATTTATGCAGGTATGTTTATGACCTATCACCGGACAAAATTCAATATGCTTATTTCCAATTTCCCTCAAACCGAAAAAGAAAGAAAATGTTCGCAACGGTACAATAGGCCAGAAGTGGCCGCAGTACAAGGGACTAAGTCCCACACCATTAGCAATAAAAAAATGGCCGTGGGGTTGACTCAACCTCTAACAGAAATGAGTACCAGGAATTAATTAAATAATTTTCCTGGGGAGTAAAGCGCGGCCGGCGCGTAAGGCTGACAACCTTACCGCCATTTCTGAGCCGATTGTCTAAATAATGTGGGACCCTTAACGTCTCACAACCCTATGGGCCTTCATGGCCTCTTACAGGGATAGCTTTACTTACTTTTACTTTCAACGTTGTCACATTAACCAGAAATAAATAAAAATCTACCCAGTGTAAGGGTTAAGGGTGCGTGGAGCTTTAAGGGCGAGGACACACCAAGGAAACTGGCAACTCCAATTTCCGGGAATTGTTATCAGACTGACTGAGTTCAACACGTGGAACCGCATGGAGCAGAACAAACTGAGGAAACGCCAACGCAACTCGCGGAAGGCTGAGAAACTAAACTCCCAGGCAACTGAGCAAGCCAGTCTTCTCACAGTTGCGCTGCCGCGTAGTTTGCTAGTCAGCTGCTCTAATATGCTTCTACAGGTAGGTGACATGAAAGATTGATGAAGCTGCTAATATTGCTTTTGTGCAGTTAACTGGTATATATGACAAATGCCATGCAGACTATGCTAGGCAGGACAAAATAAATTTGTAAGATTTGAGGCTTTCACGGCGGTGACTATGAAGNGACTGGGGGGGAAAAAAATCCCATGAGACGAAGGAGTCTGGCTCCTACTTAAGTTGTTTCGAAGCAATATAACCACCTGAGTTTAAACCGTGACGGGTAAACGGATGCACCCAATGTTTTCTTTTCCTAATATTGCATTTAAGCATCCTGTTGCATTGATATAGCATTTATTTGACATACGTACACTATTTCTGTCTTAAATGCAACATATCTAGTCATCCTTCTTCCACACTACATGTTTCGGCTCTATACGACCATCATCTGGCGTCATCTTCTACCTTACTAAAATTGTTGCACTGTATGTCAAAATTTCATATCGCGTGTGGACGCGACATTTCCTGATTAAAATAAACTGACTTTGATTAAAATTAATTAAACTAATTAACATCCCAATGTTTTCCTATGGTCATCCTCTCTTTTCTCGCCGTCTAATCCGGCACAATATTATGACACGATCAGTATTATTATCTGATTGCAGAAAATAAGTGCACGAAATCAAGCATTACAACCACGCATTAAGTCGGACGAACACGCCCACTTGTGATGATGTGAGCAACTAATCAAACACAAGTCTCCTCAGTGTGCGCCTGTTAATCTCGAAACCAGATGCCTGCTTAAAATCGTTGACGTTTCTCGGAAGTTGCGGTTGCGTTGCAGTTTCCAGTTCTTTTGTGTGCCCTCGCCCCAACTCGCACTACCACATCTGTCTTCACGGTATGGTGGTAACATAAGGACAACTTCACCTTTCGTCTTTCTTACGAGCCTACTATGTGATATGGATTCTATGAAAAGTTATCACCCCAGACTGCAATTAATACGATCTTATAACTGCAATTAATATGATCTTATGAATTAACGTTAAGTAGGTACTTACAAAAGTAGTGAACTCCTTCTCTGACATCCGAGGTTTGAATATGGTTTCCATGACGTAACCGTATTTACAATGTAAACCTAACAGACCTGTAGTTTATGCCACAGATATAATGGCTCCACTCCATCTTAAATTTATGTGAACGGGGATGCTTTCAATTTAGGACTTACTTATACTTTGACACATGCCAGCCCCCGCTTATGAACATCCTAACACGCTTCAAACAATAAGATAATTGTGAGAGCGATAGAACCCAAATGATCGGAAAAGTTTATCTTGACAAGAGCAATCACTCGCGACAACGTTAAAGAACTACTAGAGCAGGGAGTTCGAGACGTGGCAAACCGCTAAAAAGATAACTCTCAACCAATGACAAAGTTTGGTTTATCTCAGATAAAACCTGATAAAACTGAATGCCCCATCGTTACACCTTATACTTTAAGTCTTGTAAAAACAGCATTACAATTATCTACTGCAGTGTTACATTTACATACATTGTGACGAGGTGTTAGTGGACTCAAATTATGAAGCCCAGAAAATAACACAACACTGGCGGAAATGGACTTCCATAACAGCAGGCACTGTATACCCTGTATCAACATGGAAACAGGTGCAGGTACCGTAATCAGTAATCATTCTTCTACAGTATCATGGACTGACGTCAGGCTGTGTGTAATGTAATTTTATCTCAGTTTGCGCAAAATTCGGATATAGAAGTAACATCATCTAAAGCGGCCTCCGTAGTCTAGAGGTAACGTTCCCACCTCATGACTCGTAGTACGCGGGTTCAAATACCCAGCGGATATCGTCGAATTTTTAAGGGCGGAAAAATTCAGGGAACAAGACCTCCGGGAGGGACTTTAAGCCGTGTGTCCCGTGTCGTAGCTTTACGGCACGTAAAAGAACCTCATATCTCCAAAGGAGGTCACTGAGCCAAATTACGGACGTTTCCCGCCCAACAGCAGTCTCTAATACCTCTGGTAGATGGGGGAAGCATTATAGATACCTCTCAGCTAGTAGAGCCGGTCTCGCTGGCTGGGTGGGACTGATGGTAAGCACCAGTACCGGTAGGATATAGAGACTGGTAGAAATTATAGAGGGAAGCACAATGGACCAATACAGGTCTAAGTGCATGGGGAAACCCACCCTCTCCAATAACTAACTAACATCATCTAAACTTTTTCTTGAAGACGGTAATGAGGTTCAACGTGCTATAAAATCCTTGAAAAGCTGATAGTCTCCCAGCAGACGAAGAAATGTATTTATTAATTTATTTATAGAACGCCCTTACAAGAGACGCCTGGACCCTATCCTGAACCACATAAATCCAATGTAGGCCTACATTCAAGTTCTTCTAGCCCCATCTTATTATTATTCTCCCAATATTATATTTAAGATCCTGTTGCATTTATATATCTTTCACACACAATATATTCAGTCAACTTTGTTTACATACAAATTTCCGTCAATAATGCAACTATTTATTTCTTCTTTCACATTTGTTTTTGCTATTAGCACAACATATTTCGACCACAAACGGCCATCCTCGGGTGTCCCATTATTCCAACATGTTTCGGTCGTTTGGAGCGGAAACATGTTGTGTTAACAGCGAAAACAAATGTGAAAGAAGAAATAAATAGTTACATTATTGACGGGAAATTGTATGTAAACCAGGTTGAATATAGTAATGCAACAGGATGCTTAAATACAAGATTATTGTATATTCAGTCCTCAGCGCGACTGTTTTCACTTTTATTTCTCCTCCTTACGATATGTTTCTGCCTCAAACGGCCATCATCAGGTGTTCTGTCTACGCCAAAACGGTCGAACTGCATACAATGCATAATGTTCAATTATTTATACACTTGCAAATGTGATGTTTCTTGTAATTTACTTGATGTACACACGATGTTTATTTGCACTGACTGATTTCGTTCACTTTCTAATTTAATTTTGGTTTGAAATTTTTAAAAATTTCTTAACATCATACGCAGGGGCAAGGAACATCATACAAATAGGAACAAATGATAACACAAAGAAAGGACTTACGAACAGAAGCAACACACGAACACCAAGCCGCAACATAGAACTATATCACTTGAACAGGTGGACGATGCCCCTAATTGAGGTGCAAGAATTATATTATTTTAATAAATTTCAAACCAAAATTAAATTAGAAAGTGAGTAACATCAATCAATGCAAGTTAACATCGAGAGTACATCAAGTAAATTAAACAAGAAACATCTTATTTGCTAGTGTATAAATAAATTAACATTTTATACAGTTCGACAGTATGATCCTGATGATGGCCGTCTGAGGCAGAAACATGTCGTAAGAAGGAGAAATAAATGTAAAAAACGTTACATTGAGGACTGAATATATTGTACGTGAAAGATTATTCTCCCATCTAACCGTAGGTGTTTTAAGTTGTCCCTCCCAGCCTGTTCTCACTGAACGTATGCATTTTCACTCCCGTGTTAATCCCATTTTTCCTGTTACTTGTATTTATACCGCACATGACACTGTTTCGGCCAGGCTTCTAATTCGCGCTGCCAAATTGTCGTTGTTTTTCTCAAAATTTTCCATTCTTCGTAATCGTGGAAATATAATACAGATCTTTTTGATATCACTCAATAAATCGTTGCTGAACAGCTACCGTGAAGACAGCTCACGTGTTATGTGCCAGCCGGCCGTAATTACGAGTCACTGCTACCGTAATTAAAACATTCGCGCAGTCGTGTCAGTCCACGTGCGAGATAACTTCGGAACAACGCGTGCTCCTGTACGATACATACATGAGAAGTGACTGTGTAAGAAAAGTAGCAAGATTTCGGGGTAAATTTCTGAATCTGACAGTAATAAAACTATTCAAACAACCGTAAATAAACAAAGACATGCCTATTACTGGGGGAGCGAATCAAAAAGCCAAGTAAATGTAAACTTTTCTTGCGGTGCCTGGAATGGGTGCAAACAAGAAAATGTTCAGCATCTGCTATAATCTGGATTGTTTCGCTTGTAACGTGTATAGGCTCTTGGTTTGTTAAATACGCTAGCAGTAGGCATCTCAGTGGCCCGAACTGACGTAAGGTGCGTCTGGAACAACCACCTAGGTGGACCATTGCTTTTCAGGAAGCTCTCAGATGATAGCACTGCATCATGTGTATTTATCTATGAACTGAACAGAACGTTTCAGTAGAGCGAAAAAATTTACTCAATATTAAGTAAACGAACTAGTACTTTCATGATCTCATGCTGAATTTAATTTTCGTTACGGGCGGCATATGGCACGTAAGCTTTGCACAGCGGCGGCCTTTGCCAGTCACATGGGAATCCTCATAAATCGTCCACCCTGTGACCGGCGATCACTGCCTGTAAATTCTGCGTCTTGTACATAATGACACAATACAAAACGTACTGCCAACAATTAAAACTATGATGACTACAAATAAAATACTAACCACAGAATAGGAAGCCTTAACATTTTAAATTCCATACCTGGATAGTGGGCAAGAGAAATATTCCCAAAAGACTACAATAAGCAACGGATATGGATAGAAAAAAAAAACGAAATTTGCACACGAGCCCCCATAGTGCGATTCCTTGTTTAAAAATGAGTCGAAAATGTAATACAACATATGTCCTGAGACGCCTTTTTTTTTCGAAATACACGCCACTGTCATATTGGGTAACATACTTCTCAATAATGTTGTCACAAGGAGAGACAGCGCACTGTTAGGTGTACTCAAAGACAGTGTGCAGCAGAGGTCAGTTGTGATCGAATGACCATGGAATACACGACGAACACTGAGACATGCTTTCAATCCTCACTACTTGTAATACTCGAGTTTAATATTCTTGCACGGGACCACGCGCTAGGTTATCCTGGTCGGTGTCGCTGATGCTAATGTTTCGACTGGAGCAGCGTCCGTGTAGGACAAGAAGTACTCATTTAATGCCTACGGTACACGCAATGCAAGTCGCTCCAGATTGTATGGGCGCCAGCCAACGAAGCTATGGAACGACAGCCGTGGAGGTCACACGATATCGTACGAGAATTGGGACTATCCCAACCGGAGTGACCATCAACTGCATCCATACCATTACTCGCGGAGGGCAACTCTGTTTCCAGGCGTTCGTCTATCTATCGGTTGCGAACCACACATTGGGAATCTAGACTACTGAAAAATTACTACTTCGGTGTATCTAGAAATTTATTGGAAAGGAAGCTGCTCTGTGGTTATCATGGGAAACAATTACGTGGATGTCGCGACCAGGGGCCACTGGTTGTCGCGACGAGAAAGGTCAAGTAAACAAGTACATTTCCAGCAGCCTTTGAACTGAAGCAAATAATGTAACGCCAAAATAAAGATCCCTTGGGGGTAACTAAGGCAGCCTCTGTGGTCTAGTGGTCAAACGTCCTGCCTACAGATCCAGAAGTCCCGGATTCGATTCCCGGCGCTACCAGATTTTCTGAGAAGTAGTGGGTCGGGAACGGGATCCATTCTGCCTCTTGAGGATATCTGGGGAGCTATTTCAAGGAAATAGCGGCTCCGGTCTAGAAAACCGAGATTAACGACCGTGTCGATCCGGTGCGCTGACCACGCGACACCCTCTATCCGCTAAAGTTGGCACTAACTTCGCCAACAAGTGGCGGTCGGTCGCTCGGTCGGTATAGCTCTCTTGCGGACTAAAAGCACGGAGTTTGTTTTGTTTGTCTAGGCCAGGCATGTCCAACGTGTCGATCGCGGGACGATTTTTGGTCGATCTCATAGGCCTATAAGGAAATTATACGTGAAAAGCATGTAAATTCACTTGTAATATAATATGATTATATTCAGATTTTGAAGGGAAAACACGTATTAAAGTAGTCTGTACTTTCAATGTATGTCGCTTTTACAACAAACATCATGAGCCATGTTATTTTTACCAATATTTTTGCTTAAAGCGAGGTATGACGATAGGAGGGGGTGGTAGATCACTGGCAATTTTGACACTAAAAGGTCGATCACAACCTGTTTCAAGTTGGACATGTCTGGTCTAGGCCAACAACACATTGCGGATAAGCTATTTTTACATAACATTCTGTGTAGAGACAACGCGTATTTTAAGAGTGAGGGTGTGTTCAGCGTCCACAACAGTCATCTCTGGTCATGGAGTAATGCTCTTCTTATCTGTGAACGTATCAGTCAGCTTCAGTGATAAGAGTTTGGGCTGGAATCATATGGGGCATTGCCGTGGGCCGCTCTCTGCTGGCTGGCAGGCTAACTGCTCAGCGATAGCGTGATTTTCTGGAAACTCTTATACCGGGGCTACCTGAAGATGTGCCTCTAGTTGTGAGGCAGGGGCTGTGGTTTCAGCACGACGGAGCTCCAGCGCGACAGTAGCTGATTGCAACATATCCACAAGGTGCAATGGAAGTCGAGGACCAATTGCATGGCCTCCTCGGTCGCAGGATCTAACTCCGATGTACTTTTCCGTGTGAGGACACCAGATGGAGCACGTTTATGTACTCCTTCACAGGATTATCGAGGATATCGTTGCAGTACTTCAAATAGCTGTGACAAAAGTTGATGCCGCCATGTTACGGCATGTTCGAGAGAATGCTATGCGGTGCAATGCCGTCTGCCTTGAAATGGACGTATACCGCTTCTAACACTATTACAACAACGAGGTTCCCATGGTGTTATCATACGATAGCCTGCGCCATTTGACAGCGACGTGTACCTTGAAAACTAAACGTCACAGGACGTATGCTGTACAATGTTTTCGACTACTTTTTAACGAGGAATCACACTACAGAGAGTCTGTGCACAAATGTCGTTTCACCCTAAGCTACGAATTATATGTAACTCAAAGTTAGCAGTATCCGCACCAATTAACCGTGGTGTAAGTCACGGACGCCCACCATCGCCAACTTAAAAAAATGCTGCAAACTTGAACTGATTAATATACACGAGAAAAGTGGTGGAAATAGCGGGAAAAACATACAAAAAGTACTCATTTAAACGTATTTCTTTTTGCAAATGATCAAGTAATATCAGATTCAGAAGCGAATTACTGATATTCGCTCATAAACTGAATAAATTAATATGCAAATATGTGATGATAATTTCAGTGGAATAATAAAAAGTGGCATTTTCCGCCGAGAACCCACTAAAAACAAAACGGCGATAAACAAAAAAAAACAATACAGCAAGTCGATACCTTAAAGTACCTTGGCTACGCATGTCAATGAAGGAGAAAAGATACAAAATAATGTACCACATACTTCTAGGTTCAGAAAACAGCACTCACCAACACAAGGTTCAAGCCATTCAAAGCCCACCAACACGCTGGAATGAACATTCACAAAGGCCTAGCTCTACATACACATTTGGGTAGTGAAAGCTAGACAATAAAAAAAGCAAAACCAAAATTACGGCCACTGAAATTAAATTAACGTGACGAAAGGAAAGAAATTCTCTTGGATATGCAATAAAATAAATGCCACATAAAGGAATTAAAAACAAGAACTATGGCGGTAACCACAACCACCAGGCTATACAACATCTCATTTATTAATCAAACAATATCGACGGCCAGAAAAACCACAACTAAATTCATCCCATTCACAACCCTACTATCACCAGGGGCCTGCCACCATTTATCGGATTCTTAGACTGCGAAACATAAAACAAATTAAATTCGGCAGAATAGAAAGAAGCTGATCACAGTAACCGCGTGGTCTAAGGCATAAACCGTCATCGCCCACTCTTGGTTTCGAATCCCATTCAAGGCATAGATGTCTGTGTGTGCGTTTATTCTGTGTTTGTGATGATCTGTGTGTAGGCAGCGGCCTTGCGACAGGCTCATCCCCCGTCCAAGGAATCCTACCAGAAAACTGAAAAAAAAAATTGCTAAGATTCACAAGGGCTGTAGAGCCACAGATAGATAGAATGAAACAACTTCCGAATATTTTCATAAATTACAAACTTGTTAGATCAAGGAAGCGAGGACGACCTCAAAAGGCACGAACTGTCGAATGAGGCCAGAACGGGTCAACGAATGGCCGAACTCCCTGACCACTAGATAATAATGACAAATATCTGTACCAACCGTTCCAGAAAAGAAGAGATAATAATAACAAAAGTAAGTTCGTCTTACCATATTAGCAAATGCTTCAACAACCAATTTTCGGTTCGCTTCACTAGCAGCAGACATTTCTGTTGCTCAAGAAACCAAACTGAGATCAGCCTTGCTGCTACTTCAGAACACGTACGGCAGTTCTAGCTATTCCTACGTATCGTTACAGAACACTACTTGATGGGCAGTCGCCAGTCTCTTGAAATGTCCGTGCCTACGCGTCACCCACAGCTGACCGCTATCGGAGAAACATTTGTCAACATAACTTCATTACTGCACGCCCAAAGCTTAAAACTGACTGGTAAGTCGAAATGAATGCCGGTCACGGCAGCCGAGCGGTCTAAGGCATGCACTGTCTTCGCTCGCTCGGAAGCCGGGATCGTGGGTTCGAATCCCACTCAGGGCATGGATGTTCGTGTGCGTTTTTCTGTGTTTGTCTACAGATAGAGGCCTTGCGACGAGCTGATCACTCGCCCAAGGAGCCTTACCGAATGTGTAAGATCTAGTAAACCGAAGTGAAACGGAGAGTTTCATGGAGGTAGGCCTAGGCCCAAATTGGGGCTGCAGCGCCACAGAAAAAAAAAAAGTCGAAATGAATAAAAACTTTGTAAAGACTAGGGTCTCATATCAAAATCACTGGCAATACCACAGTCAAATGACATCACTGAAACTGAAGAATGTAACGGCTGCGGCGTGCAAAGATTTGGGATGATGTGTCCATATGATCAAGTACTGGAGTACTGTTTATTATTAATTCCTGTTGCTTCCTCTTCCGGTCTAGAAAACCGAGATTAACGGCAGTGGGAGATATATGTTCGAAAGTGATAAAGTGAAAGAACAGACGGTATGAAGCATGAAGATACGGACGAGAAAGTACTGTGACGTGCCGCCGGGAAGGCCGGACGATAAGACGTCCATCACTGGTCAACGGCTAGAAATTCCTAGGAAATTGTTGCCCCGGAGATGAAAGTCTAAAAGTGGGGTTTCCACCCTTATCTGTAACGAATTGTTTGGGACAGTAAACATGTATTCCCGCGGCAACAAGAAAATCGTTTGCATAGCAGAGGGAATAATGCATTCCCGCGGCAAACAAAACAGTCGTTGCAGAGCAGCGGGCGAATCGAAAACCTTCGACAAGTTGTTCCCCATTCAGCCCGAGTGCAGGATATAACAGTCCAACTGAGACAAGAGACCAACAAGAGACCAGTAGAGTTCATATCTGACTAGAACAGAAGCAAGTTCGTATCTAACAAGAGACCAGTCAGTTTAGCTTCGACAGTTGAGCTCCGAGCAGAACAGAAGACGCTCCACCGAGAGAATAGCAGTGCGAGAGTGTATAATCTTGAAGAGGAAACGTCCGAAGGCCTTATAAGTGCGAATGACTATATTTGTGAGCGTATAGAGTGATCGTCCAATAAATATTCGTCCAAATCCGAAACCACGTAAATATTACAGTTTTACCACTTGATACTAAATAAATTACAGTTACAGTTGTAATAAATTCTTAATATACCTAAACATCTCTGATTCATAAAAGTCAGTCTATTACACATGAATTACAGCATGTAATCATAACTGCTGGCCGGTCATGGTAGCCGAGCGGTCTAAGGGATGTACTGTCTTCGCTCGCTCGGAAGCCGGGATCGTGGGTTCGAATCCCACACAAGGCATGGATGTTTGGTATGTGTATCAGTTGTTCTGTGTTTAGGTAGAGGCCTTACGACGAGCTGATCACTCGTCCAAGGAGTCCTACCGTCTGTAAAATGATCATGAGACTGAAAAAAAAAATCAGAAGCCAGGGCCCAAGGGAACTGTGAAGACAGTGAAAAGAATCATAACTGCTACTGAAATATGACAAGATTATACAAACTTGTGCTGATTCGGTTAGTACATACGGTCTTTTTGTCCCTTATAAGGTTTGTATTTATGAAGGTGTGAAATGTACTCGGCAATACACGTTGAGAAATATACAATTGCGCAAGGGCTAAAAATCACCACCACCCAATGTACAGCACCGGAGACTGGAAACACAAGATTTATAAAAATTGTTTCCCTCTTTACATGGTGTCGTATTTTGCCCGATAACCAGAGTCTCCTATGGTTGGGGGCTTCTGGGACAAATGTACATAAAAAGTAACGTAGCGGTGAGACAACGCTCTGAAATTACTTAATTTCGTGTTACCACAGCAACGAATTGTCGAGCATTAAGGGGGCCCATACACGTACGAGTCTGGCTCGCGAGTCCGACTCGGCTCGGGTTCCAATGAGCCAAATTCGTCCGTGTGTGGATCGCCACGCTCATATGTGTGTGGTGAAATTAATCCGAGCCCGGCTCCACGCCGAGCCGGACTCGCGAGCCAGACTCGTACGTGTATGGGCCCCTTAACAAGTTGCAGAAACTTAAGTTATGCAGCAGGTTACGAGCAAGCAGCCTTTTGTTTCTGTGTCGTGTCTATCCTGTAATTATTGGTAATATTATGATGCGGAAATGTGACGTGTGCTATACAGCATAAAGGAGACAGTTTAAGACTGCTATTTGTGCGTGTTATTCGTGGAAGATGGTTTTAAACGCCTGCCTCTACGTCATACATCATATAAGAAAGGAATACGGGTGAAAATAGGTCACGTTAATGGCACGAAAGCTTACGTAACAAAGGACGATGCTTCCCGCTGAATTCTCAACGTGCGTCAACACTAGTCGTAACAAATGTAACTCAGACCTCAGCCAGTCATCTATGACCGTTTAACAGTAGTCCGCCGATTTCTTCTCACATAAAACAACAAACAAACAACCTCCGTGGTTTTAGTCCGCAAGCGAACTATAGCAACCGATCAACCGCCGCTTGTAGGCGAAGTTAGTGCCAACTTTAGCGGATAGAGGGTGTCGCGTGGTCAGCGCAACGAGTCCCCACGGCCGTTAATCTCGGTTTTCGAGACCGGAGTCGCTATTTCCTTGAAATACGTAGTTCCTCAATTATCTTAACGAGGCTGAGTGGACCCCGTTCCAGACCCACTACTTCTCAGAAAATCTGGTTCCTGTAGCCAGGAACTCTGATCACTAGACCACAGAGGCGGTCCGATTTCTTCTCAAATAGTTGTATTAATTTACAAAATCTGAGGCTAGTTAACGAATGAACGCGACGCCCTCTGTTGCGTTGTTTTAAGGAACCTGTGGTAGTAATCCAAGGACTTGGCAATACTTAACACTATAAATGAAATTAAACTATCGGTGCTAATTTCTGGGATCTTTTACGATCATTTTCACACCACAAAACTTTTATTATGTGTTAGGATGTTTATGCTATTCTTATGGAGAACTTTCTCACATCATGAACAAGGTCTGCAGCAAGTAAACTAAACAGGTAAACTTCCGGACCGGAGCTAATGTTCTATCCAACTATGATAATACTAAACCTATAATAATTTTGAGGGATTTATGTAAGTTTCCCAAGTCTCTCCAGACAAATGCCCTCATTCCGACGCCCCCTTAAAGAATTCCACAGCGATCTTACCATTTCTCATTCGACTTTTCTTACCCTCTCCATCCAATAAGCAGCCGTGAGACACGTCAAGAAATGTTGGTGCAAAAATAATGAGAAGTCCCCTTGACTAAAACCCGGGAAACTTGAAAGGAGAAGGTATACTTTGAACTTACTAAGCAACTTTCCGATTCCATTGAACATGATGGGACGCAAATATCAGAACTTCCCAAAACTGCTGATACGAACTACGAAAACAACCTTCAGTCGAGATCAACAGGTGGGCGGCAGATGCTTAAGGAAAACAACTCTGGAATTCATAAAACACTGAAGTAAAGATAACATTTTGTACCTGTTAAGTTGGAACAAGATTTTCCACCGAATCTTCAGCAAGCAAGCCTTGAAATAAGATTCACAAATATATTTAAATTTGTTATAATTTGTAGTCATAACAGACTAAGTAGCATGTACGATTTTTGAGAGGGAATGCTGCATTTATTCCAGTGATGCTTCACGTTTTTCAGTAGGGTGTGGCAGTAATATCCAGGTTTAATGGTGCTTTGTATTATTGTTGTTGTTGTTGTTGTGAGCTGGGATAGTGTAGCAAGTATAGCGACTAGCTATGGGCTGGACGACCAAGAGATCGGAGTTAGAATCCCGGTAAGGTCAAGAATTTTCTCTTCTCCACGTCGTCCAGACCGGCTCCGTGGTCCACCCAACCTCCTATCCAGTGAGTACCTGGGGCTTTTTCGCGGTAATAAAGCGGCCGGGAAGTGAAGTTGATCACTTACCTCCAACTATAGTATCGAGGTCAAGAAAATATGGATCTATACACCCACTCCCCCATACGCCTTCACTGTCCAGTGCTTAATTAGTTAAGCACAGGGACAACTTTACCATAGTAGTAGTAGTAGTAGTAGTAGTAGTAGTAGTAGTAGAAGATACACGTCATTCCTAGTTCGATCCGGCAACCGAGAGGCCATACAATCGGCCCTCAACGTCCAGTCCACCACCCTGCATATGCTGCGTTCAACCACTGCCGGGCATCTGCCCCTAGTGCGCTGAAGCTCTGTAGAACTAACACCACAACCCTTGCCTCATAACTAGAGGCACATCTTGAAGCAGCTCCGGTTGAAGTTTCCAGAAAATCACGCTGTCGCTGAGCAGTTACCCTGTCAGCTACCAGACAGCGTGATGCTGCTTATCTTTAATACGTGTGCAGCGGCACGCATATAGGGAGCCTACACAGAATAATACGTGAACAGTGCTGAAAACAAGAAGTAGCCGCTGCAGTACTATAGACATAGGGCGGGTAACCCTGAGAGTTTTAAATTTTAAAATTTGAAAAAAAAATAAAGAAAGAAAGAAAGAAATTTTTAAAATTGGAATTGAAGATTTTAAAAGTGCCAGTTTATGAAAATCAAATTGACGTGTGTAGGTTAACAAAGATTTTGTACATATCTGACATATCAGCGGGGAAGATTCTGATATATCGAAACCGGTTAGCAAACAACGAAATAAACAATTGGGAAGACTAGTGTTTTTTAAATTTTAAACAGCGTGCAGTGTAGCAGCTGCGCGAGAGTATACGAGTACACCTGATGATGGCCGTTTGCGGCCGAAATATGTAGTGTAGAAGAAAGCAAGACGAAAGAACTGCAATACATTGTTGCACTTAGGACAGAGTTTATGTCATATATTGTGTAGAGTGTAACAGGATGCTTAAATATAATATTGTTTCTGAAGTTGACGTGGTACTCATGTTCAAGGACAGCATGGGGATGGATTGTGCCATGCCCAGAGTTGACTGCTGTGGACGTTGAACACACCCTCACGCGTAAAACAAGCTTCGTCCGTCCACACAATGTTATGTAAAAGCCCATCCGCAGTGTACTGATGTAGTCATTCGCAGAAATTGCTTCCGCAGAAGACGATCGTCTGGAAACAGACACGCTCCGCGGGTAATGGGTATGGATTCAATATATCGTCACGAAGTACTTTGAGGACCATCGTTAGGCCAGTCCAAATTTTAAAACTAAATGTCTCAGGCCTTATGCTGTACGTTTTCGGCTTGTTCGTTAAAAAGGAACCACACTATGGGGAGTCTGTGCGCGAATTTCCTTTCATCGTCTATAACTACGCTTTCAGGATCGAAAGTATACAGAGTCCGGTGATAGGATAACTGATGATTGCAATGGATCTGGATGAAAGTGGTCGTGGCCTAAAAAAAGGTACTGTGCCTGCATTTGCCTGGAGACAATGGGGAAAACCTCAGTCAGGACAGCCGATAACCCGGCCAAGACTCGAACCGAACACCTCTAATACAAATCTAGAGCCTTCTCTCTAGACCAGCATGTTCGGCATTATTATTACATTAAATAAATAAATAAATGGATTCAATTACCATCAGCAGCATCAAGAGCATCCCAGATAACAAACGGTGTCTGTCTTGTTGCAGGTTAACAGATCTGTAATTCTCCTTACTATTTGTAAACGAGAAAAGCCCTGCGTATAAACTGTCAAACTGAGCCAGTCTTGAACTTACAGTACACTGAATCGTGCAGCTGTGTGGGGGGGGGGCAGGCGGCATCTGACGCCCTCCCGACGGATTTCTGGCAAAAAACCAAAACTGTGAAAGAAGGAACTATATAAAACAACTAGCAGAACTGTTTCAATTATTCCATCTTGAACACACAAAAATAAAAAACTACTGAAAATATAAAACAGTCTCAAACAGCTTAAATGTAAGTTGAATTTGATGTTCTCACAGCGGTAGCTATGAAGAGCTCGATCTCCTGGGATGTAAGGCCGTATGGCCCGGTGAACTTTGCTTGTTGCCTCCAGCACGTTGGTTTCTTGGTTGGCTTGCTCTTCAATACTGCAGATGAGAGCAATGTGTCCTCCGAAACATTGCTTGGATTTCACAGGACTACACGGCGTTATGCCCCGAAAACAGAAATCTTCGGCTTGAATCTAAATTTGTTGGCCGGCTGCCCTGCTACGAAAACTGAGTGCCCTCCTCACTGGTGTAAATCCTACCGGCGCCTGTGCATTGAACTGGTTTCCGTACGTCCAAACTACGTCCCTGATTCTATCCCTAGACCAGGGAATTATAAATACTTTCAAGACCTTTCGCACTTCGGATATGAGGTGAATAATCATCCATTAGCATGTGATGGTTTCGTAATTTCAAAACACATTCCGATTATAAATGTACTTCATGTGGCAATGGGCGTCTGGAACGAGTCAATGATATCTGCAATGTAAACTGATTCAGAAAAAGTCAGAATTTATGTGGTGTGATGAAGTTCAAAAGTGTCAAGATTCGAACCTGGAGGGTGAACGTGAGTGTCCTGGGTGAGTGTATATAGCTCATAACCTACAAGTTCGTTGAGTCGCAACAGGCGAAAAGGACATCCTCTCTTACATGCGAAGGGATAGCGGCCTCCGTAGTCTAGAGGTAACGTTCCCACCTCATGACTCGTGGTACGCGGGTTCAAAACCGGCGGAGGTCGTGGAATTTTTAAGGGCGGAAAAATTCAGGGAACAAGTCCTCCGGGTGGGACTTTAAGCCGTGGGTCCCGTGTCGTAGCTTTACG
Source organism: Cryptotermes secundus (assembly GCF_002891405.2). Lineage (NCBI taxonomy): Eukaryota > Metazoa > Arthropoda > Insecta > Blattodea > Kalotermitidae > Cryptotermes > Cryptotermes secundus. The sequence goes on from NW_019740661.1 coordinate 1,988,853, forward strand.
GCACGTAAAAGAACCTCATATCTCCAAAGGAGGTCACTGAGCTAAATTCAAGGACATTTGCGGCCCAACAGTAGTCTCTAACGCCTCTGATAGATGGGGGAAGCATTATAGATACCGCCAAGCAAGTAGAGGCCGAACTCGCTGGCTCGGTTGGGACTGATGGTACGCACCAATATCGGTAGGGTATAGAGACTGGTAGAATATCATAGAGGGAAGCACAATGGACCAATACTGGTCTCAGTGCATGGGGAAACCCACCCTCTCCAATAACTAACTAACTACATGCGAAGGGATGGATCCAAGTGCGCAAACGGCAGGGCCTTCGAAAAATGTTACAGACTGTTAAGCATCATGAATGCATTCAGCAGGCTCTACGGTGACTGTCCAAAGGAAAAAAAAAACACTATTTCAAATAACAATCTTCTTGCAAACTGTCGGTGTAATAACATACGAGATGTGCTATATTATAATGTACTCATTTTGTCAGCAAGAATGTTCTTACATAGTACATGAATATAATAAAGTTGTTAAGTATTAATTTACAACGATACACACTGGGCCGAAGTAAGCCACAGGCGAAGTAGGCCATGACCTACGGCGCCGCACGACACGAGTATGCAAATTGTCTAGCATGAAAGAGTGAAGGTCTGAGGTAAACCATGAAGTAACTGCCTTCATAATCCTCTCCAACGGGCTTCAGATTTGGGGCCTATGGAACAGTCGTTACCTGAATATCCTAATTTATCAAGACACACCGTTCTGTTTCCTGGTACTCATTTCTGTTAAGAGGCTGAGTCGACCCCAGGGCCATAGTGCGGCTGGAAGGATTAGGTAAAATGAAAAAAAATCCAATGACCTTATAGGGACTTGAACCCGCGACCTTCCGGTTTGTACCTCAAACAACTACGCTACCGCATTAATTAAATAATTTTCCTGGGAAGTAAAGCGCGGCAGGCGCGTAAGGCTGACAACCTTACCGCCATCTTTGAGCCCATTGTCTAGAAAATGTGGGACCCTCAACGCCTTCACGGCCTGTTACAGGGATAGCTTTACTTTATTTTCACACCGTTCTGTTTGTCACAAAAATGGGGTGATCTGCAACCAATTTCATCACTAAAAGTAAAACAAAGAACGGCTACTCCAGTTAATTTTAAAATTATGCAATATCTCGGGTCATATGACTCAAAAACAATATTCTGAACCTCTTAGAATATTCCTGGTTATAATTCTTCTCTACGCAGGACGAAACTTAATTACATACTTAAATATAAAGTTCTATTTCTGCATGTATAGACCAGCAGAAATGTAAGATTTGAGGCTTTCACGGCGGTGACTATGAAGAAATGTTCATAAAAATATACAGTTGCAACTGATTCGTTAGCGAGATACAGCAACTACAAGGCAGCACTTCCAAACGGATAAAACAATCATTCTGTCTGGATACGCGATATTCTGGTGTTTTGTTACTCTCTGCAGTAGTATGTTACGTATCGATGAATGGTGCAGAATGCGGTGTATTCATTCCAATTGTCATATATGATTTTATTACATGGAGAAGTAGGGAATGGCAGTGGAGCCGCTGCACGTCTTTATGCTGAAAGGTATCAGCAAGGAGGGCATTAAAATCTCAGGCTAATAATTTCTCTAGAACATCATCCGCGAGAAACGGATCATATGCCACCCACCATTAGAAACACTGGCAGATCACAAAGTCACACGCACCAATGTGGAAGACTGTGTTCTGCGTGCCGTAATGATCCCATGGTACTTACTACAAGTACACACTACTACTTGGTAAAACCTAGTGGTCAACCCGTCGTCACCATATTCCCGAGCGAACACTAGTGAGGGCGTCGCTTGATCAGCTGTTCCGTTCCACGTACAGCATGTTCACGCTCTGCATCTGCCGCTAGATTATGGACGTCTAAAAGCGTTCGCAGAATGACTACTGCGGCGTGATGCTGCGTCTCTAAAGCCGGGTCCAGACTTGTTGCGTACCCCGTATCATCCTTCCGTTGGAAAATGATACGCAACGGGCTGTTCGCTTGCTTGGCGGTCTTTTCCCGTCGCATCAAAGGGACGACTCGGGTTGCAGTGGTGCCAGTCTGGACGTATAGGCGGCTGCATCGCGCTTTGCTTATCAGCTCCAGACAGTTGGAGTGTAGTCATCACCAGTGTGCGTTCTTCTGTTTGTGATTCTCTGTTTATATACTCTGAATGGAGTGGAGTGGAGATACGCAACAAGTCTGGACGCAAAATTTTGTCGCGTTGCATCGGACGATACGCAACAGGTCTGGACCCGGCTTAACACTTCTCGGCCGTGTGTTGCATGCTTCACACGGAATTGTATTTTCAATGCTTGTAACCAGCTCACGTGGGCTGATGAAAATTCAACATTCCTTTCAAGAAGCACGATTCTAGCAGCAATTTGCAATATATGTCTCGGCGGGAATCAGGGGCCTCCTATTTCGTTTCTATCTGAACAATCATGGCAACTGCTGGGCAACCTAGTACTAGCAACGCGACAGAGTGGGTACGGCATGACTGGGTTCCCGCCCATTCTTCTAGCGATGTCATGAGCGGTCATGAGGTATTTAGACAGTGCGTAGCCTCCGTGATCAATCAATCTCCCTCCCGTCAACTTCTACTTGAGGGGCCATCTAATAAGCATCGTTTACTTCCCAACCATAACACGTGGAACGAGATGTGGACAGTCAATCACGAGGCGGGAACGACAATACATATCGCTTCCACCTTCAGGGTCGAAATGCAAATCAAGCATGAAACCAGCAGAAGCTGGCAACAAGCTTCTGCTGGCTTCATGCCTGATTTACACTTCGACCCTGATGATGCAAGCGATATATTCCTCCGAAACATCAGCTGACTTTCGCCGGACTACACGGCTTTATATCCAAAGAGGTAAGACTATCCAAACATTGCAAATGTTTAAAATCTCGCTTGATTGTAGCTAAGCAGACAGACGGTCCATGCGCGTGAATTTCTGAGCTAATTTTAACTTATCCGCCTAAACAGTTTCTTCCAATTACTTCCCTCGGGGTCAAGGACGGTTACTTTCACGATGGGTGAAATCGTATTCTCCATCCTTTTACTTTCGGTGGAGCATCTGAGGAATTGGACTTACACTGACAAATCTATTACGGGTTTCCGTACTAACCAAACCAAATGTTACAATCAACATCCATTTCCACTTACACAGTGGCGGGCTACTAAGTAATTTTACCAGTAAAGATGACATATACTTTATACATCACATATCTTTGAAGTCAAAACAAACAGTACAAATGTGTGATGCACCTCGTTTTGTCTGTGCACTGATAGAAGGCGTGGGAGAAATTGAGGCCTGAAATTACTTCAAGACTTCTCCAACCGGCTATACAAAGCAAGAAATTGTATTTCGTAGGGCATAAAACGAAAATATTCACCAAAGAAAAACGAAGATATTTTGTACCTAATGTATTACAGACTAGAATGAAAACAAATTTCCAAATCTTAATCCTCGTAGTTAATGGATTCCAGTGGCAACAGCCAGGAACAAATAAAACAATCTGATTGTAGGAAGAGTATGATCACAATTTTTTTTTTGTCTGCGTCGAAGCTATGTTACAAACTGTAAGCAACCGTTCACATACAACACTAAGTAATACGGGTAGACTGTAAACGTCAATCACGCACATGTAACGTCTGTAAGAACACGAATGAAAGTGGAGTAAACGATCCGTCAGATTTTAGATCATTAATGTGATAAAAATACCAAACCTACCTGGCACTTTTCAAAATTTTCTCTTTCTTGTTCGAGACTTGTTTTCCGCTGTTGCAGAACTCTGGGTAGCGATAATGATGCCATATCACATCACAACACACGCAATAACCTTATAATAATAATATACAGACCGACCGTTCTCTCTGCTTTTATGGCTCCTTCCGTAACTAGTTTTCCACGCTCAGTGTCGCCAACTTTCAGGTAGAGAAGCTCAATGTCTTGAACGTCTTGAACTTTGACGTTGATAAAGGTTTCCCATTCGCTGAGTGAAACCAGGTGTCAATGGTCACATCCCATTGTGATGTAATATATTTGCTATACAAATTTAAAATCTAATTAAGCAATTTTGACATACAAAGCTGTATTGTGAAGAATCAGTTTTTTTATCTCCTTCCTACAATCATGTTGGTCACTATATATCTCCTGACATTTGTTGANNNNGGGAACTGTGCGAGTGCCCTATCTATGAACAACGTCGCAAAGTAATATCAATGGCGCATTATTAGAAACCTCCACAGTAACACCGAAACTTCCTACGGACGAAAAAATAAAATCTGTACCTCAGACGCCAAGTGTTTAAAAAAACGTAGGACGTAAAAAACACTTATAATTCTATAGTGCACAAATAAATACTTTGGGCCAACAGGTTAATTTCTCCTGCATATTTTGAAATGTACATGACTGATTGAATAGCCTGCATTTCCTTCCTTTTGGCATGTGTGATGTCCTTTTAAGGCATCCTCTGTCAAATGATGAAATTTCATATGGGAGATAACAAAGCAACAAAATATGAAACATAGACTTGGTCTAGATTAGTCTTCTGGAATGTGACACTATGGAGTTCTATTCCAACAGACTGTAATCTTAATTTTCACTGCCATGAGAATTTCTTAGTCAATAGTGGCGTTACACTCGCCAACTTCAGTTTGCATTATATATATATGTATATGTATAGAATGTCCCAGGAGGAAATATCAGGTATTCTGGGGGGTCATAGTATCAGTCATTCCAAGCAAAAAAGTGTATGTACGTGTGCTATTCTGAATGGTTTCCGAGACAGAGCTATTTTATGTTATTGCCTGCAGAAGCAAATGTCAAGATGCACTCAGACAAGCAACACTCCATGTCCTCACACAAGTTGCAAAGTATACTGTTACGGACAGTGGAATTTTCAAAAATGTTCTATACAAGGTAAACTATACCAACTCTGTCACTTGAACAATATGTGCCAGTATTAGAAATAGTATATATCTCTTTCTCAGAAAAAAAAAATCTGGAACTGTACGGCAAAATAGCTCTATCTCAGAAACTGTTCAGAATAGGACACATGCACATATACCTTTTTTTGCTTAGGACTGATACTAGACCTCCCAGAATATTCACCTTTCCTCCTGGGTCACCCTGTGTGTGTGTGGGCATTGATGATATGAGAAATCTATGTAGTGTGAAATATTTAATTAATCATTATGCATGTTATATATAATATAAATTAAATCAGTATTATTCACGTAACTTTCACAATTAAATATTTCGCACTATACAGACTTCTCATATCATCAACGTTTACTTTTAAAATCCCCTCCCAAGCCCTTTTATATGAAACTACAGAACCTGGTGAACTTGTCTTGAAATGCACAGAAAGGTTAACGTTTTCCCTATCAAACACCTCAACATAAATACTTATGGATAAGTCGAGTTATAGCTCCCATACTTTCTTACTCTCAGCATAAAATGAGCTAATAAAATTTCACAAGCTAGCCACTTTGTCCCTCCTCTCCCTGGTTCCCATTCACGAGGAGCCTGGGCAGGCCACAGAACCAGTCTGCATGAGGTGGAAAACAGAAAAATCGCTATCTAAACCATATATTTTTGTATTCAAGTGCTAAAGCTATGACAAACTGCATAATGTGGAGCTTCATAACTACAACACTTCACTATTACAGTTCATGCATTTGTTGTTTCCTTCAAGTTCCCTCAGTAACAACAGACAAATGTTTCTTTTTACATTTTATAGCGTGAAATTTAGTTTCTGCCATAACTGATAAATCTGGTGAGAGGCAATTTGTAAGAATAAATAAAATGGAAATCACTAAGACAAAACGATGTTTAAATTATTTTCTGAGATTCAGCTTTGAGGGTTATAATGTGTTTCAAGCATAATGCTGTATTCACAGGCAACCAACTCTGAGAATTGCTGTCCAGCCATTAATGCTAAGATTCTAACAAAAGTTATTCATTTACACTTGGGCTCTCATTTTTTACATAATTTTACAACATTTATTCGTAAATATGATAATTTTCTGTAACAGAATATGTTAGCGGAAAACACATTTTATGTTAAACATTATCACTTTTACTAATAAATAAGTGTGTCATTGTCCCTGTCCTTGATGCACAGAATGGTAAAATAGACGTCGGGTTAATTCAGAGAAAGTCAAGGGAACTTGTTCTGATGCTGTGATACCTTTGAACTGGCTCCTTCAGATGCAACGACCTCAGCTGCATATCTCTGGCATGTCATGTTTCAAAGAGCCCTAAAATGTGGAAGTTATTTTCATCCCTTAATTTGTGATTTCACAGCTTTTAATTCTGAGTACACTGTTTTCACCTTACAGTTCTTAAATCAGCATTTTTATTGTAGTCCATTAAGCTATATTTTGATACATATCAAATTACTGTTTCATTGAAACATATATCAGAATCAGAATAAAGAATGCAAAATAAATCTATTGTAATATATTCCATGGAATGTAGACCAGACATCATAAATTAAAATAAACATAATGAATCAGAAAAACCAGAAATTTCTTACAAGTTGTGTCAAGAGGCATGTGTATGGTTAACATAACAAGAAAATAAATTGCAATTTTTTATTGAGACATAACTGTAGAAATGGTTTGACATTTGGAATAACTGTGGCTTCTCTAATATTCAGTCATATGATGGGTGTCTCATTCTTGTCTTCCAGTGAAACTCAGCCACTATCAGATCCAGAGCCAGATGCTTCATTGTCTGAGGTCGGTGGAGTACTTTCTATTGGTTCATCCATATCATCATCTGACTCTTTCTTAACTTTTGCTGAAGCTGATTTCTTCTTCTGATCTGCCTGCTCATCATCAGAAGCTTTCTTTTCTTTTTTCACTTTAGTTTCATTATCTCTCTCCCTCTTCACTTCTTCCAGTTTCTGTAAAACCAATAAAAAAGCATTATAAACATTAACTTAGGTAAAAAGGTAAGGTTGTTCCTATGCTTAATTAATTATGAACCACGCCATGAACACATATGGGAGAGTGGAGGTATAGTTCCACCATTCTTGACCTCAGCACTATGAGCTGAGTGATCAGATTCACACCTCAGCTGCTTTAACCATGGAGATATTGCCCCCAGTACCCATTGGATGAGAGGCTGGGCAGGCCCCCAAGCTGGTCTGGACAATATGGAGAAAAGAAAGCTTTCGAGCCCATAGCCCCTCTCTTTATCAATTGAGCTATTCTGGCTCTAATAAACATTAAATTAATTCAATTCAATTCTTTATTATTAATGTGCCGAGTCAACAGCTGCAAGGCCAATTACAGACACAGCACAGTGCAGATGAATGAATTTCATTATAGAAAAAATTACTAAAAGTCAAATACAAATTACAGGTTAACACTTGGAAGAAATAATAATGAATAAAAGTAAAAGTAAACAAACAAATAACTGATAATTATAACAGTAATAATAATTTCATTATCATTAAACTAAGTGTTTTTACAAATTGAGGAATGAAACATAAATATTTAATTATGAAATGAATAGTATAGATTTTCAGAGGATAATAATAATATACGTAATTCATTTTGTTTTACTGGGCATGCAAATAATAATAATACTAGCAGTTATACTATATTTAAAATTTGTTTGGGTAGAACATTCCTGGCTCTGAATACGTCAACATCCCTGCAGACAGCATTAGCAGCTGCTGCGCATCTAGCAGAGGGACAATTTTTAAATAAGGAGCAAACATTGAACAACGCAAAATCTCAGTGTTTAAATTAAGTGAATAAAAATAAGCCAACTGATATAATGTGTGTCCTATCCAGGCCACTGAGCTTTCACTGTGCTTCCTAACTTTTTTCAAACAAAGAACACATGATAACATTGCATACCCACTGTATTTTCTGTTTCGAATGCAATAATTCACACCCAATAAATCTGTATGCATTATGTTATGAAGATGATTACCTGAACATAAGACAAGATAGAATTAACAAGATAACAAATATTACCATTTTCAGAACCCATCTTCCACAAAACTTGTGATAGCATAGTGTAACTTTGATAACCTTGTAGAGAACAGCGAGTAAAATTTGTGGAAATCCACATGAAATTTCTGAAATTGTGAAACTGTCTTTCACAAGTTTTTTGGTCAACACAAAGAACTAGATCATCATTCATTACAGATGGCCAACCACTTTGCTCTTCACTGTGAACATTTTTTCACCAATTTTGAACATTCTACATCACTGTCTTACAGCTCCTTCACGCATTACCTTTTGGCAGTAAACTGCACATAATTCACAATGGATTTCTGCAGCAGCACTCATGATTAAGCATAAAGAAAGCGGATAACAGTGTGAATTTCGCAGCTGACGAGATTATCAATTACAGCAATGGTTCTCAACATTTGTGAGGCCGCAGACTGGTAAATTCTTTTTTTTTATAAGACAAAGGCCCTGTATAATTGATACCAGGGCCCAGTAGCAGGCTGCAGCCCAGCAGTTGAGAAATGCTGAATTACAGGACACATCATAACTCACTCACTAGAGACAATAAAAAACAATAGGTGACCACTTATGTGCTCAGATGTGCGAGCTCTCCCCCACTCCCACTTTAGCTGCCTAAAACAAACAGGTTACTTTCCAAACAGCCCTTGTATATTGAAGGTAAAACTGTCCATGTTTAATTAATTAAGCACAAATCCATAAAGACACATGAGGAAGTGAAGACAGAGCTCCATTCATTCTTAACCTTGGCATTAGCTGAAGCTCACTGATCAGCTTCACACCCTGGCCTCTTTACTTCCCATGAAAGAGGCCCTGGTACCCACTGGATAGGAAGCTGGGTGAGCCCCAGGGCCAGTCTGGACAATGTGGGGAAGAGAAAACTCTCTTGCCCTTCCAGGAACCAAATCCAGAATTCTCAACAATTCTGCCCATAGCCCATGGCTATACCGAGCTATCCCAGCTCTGTATTTACATGTCTTCCACACCTTAATTTTCAGGTACAAATTTTGTTATTAAAAAGTGCACAAATTATAAGAGTAATAACAATAATGTTAGTGATAAAAACTGGATAATTCAAAAGTCATAATATTTCAGCCCAAAGCCCTACAAATCAGAGATATTTCACTGTATTCTGCCAAGTATATTCTTGCAAATGTGACATTTATATGGTTGTAGACTTCTGTTTCTCTGCATCTCTTCATAACAATTATGTCCATTCAACCTAACAACATACAACCAACTCACCGGTTTCTTAGCTGCTGGTGGTTTCTTGGACACTTTCTTCTCTTTCTTGTCTTCATTATCATCCTTTTCATTAGAACTGCTGGTATCTACATCACTTATATATTCCTTGCTCTTAAAGTTCCCAGATTTGGTTGGAGATGACTTGGGAGTCGTTTCTTTCCTCTTTGTATCTTTCTTCTTCTCCTTAGAATCACTTCCTCCTCCTCCTCCTGATGCTTCATACTCCTTCACTGCTTTAGCATATTCTTCTTTCAGCTTGGTTGCTTTACCTTCCCACTCCTGAGGAAGGAACACAAAACTTCTGTTACTGACGCAAAGTTTTAATAAAGTAATCATAAGTACACACACAAAATAATGTGATAATGTATGTTTTGGCCAAAGATTAAAATTGGGCAATGTCACAGACTACCTAGTCACTGTCAACAATGACTACTCCCCTTGGAGACTGTCAACATTGGCCTGTCTCTGTCAGCAATAACCCTCCCCCTTTGAGACTCAACAACATGCTCCCCTTTTAGGTAATGTCTAACTCACGGTGTTATAATGAATAATTTTGTACATTTGATAAATTGACAATGCCTGATCATTTATAGCCAATATTTTCACATATATCCTTGAATGCTCCTGTACAACAGTTTCTTGTACTAAACTTGCATAACATCCACTGAAAATTGAATGAGCAGTCTCATAATTTGTTTTACAAACTTTCATATAATATTTACAACTATAGGCCTATGTCACTTTTAACTTTGTTCTCTAAGGTATTAGAAAAAGCTATGAGCATTCAATTGATTGAGCACTTAAATAACAATAACATTTTAGTGGAAGAACAATTTGGTTTTAGAACAAAATCTTCAACAGATGCGGCTATATACAAGTTAGTGTATAAAATCTGTAAGACCTTAAACACCAAAAACTTAATAGGAGGCATTTTTTGTGACCTCGAAAAGGCCTTCGATTGTGTTAATCATGAGGTTCCGTTGTTGAAATTGGAGTTCTATGGGATAAAAGGTAAAACTAAACTATAGCTTGAATCTTATTTCAGAAACAGATATCAAAAGGTTTTAATTACAAATATAAATCTTAATCTCAATGAATTTTCGACATGATGTCCCATAGGGTTCGATTCTGGGTCCATTGTTATTTCTCATTTATATAAATGATTTACCCAAAACCTGTATTATTTGCAGACGATACTAGTTTGCTAGTTAAAAGTTCAAACTATGATGATCTCTGTGTAAATATAAACAATATTTTTCATAGTATAAATGAATGGTTCAAAGTAAACAAACTTTCTATAAATTTTAACAAAACCCACTACAGTCAATTTACAGCTAGAAATAAAAATTTTAAATCTGAAATAAAAATTGTATATGATAAAAAACAAATTACATCTATATCCAATACTAAATTTCTTGAATTGATGACACAACGAGCTGGAAATACCACATTGAGTATATTAGTTCTAAACTAAGTGCAGTCTGCTACATAATAAGATCACTTAAACCATATACGTCCATAAATACCTTAAAAATGGTTTATTTTAATTCTATTATAAATTATGGTTTATCCTTTTGTGGTAACTCACCCCAAAGTATAAAAATTTTTAGAATGCAAAAGAATATAATTAGAATTATGTTGGGACGCAGAAGGAGGGATTCATGCAGGAATTTATTTAGAGAATTAGAAATCTTACCTCTGGAATCTCAGTACATACTGTCTCTTATGCTCTTTGTGATAAAAAACATAAATAAATTCATAGTAAATTCAGAGATTCATAGAATAAATACCAGACAGCAAAATAATCTCCATCAGCCTCTTGTAAATTTGAGTAAATACCAAAAGGGAGTTTACTGTTTAGGAACAAAGGTCTATAATAATCTACCACAACATATTAAGGATATATTGAGTGACACCAAGAGTTTTGAGGTACAATTAAAACAATGTTTATACTTACATTCTTTTTATTCTTTACAGGAATATTTTGGTTATAAATCTTAAGGTGAGAGTAGTTGTCTTGCTTTACAATTAAAGGGAGACAAGGCTGTCAGTCAGTTTTCTGGTTTTTAGATGCTTATTTTAGATATACACAATTTTTATATTACTGTATACTAGTCTTTGTTTCAATTTATTATATAATTGATGTATGTTACACAAGACTCATTAATGACATTATGTTTTAACTACTGAATTTTTAATTAATAGATTTGCATAAAACTGTACAAATTGTATGAGGTTTGCCATTACTTTTACTACTAAAATTAACTTATTTATTATATTGTATATGTTTATCAGTATTTTATACAAATGTGCATGCTACTGGATGACAACTGCAATCCTTAGTTGTGACTGTAACAAGGATGATCTCCACATCCACACGAAAATGTACTCTCGACAGGATTTACGGAAGGTGAATAAATGAAATGATATGAAATGAACTTCTCCTGCTTTCTCTTGTATCCCTTTCAGTCCTACATGTTACTCAGTGACATGACAAAGGTGACGTTTAACACAATCTCCCACATATATAACACAAACACATAGTCAACCATAAACCATCTCCTGTTTACAGTGCACTACACATTATACAGCCATATCAAAGTATTTCCTATACTCATATAATAGACATGATACATTAACAAAAAGGAACGCTAGCTTGTTCATTACCCACTACATTGCTTATGATCATACAACATGTTAACACCTGACAATGTATTGCAAAACTGCACAATAAAAACTTACATTAGGTCAGAGACTAGGCACTGGGTTCAGATCGATAAGTGAATTATAGTTTTGTGTTCGGCCAATTAGAAAACATTGCCACCAACAGTTCCTCTACTGCTGTCTGCATTTACTGCCAGAGAGATATGTTTTAACATGTAACACTTCCTTGAGTCCAAAATTCAAGCTTTTAAGCATAATGTCATATTGCTGCTCATCCCATGAAGCCTACAGATGTACTGCCAACTGTTCCACTCTGAGGGGATCTCTCTGTTACACCTATGGTCACCATCACAAATAGTACCACAAAGCCATACTGGCCCCACTACTTCTCCTCTTAACTTTGGACTTCATCTAGTCTTCAGTCTCTGTGAAATCAGCTTTGCACTACTGTTGTCCAAATGCACCCTTCTTAGGACAGACTGTTTCCCCAGCCACAGCTCTTTTGGGCAATGCACCTCTGTTTGTATGCCTCCATTGCCAGTGATCTCCAGCCATCCTGACAGGGCACAGCCTTTCAGGGTTAAACTGGCATTCTTGCCCTACACATTCCAGCTTAGTTGGCAGCCCTGAAACCCAGTACCAAGAGGCTATCCACTGCCTCCAGGGGACCTTCTGCTACACTGTTATAACTCTACCACACCAAGTTGCTACCACCTTGCTGCTTCTCTTCATGTAAGTAGATCAACATGGTTGTGACCCAGGGCACAACAGCACCTCTGTTTTCACCCTGCTATGGCATAAGGGGTTCCAAATCCAGATTCATCATAGATGTGCAAGACATCCAGCCATTGGATGAACTTGTCAGTGATCTTGGTGATGAGCACCCAAGTTATAAGAGGATGCCATCCCAGAGTCAACTCTACTAACATTTCCTTCAAGATGAGGAGGGTCTCCCCAATGCCACTGCCAGGACATACAGCTGGATCACCTCTCTCTCAGACAGTCCTGCAGTGATGTCTAGCTCGGGAAATGTCATTGATGCTCCAGCTCTGTGCCTTGCTGCCTCTCTTTGTATCAGACTGATTAGAAAACACCACTCCCAAGAGTTCCTCTCCTGTTGTATGTGTATTTGTTGCCACAGCAACATGTTTTAACAAGCCACTGCTTAGCAACGGATGCCTCTGACTGACACAAATTCTGACCTTTAGGAGTCCTATCACAATATATATGGGGAAACAATGAAGACTGATTAAGTTTTGTATTTTACAGACTGTCTATTATGATTGCTTGCATAAAATAAACTATGCTTCCCTTCTAAAGGTTGTATTTTAATTTATTTCTAAGCATTTTTCCGAATGTCAGACCACCTCTGTGGTCTAGTGGTCAGAGTTCCTGCCTACAGACCCAGAGGTTCCGTGTTCGATTCCCGGCACTACCACATTTTCTGAGAAGTAGTGGGTCTGGAATGGGGCCCACTCAGCCTCATGAGGATAACTGAGGAGCTAGCTCAAGGAAATGGCAGCTCCAGCCTAGAAAACCGAGGTTAACGGCCATGGGGATTCATTGTGCTGACCATGTGACACCCTCTGTCCACTAAAGTTGGCACTTATTTCGCCAACAAGCAAGCGGGTGCTCAATCAGTACAGTTCGCTTGAGGACTAAAACCAGAGTTTTTATTTTTCTTAATGTCTAAAAACCCTAGATTCCTTGTGTAAACAAATTGTCATTCATAATGATGATCATATTCTCATTCATTTATCAGCCCATTAGCTTGAAAATTACAATCCAATAAATTCCATTTGACCAATTTATCACTGACCATCTGCTTTTGGGTGATGTTGACAATGAGTGGTCAGTGTTGCTAAACTGTTATTTGCATGGCTTGAGACTTTTGGTCACTACAATAATAGCTGGTAAATATAAAAAATGCCTGGTTTTTTCTTTGATTCCCATACATGGGTTAAAATCTATGTATACCTCTATTTATTTAATTTTAATCTACTATGTACATATGTTTTCTAAACACCTATCACCTGTCTGGTTCTATATAATAATTAAACCTATCTCAGCAGAAAAATTAATAATAATGCACTTTGTATAAATGGCAGGTCAGATCCATTCTGAGCAGCAGAACAGTCATATAACACATATACAGGCACAGAAACAAAAGGCACAGTGAAGAGATAGAAGAAATATTTCTGTTGTTTTCTGTCATCAGTGTCTCGCTGGCTCTTATTCTTTCCTTGCTTGTCTACTACTTTTCTAGGCTTTGAATTTTCACATTAATACAAGTATGTAAATGCATATAAAAGACATACCGATTTGTCTTTCAGATCTCTCCACATCTCTCCGCCTTTCTTGGCAATGTCAGTAACAGCAATACCAGGGTTTTCTGACTTGATCTTGTCTCTGTTTGAATTCAGGTACAACATGAATGCTGTTGGAGGCCGTTTAGGTTTATTTTCATCCTTCTCTTTCTTTGCTTGCTTCTTTCGAGGCTTCTCAGACTGGAAAGCAACATATTACAGTGATGTGTGAATAAATTAAAAATATTTCCAACTAAGAACCTCATGAATTTACCAATCTCAGACTGCTATTAATTTTCAGGAGGCATGATGCCATTTAGTTCAGTTGCAAATGCTGGGAACAATAACCCAAGAAAATGAGTATTCTCTAAAACTTATGAGAGAGGGAGATTTGGAAATGAGCATTCAGAAGCTATTTATTTTACAAGTATCATCACAGATATGAGAAAGCAGAAAGGCACCAAGCATATTATGAGGGCCCTAAGTTCAGAATGATAATAAAAGTGAAACTAGGATTTTAAATTACTACAAATACATCTAGCAGAGACCTTCAGCCACCCATTGTTGCTTATGGAAGTCTTACGGATCATTATCATGTTCACAAGAATCCACAACTGGACTCTGTCCTAGGCCAGTTAAATCCATTCCACACCCAGACACCCAATCTTTGAAATGCATTTGAAGACTGTCCTCCCATCTATGCTTGGGTCTCCTATGTGGTGTCTAACCCTCCAGACTTCCTGACTACATTCTGTACACATTTTTCATCTCTCCACAAATGCTATGCCCTACCCTTCTCATCCTCCTTGATTTTATAACCACAGTAATATTCGTTGAAGCATACAAATTATGAACATCCTCTTCATAACCCTCGATCCATATTTTTCAAATGAGGCAAAGGCTAAGTTTCATATTCATATAAAACAAAATGTAAAAGTATACTTTTGCATCTTTAGGCTTTTAGACAGGAAGGAAATATAAAAATATTCTGAAGCTATCATTTTAGGATAATTTCATACTTATCTGTCCTCAGCAAAGTGAAAACATCTCCATTTAACATATTTGTGCTTAAGCAGCCATCTAGGATCATATGAGGTATGACATGATGGTAATGAATGATATAGCAATGAAGTGGTTATGGCCTATGTTAAGATACTACAAAAATATTCATTCAGAGATTGCAGGAAGCCATACAAATAACTAGTTCCCAGCTAGGATTTAAACTGGGCACCTTCAAATGTAAATAAGACAGGTTACCACTGCATCATCCAACTTCTTAAATATTCTTCATGAAGAGAACATTGTACTTTGAACCAGCATTTAACCAAATACCAACAACTCATGACTAATGTACTTTCAGTACTCACCACTGTTTTTGTTTTCTTTGGTTTTTTCTCCTTCTCTTTCTCTTTTTTCTTCTTATTTTTCTCCTTATCTGATTCACCTGACCCTTCATCAGAATCTGACGCCGAGGCATTAGTGTCATACCTGAAATGGAAAAGTTAACAGAATTCTATTAGTTGCTACAAAATGTAAAAGATCCAAGCTACATCAAATATTGAACCATAAAATTAATGTTAGGAGGCAAACAATTAAAACACTAAGCTAGCGAAAAACTTGAACAAAGGAAATGTTAATACATATAATAAAACTTTTATTTTACAATCCCAGTTTCTACATTTTTGTAAATATATGTACTTTTTGCAATGTCCCAGCCAAACACCTATAACTATAATGTTAAATTTTTAATGGATTTTACACTTTCTCAATTTCATGTTTTCCCTGAACTTGCACTTTATTTTTCCAGTACTGACTATGAAAGTTCAGCCAATTTTATGTTGTGTAGTTCAGTTCTAATAATTTCTTTTTCAAGACAATGGACTTCCTTCCCTGTTTGAAGTAGCATATGGTTCAGTCTAATACATACTACCAACTGACTGATGCACAGCTGCAACTGATACATGTCCACCATGTGGCTTCACTAAGGCCTATTATGCATGAAGGATTCTTCCACCACTGCAGTCCAAGAAGCTCATGTGTTAGGCCAGCTTTGATCCTATTGCATCTTAGTATAACTGTAACTCAATGAGAGCTGTGTATCCCTCCTATGCTTGATATTCATAAGTGATCCAAAAAATGACCACTACATCATAGCAAGTGTGTGTTCATGAGTGAAACATTCAAGAGAAGTGCACCCAAGTTCAGTTCTTCAATCTTCCAGTGACCATATGAATTCACTTGTGGACACCAAATTTTACTGTCAATTAAAATGAATTTCACAGCAAGAGGACTAATAAGGGCAATAATAAAAAATGAAAATCACTTAGAGTAAGTGATAAAATAAATATTTTAGCACAAGTCAATGCAGATATTGGTACATGTTTAGCTGGAATCATGGTTGAGACTTTCTGTGCCCATGCTAAGCAATATTGTGAAGAACCGTCAAGATTTTGAAAGCAGTTACATCCAGCGTGGACCCTTCTCTAGCAGCAGAAATCACTGCAATGTTTGCAATGGAGAAACCAGAATCTGCATTTGCTGCATGGTTTAACAAAGCATGTGAGAGTAATGCTTCCACAGATGGCACCCACCTCAAGGAGAAGGCCTTGCACAATGCTGCTCATCTCAGAATAGCCAACTTTTCAGCTTCTAATGGATGGATCAACAAATTTAAGAGACATTATTTATAAAATTCTATCAGGTGAGAGCAGAGGTGTTAACCCAGAAAATGCAGAAGAATGGAACATCAAATGATTAATGCAAAAAACTGGTTCACACAATGCTGATGAGACCAGTCTATTTGTCAAACTGTAACCTACAAAAACCCTCACTTTTTGAGGAGATTTGTTTAAAATTATACAGTGGATTACTGTACACCTTGCATGTAATGCTGATGGTAGTGATAAACTACTATCTCTTGTAACTGAAAAATACAGAAGTCCACAGAGATTTAATAACGTCAAGAAACTGTCTACAAAATATGAAGCTAATACAAATTATTGGATCACTACCAAAATATCTGAAGAATACCTCATAAAACTAGATATAAAAATGGGTGCTAAAAACTGCAAAAATCTTGTTTTACAATGATCAGTGTGCTGCCCGTCCAAAGAACATGACATTTCTCAGAAACATAAAATTGTATTTCTCTCAGCTAACTGTACCAGCCACCTAGAGCCTTTAGACTTAGGATTCACATATCCATTCAAGTGCCATTACAGAAAGCAGCTGATTCAAAGACTGTAGCCATGATAGACAGGAGACTGCTCCAAGATGCTACAGAGATGAAGCTGTATATGTTGTCTGGAATGCACTTCATAGCAGAAGCCTGAAGAGTAATAAAACCCACTACAATCAAGAACTGCTTTGTGAAGTGTGGTTTCTCAAACGATCATGTCAGCAGCAATGACAACAGTGCAGTGAAACTCAGCGAAGATGCAGAGAATGACTGGCATATTTTACAAACTCTTAGAGTACTCTTGAGGTTTGTGGACTCCAGAGTATCACCCAGGTGTTAGATCAACATTTGACTATGCCAGAAGAAGAGGAAGTTGCAGAAAACAAAGCAACATTCTTGGATGCACTGAAAGGACTGGAAGCAGCCAGAAAGTACATGTGTCAATTTGAGACCAAGAACAATGTTACTGTAATGTGCAACATAGTTGAAAATGAATTACCCAGACTGAGAGCTCTAGAAAAAAAGAAACAAGACTCTTATTGAATGGCTGAAGAAACAGCATAACTAGGTATGTACCATTCTGTCAGTCCACCCAGGTGAATGCTGTGACAATACCTTGAAACGGACTACAGTCACTTTCTTTCTCATCCTTTCCATTCATCAGTTACAGTCACCATCTCATCTTACAGAAGTTACATAAAAATATCAGTTGATAAAGCATCATAAAATAAAGGAAGAATCATACTTTCACCTACATTTACATAGTAAAGTGTTCAAATATTATTTTTATATTATCTTTCAAAACAAGGTATAAAGAAAACCAAAGCAGATCACCATTCTCAGCTTTCACTATGTAGTTCTAGGTTGGTAACCCTTCTTAAATTCATTTATTCCTCTGTACAGGTCTCTAATGTTCTTGCTCTTACTGTTCATTGCAAGCTCATTAAGTTCGTCCTTCACACATTCCCTCTTTCTATTCCTGAAATGCCTGCTAGTTTCACGTCTTATACTGTTCAGGCTGTCACCATTTATATGGCTTGGATCCTAAAACTATTGGAATCTGCACTGTTTCCTCTGATTTAATAGTTCTGAACATCCTTTGTCAAACCATGGCTTCTGCTTCTTCAACTCATAATAACCTAGATTTTCTTTGGCTGAAATTTTTATATTCTAATAGTTTCCCAAGCTCTATTAATATCCACATCATCATCTAAGTTTTCCAGTGCTGTAAATCTATTTGAGATTTTAACACATTGTTCCTTACCTCGTTTGGTTTCTTGAGATTGAACCTCTCCATGTGAAATTTGCACTTTATTTGTTTAAACACTGCCAGTCTCTCCCTAACTTTTGCTACCACCAGAAAGTGGTCACTGTCACAGTCCACTTCCCTAAAAGATCAGCTATCAAGCATGCTTAACTGCCATCTCCTTTCTATCAAAATGTGGTCAGTCTCATTGTGTTTCTTTTCCATTGGGAGATGTCTAGCAAATTTAAGAATGTTACGATGTGGGAGCACTGTACTTCTGACAATCAGATTTTTGGATACAAAGTTTACTACCTTAACTCCATTATCATTACTAATTTCATGTAAACTCTCACTCCCAACTGTTGGTATGTGTTGGTGATAATTCATGACTACTTCAGGGAAAAAAGACTTGAAGCATAAGACTGACATCTAATGAGTGAAATGTTTTGCTAATACTTCTTCAAAAGCAAAGAAAACTAAGTACATAGACATACAATATACACAACTTACTCTTCAGCAACATCACTCTCTTGCTGATCAGGATTGAAGTCTTCATCTGTGGATTCTTCTTCTGACTCTCCCCCTTCACCTTCATCCCTCTCCTCTGCTTCTGCCTTCACTCTAGCAAGGTAAGCGTCAGGCTCATCCTCTTGGTCTGAATCACCAAAATCATCTGCATATGATGGCTTATCCTGCAAGAAGAAATACCTCAGAACTTTCTTGTGTAACATGGCTCCAGAACTGCTCAGTATTCTAAATTATGAGAACACTACCTCTGGAAGAGCAGATTATTTCAAAGCAGTATTTCCATACACAACTTACAAAAATCCACACACTTTTTCTGCAGTTTTCTTATACTTAATGCTATAAAATGAACTCTTCACTAAACAATGCTCATTAGTACAATTACTGTGTTTCTGAACATTATCCACTGTCCTGTTTTTATTTAAAACACAGTGTTTTGGAGAATGGATTCTGTCTCCATCTTCAGGTGGAACCTATTCAGTTGGGCCAAATTGATAGTTAGTCCCTATCCCTGGACACCAGCACCAATGCAAGATAGGACTGAGCCGTATGTCCCTGCCGCACGTGGGTCGAGAACCACGCTCTGCTACCACTTTGTGCCGTTTCCCTTCCCATGTAGAAGGGAACCCAGTTCTCCTNATATAAACCAAACACAGCACAAACCATCTGCGAGAGTTAAGACACACATTAAAACATTAATACTCTCATTAGAATAAATTTATAGCTCACAGCAACAGTTCTTTGCAGCTCAGAAGAATATGGATATGGCAGAGGGCAAGAAAGTTTCATGTTTACAATAAATAATAACAGAACACAATACCAGCACAAAATAAGAAGGATTCCTGTTAATTGTTCAATTAGAAATTCATATTTAATATCCCAGTTTTCTTTCAGTTATTCTAAAAGTTGTTCCAGTGATACACCCTTTTCTAAACATTTTTCTTACATGATATAAGCCTTGGGCAGAAGGAATGTCTAATTCAACTCACAGATTTTCCTCGATTCTTCACTCTCAGTTTCTTGGAAGTGATAAAATCAAACAGTTTCCCATATTCGTCCTTTTCAATGCTGCTGAATGTGTGCACAACTCCAGATTTTGTTTCCACTTCAAAATCAAATGACCTGCATACATCATTATAAGACAAAATTAATTTCTTCAACATCCAACTCAATTAAACGTAAAGCAGAACATTACTAATCTTCTGTTCTTCACAACCGAATGATGGTCCTTATGCAGTGAAAGGTCAGTACAATAAGAACAAGCAGGTGACAAAATTATATTAATTACACAAAACTTTATTATATTGAAACACATTAAAACTTTCAGAGTAATATTTACGTACATGTAAGAAAATGAAAGACAACTTTAACTATAATAATAACAATGAATAAGAAAATAACAACATTGAATTATAACCTTGATATAACAATGAATGCTGACAAAATTTAACATGTGAATTTAAACTGCTCTGAAAGAACCTGCTGCTAGACAGTACTTTTGCTTTCAATGCAATAACACACATAATCTTACAATCATGCCAAACCTGGAGTAATGCAGTTCTTGAAATTTCAAAATCCTCACAACTTTACTGACCACAGATGCCACATAATGGGTACTGCTGTAAACAGTCCCTTCTCCAACAGGGAGAAATGGCAGAAGAGCTACAAAAGTGTGTTTACATTGCTTGACTAGAGTAGCATACCAACTGAAGGGCTAGACAAATCAAGAATTGTATGTGTTTATATTGTTGTCTGTCCTTTCCATTCAACTCTGTAGAATGTGTGAGAGACAAATAGACAAACAATCCAGAGAGCTCAGAATGTGATGTTTACACAGGGAGTTTAAGAGTGTTACACATACTAGTACTGCTCAGTCTGATGAAAACTATCAATGATAAATGGAAGGATATCCCGTCATTATTTTGGAACCTACCTCATATGATCAAAGAGGCTACTATTATGCATCACTGTTTCCATAAATATTCAGTTTACCTACCTAGTTCCACCACCACTTCGAGCAAAGTTGACACTACTGATTTCTTCAAAGCGGATGTGAACTGGTGGTTTATGCACATATATAAAACCTCGCTCCAAAGGGTACATGTAGCCAGCTGCTGCCTTATAAGAACAGCCAACAGCAGGAGTTCCTGAATGACTGCAAAAAAAAAAAAAAAAACAATTATAAAAGAGTTCTTATATTAACTTAGATTAATTCTCAACTTACAATCCAAATTCTGATTATTGAATTGAATTGAATTTATTTACATTCTATAAATCCTAAGCAGGTTAGTACCTTTGGATACAGAACAAGTCAAAATGTTACATACATAAGTACAGGCAATTTTAGCTTAAAAATTAATATAACTTAATTTTACATCATTCTCTATTTACATTGAAGTATTCATCTAAAGAGTAGAAGGAATGAGCATGTAGATAATTCTTTAACTCTGATTTAAACTTTTTAGTATCATTGCCCAAGTTTTTAATACTTTGTGGCAGATTGTTGAACACTTTTATGCCAGTAAAG
>NW_019740661.1:2013049-2025366 GCF_002891405.2 Cryptotermes secundus
CTTTACAAAAAATATTTCTACTAAAATTTTAATATTGATTTTAATATCAATTAGCTCTAAAAGTTGAGGGGCCGCACTTTGTGGCTATGGGGGACGCATGTTTGACATGGCTGATCTACACAATCGGCTCAAAGATGGCGGTAAGGTTGTCAGCCTTACGCGTCAGCTGTGCTTTACTCCCCAGGATAATTATGTAATTCATTCCTGGTACTCATTTCTGTTAGAGGCTGAGTCGACCCCAGGGCCATGGTGCAGCTGGAAGGATTAGGTCAATTGAAAAAAAATCCAATGACCTCATCGGGACTTGAACCCGCAACCTTCCGGCTTGTAGCATAGCCCATCAATATATATATACCAACTTTATTTTGTTAAATATATGCCATATAATAAAGTTGGTAAAAAGAGATTTCCAGTGTGCCTAAACACCAGTCCATCAAGACATGTGGATAGTGGAGGTATATTCCATGTGATTTCCACCATCTGCACCAGAGCGTGTGCTATCAGGCTCATGCTCTGGCCAACTGACCACTGGGGAATAAGTCAACTACCAATGAGACAGGAAGCTGAAGGCCCCAGAAGGGATCTAGATGTGGTATCAAAGAGCAAATTCTCTGCCAGCCCACAGCCAGTCACTTTATTAGCTGAACTATCCTGGTTCATGTATTTCTTAATGTAGATGGGAAAAATTATTTATGCCTGTGTGCAATACATTAGCTGCTATATCAATCAGCTTTGTTACAATAGAATGTATGCAGTGTAATATATTTAGCAACACTGCATCATAGCATCCTGCTGCACATCACTTATTTATTCCTTGTTAGTTATTGGTCGTCTCACACACAATTTTCTTTTTAAAACCTTTAAAAATTTTTAGCTCTGAAATCTCTTCTACATCACTGGTGTGCGCATACTATATGCTTTGACCAACACTGGTCATCTTCAGGTATCTCTAAATTGGTGCTGAAACTTCTGTGCTTCCATACTTTTTGGGTATGCCCACCACTGTGAGCACCTCAAATCCTATATGCCCAAAACAAGTTTTTGTGTACAGAAAATTTGGCTAACAGAAAACTTTTTACATGTTATGAGTTTTCCTATATGACATTTAATTCAGAGAAAAGTTTCACACTTCTACTTTAATGCTTGTTCACATGTGGGACTTTTGAACGATTTAGCACATACAAACGCTGACATCAGTGGGATGAAGAATGAAGTGCTTTTATAGAGCATGTATGGCTGGTAAACTATGCTGTGAAGCATGAAAACTGGCAGTTAGACAGTGTACAGAAGTTGAGAGCAAATTTACTGTGCTTCTGGCCTATAAATCCCCCTCCCCAATATCTAATTTGGGGGAGGTAAATTTAAACACAGAGATTTCTTCCTCAAAGCTTGCAATTTCAGAAAAAGTGGTTCAGCATTTTTAGCATATGCTGTTACTATAAGGGTTAAGGACTACACTTTGATGATACATGGCGTAATGGAGGTATGACACCACGCATTCTTGATCTTGGCATTATATGAAGATTGGTGGTGAGGAGACTGAGGTAGATGCAAATGCATGCACATATGTAAATACTGACATCTAGAAGCAGACAACAGGACTTAAACTGTGTGGTGATACATACCGTGGTGTAAGACACTGAATTTCCTTGAATGTGGTGATAGCATCTCCAGACAAATTGATGACACTTGCCTGCTTCATAACCTGGTAACATATGTGTTCAAAGGAAAATATTATAATAGTAACTCTAACTGCACAGAAAAGGTGGTGATCATTCAGCTTATTACAAAATTCTGCACCTCTCATACAAACTAAAGGGGCATTAAGACATTCAACTAAATTCACCACTGAATGTTACCCTGAGTCACATGGATACAGTCCACATCCTTACACTATATTTAAGATAAAACAGAAAATTACCCTCCCACCTATGGCTTGGTATACCAAGCGTCTCTTCCCTTCAGATTCTCTGACTAAATTTTTGTAATAATAAATTACTTACTATACTCAAAATTTCATTCATTACTTTGGGGCAACAATTAATTAGTCAGAAAAACATTTAGTATACATGCTATAAGACTTCTTTGTTTTGTCACAGTTCATGTTATGTGCAGCTATGATAATGTAACATACCTGCTGATGGAAAGCTTCCACAGGATCAACATCCCCTGCCAATTCACTTGAAGGAATGTGAAACCTCATCTCCATTAAGCTTACAGGTGCATCATCATTCTGAAATAATAATAACAGAGGTAGATCTTATAGGGTAAACATATCCAGTTTCATGATACCTTATTTTGTAGTACAGTGCTCCATAACAGAGCTGTAACTATCAAAAGCATACCTCATTTTTAGGAAAATTTAGNGTAGTCTTGTGACTCATACTATATCCTATGGCTTGTATTATGCCTGTATCAGGATCAATTAGAAAGTGAAATAAATGAATGAAAGAATGAATGAATGAATGCTCCATAATAGAGCTGTAACTATCAAAAGCATACCTCATTTTTAGGAAAATTTAGAGTGCTGTACCATAAAATGTTATGAAACTGAGAAGGGTTATCATACATGAAATACTTTGGTGTCTCCAGTTGTTTCCATCTCCGGTCATTTCTAGATGACTATAACAGATCTGATCAGCGCATACAACTACATGTTCACTGCCTTGTTATTACATGGCTACCATCTGTTGCATAGAGCACTTACTATGCATTGCTACAGTAATAAATGACGGAAAAAATGTGTGTCATATCCTTTTATTTATAGACCCTAATTTAATACAAAAATATGAATAATTCTGGGGGCATGTGGTAGCATACTTGGTTGAGNATGTTGCATAGAGCACTTACTATGCAGTGCTACAGTAATAAATGACAGAAAAAATGTATGTCATATCCTTTTATTTATAGACCCTAATTTAATACAAAATATGAATAATTCTGGGGGCATGTGGTAGCATACTTGGTTGAGGAACTATGCTACAAGCTGGAAGGTCGAGGGTTTGATCCCAGATGAGATCAATGCATTTTTCAATTGACCTAATCCTTCCAGCTGCATTATGGCCCTGGGGTCAACTCAGTCTAACAGAAATGAGTACCAGGAATCTTCCTCGGGGTAAAGGGTGGCCAGCATGTAAGGCTGACAATCTCACCGCCATCTGTGAGGCGACTGTCTACAAAATCTGGGAGCCTCGATGCCTCACAACCTTATGGGCCTTCATGACTCTTAAAAGGATAGCTTTATGAATAATTCAGTGTTTATTTCTTGCAAAGCACTTTCATGTATCGGTTAAGAGGCTAAACGCAGCACAGGTGAAGAATGGACAGTTTCATTATTAATACATGAAACGGCTTGGAGTGTTATTTTATTTTGCTTGATAAGAGTGCAATCTCCATGGAGGTTCTCACTTTTGTTAACTGGTTCATGGCTGTGCCCTCCATGGCAACCGGTGCACCACTGGCTGCAAGGTGCATATAAATTTTACCAATGAATCAATATGCCTGTTGACAAATAACATTTAGAATGAAATAGTCACAATTCACAGATCACAGGTGTTGAAAATATGTCCCTCTACTTGTAGACATTCCTTGCACATGTGGAAGATGTTCTGATTTACCTTTCAAAGCTGTCTTTGCAGAAATATTTGCAATTTCCTTATGAAAATTTTCTTGTAGCTCTTCCGCCATTTGGGGGTTACTGCCATAAACTTTGTCCTTCAGACAACCCCCGAAGAAAAAATCAGAAGGATTAAGACTGGGTGAATGTGCTGGCCAAATACCACTGCTGATAAGTCTATCCCCGAAGAGATCTGACAAAGCCTACATTATCATTAGTGCAGTGTGGGCAGCAGCTGAGTCTTGCTGAAACCAACCATCAAATCTTTCTTCTTCTGTTAACTCTAAAAACGACTGCCTGAGAAGGACCTGTACATATCTTTCGCAATTAATTGTTTCATCTCAAAATACGGGTGCAACAATCCTTCTTGCATTTACAGCACACCAGGCACCACCTTTCACTGGAAGAAGCAGGACTTCATGCGTTACATGTTGATTCTGTGATCTCCAGTAGTGATTATTTTGTATATTTATGTATCCTTGCAAGTCAAACCATGCTTCATCAGAAAGGAATGTCAATGTGAGACTGATCTCACCTTCAAAGTCAGACTGTAGAAACCAACTGCAAAAATTAACCCTGCTAGCTGTATCACGTGGTTGCAGGTGTGTGTGGATTACTGTTGTTTTATAAGGTCTAAGTTTCAGCAATTGTGTTGCCCTTCTTGCACTAGACTTTGACACTCCAGTCTCTTGAACTAGATGCTTCAGTGATTTTCTCGGTATATGTTCAAGTCCGTCTCCTATGCCATCTAACTCTTCCTCAGTAAGCACTCAGCGCTTATGTTTTGTTTCTTGTCTATTAACAGTCCCACTGATCTAAGTTTGTTCACCAAACTGTGAATTGTTTGTCTGCTGGGAACTTTTTCATCATGAAATTTATGTTGAAAATTTCGCTGACACTTATTTCACATATTTCACATAGGTATCATACAGAAATACTTGTTGCTCTAAGTATACTGCACCATGATGGAAGACACTGCTCACTAATTGTAACAGAATAAAAGGCTAAGGGAGCTGATAACTGTCACCCACTGCTGACAAATCATAAACATGAACTGCACCGCTCACCATGAAACATAATGCTGGCAGGCAGTCCACAAAGTTAATAATTTCCCTTAATTCCAAATGTTATCAGCCATGAGGCACACTGATTTATCTGAAAAATTTGCATGTGCCTCACAGTTGGTGGTGCACCAGTTGCCATGAAGGGCAGAACTGTGAACCATTCAAGAAACGTAAGAACCTCCTTGTATATACATGCAATGGCAGAAAATTCAAGCTCCAAAAATACCTGTAGTTTCAGTTAAGCAGCATGATTTTGCAGGAAGCATGAAATATTCAACATTCAACTTAAAAAAGAAAAGGGGAAAATACAAAGAAATTTTAAAAGTCACAAACAAAACTGACATATCTACAGACATCTTTGTAATACTGCTCTAATTAATATAAAGAGCAAACCAAGGCTGACATTACTGAGATATTCACAACGCAACATTACAAATCCAATGAGTAAGTCCTAAATGTGAATTGTAGCAGGAAATGTAACAGCCTACAGATAGAGCCTTCTTTGGTATACATCGCAGCAATGGTGTGTTAATATAAGTCAAATGTGTGATACTGCAAAGAAAGTTTGTAAGTTTCACTGTTTCATAAATGGTAAAAATGGGCAGTAATTTCTCTGCAAAGGGTCAAATGGTAGTTGCAAAACTCTCCATCAGTTCTATGGTGCTTAGTCGATGGATATGTTGTACACAGTATACCATATATACTTGCAGTGCAAGACAGGATAGCTCAGTCAGTAGGGTGAACGGCTATAGGCTGACAGCCAGGGTTGGATTCCGAGAAGGAGAAAGAGATATATCTCTACTCCATAATGTCCAGAAGGGCTCTGGGGCCTGCCCAGCCTCTTATCCACTGGGAACTGGGGGTTCTTTCCCCAGGGGTAATGTGGCCAGTGCATGAAGCTGACCACTCATCTCCATCCACAGCTGAGGTCAAGAATTGTGGAGATATACCTCCACTCCCTCATACATCTTCATGGCATAGTGCTTAATTAAGCACAGGGCCAATTTCTTTTGAATACTTTGTTTTCATCTTCACTTCAAATCTTATACCCATGTGAGGAAATGTGTAAAATCAAAAGATACTTATGGGAGTGGTGATAAAGCTTCATACATCCTTAACCTCAGCACTAGACAAAGATGAGTGGTCAGCTTCACACTCCAGCTATTTCATCCAGTGTCCACTGGAGAGGACGCTTTATGAGCCCAAGTGCAGGTCTGGAAACAGTGAAAAATTCCTACCTGCTGGGTAAAGGACACAGTTGCCCAGTCCATGTCCAGTCAATACACTGGTTACACAATGCCAGCCATGATTCAATAAAGTGAATTAAAGAACTTGTAAGAGAAACAAACTTAATTATAACAACACTGGATATACAATGTTAGAGCAAGGTTAAAAAAATTATCTTTGTTTGGGATGACATACTTCCAACAAAACCAACCATCCTGCAGAGAGGATTCATGTACCAAAAGGAACTTAATGCAATCCAACAACCTGTCATTTGAACAATATTGTCTGCATACTGAACAGACTGCCAAATTTCAGACACTTTGTTCTGTTAAAATTGGCATCTTACACATTGATGATACACCTACCTGATGAAATTCAAGTGTCACTTCATTCTTTCCAGTTGTGCACTGTGAAACATGGTTCAAGGGTATTTCAAAAGCAGTGTTGCTGCCAACATCAAAACTTAGAACTGCACCATTAAACTTTGCTGTTCCCCAGTTCCAACCCTTCAAGCTCAACTCCTTTTCCAACATTTCCTTCTTGTAGTTTGATGAGAAAAATTTTGCAATTTTTTCTTGTTCCTATACAAACGAAATGGAAATACACACAAGCATTCAATAAACACCATTTTTATCTTCAGATAAAAATACAACATTTAACAGCTTAATTTTTACTAATTAAGAAGTCAGAGTTATCTCCAAGGGGTTCTGAGCAGAAACCATAAAGCTTACGTAAGAAAGAAACAGTGTGTGGTTAAAACAGTCGTGTTATATTTTAGCGTCCTGTTGCACTGATTTATGTCCATGATTTATTCTGACCATCTTACAGTTCATACATTTATTCACCTTACTCTTTTCTCTTGCACGACATGTTTCAGCACTAAGGTGCCATCTTCAGGTACTTTTCGATGTANTTTGTTTCTGTTTACGGCAAAGATGTTATGAACAGGCAAAATGTGGCAAAATGGTGTCATGATTTTGAAGCAGGAAGAAATGATGTTCATGATGAAATAAGGAGTGGAAGGCTATCTGTTGTCACTGATGAAATCATCCAAAAAATTGATGAAAATATTCATGCTGACAGATATCTAACCATCGATTAACTTCTTCAACAATGTCCAGAAGTGTCACGAACAGTTCTCCAATAAACTGTTACAAAAAGATTACGCTATTGGAACTGTGCGTGCGTTGGGTGCCAAAAAGTGTTGACAGACGATCACAAGAAAAATTGAGTGGCTGCAGCACACACATTCCTCGTACAGTACAAGCATCAAGGTGATAACTTTCTGGACTGAATTGTGATGGGAGATCAAACTTAGGTATCTCACCACACACCTGAGAATAAGTGACAATCAATGCAATGGCACCACACACACACACACTCACCAACAGTGAAAAAATTCAAAACCTCACCATCAAACCAAAAAATTATGACAACCATCTTCTGGAACAGGAAGGGGCCACTTCTCATCAATTTTCTGTCCTGAGGAGACACCATCAATGCTGCTGCTTACTGTGAGATGCTGAAGAAACTGTGTCGGGCTATTCAAAACTGCTCATGCCATACAGTTGTTGTTGCAGTCCTTCAAGTGGGAAGAATCAGCCCATCCACCACATAGCCCACACCTTGCATCAGGAAACTATCAGTTGTTTTACAAATTGAAGGAAAGTCTGGCTGGAAATACTTTTTCGGACAATGATGACATGGCTAAGAGAGCAGGAGGGAGATTAATATGGCACTGGATTAAATAACTGGTTCCCAGGACCACTAAGTGCATTGTGATCCATGGTGACTATGGCGAAAAGTAAATAAAGGTGTGTTGTAAAAGTGCCACAAGTGAATCTAAAAGAAAATGCTTTACAAATATTTACTAGACTTTGTATCTTTACTTCCCGAATATCCTTTGTACTAGTTCACAAGGGTAATAAAACTGACTGTAGTAATTATTGGGGGATATCACTCCTATCAACTTCATATAAAATTTTATCCAATATTCTTCCCTCAAGATTAAGTCCATACATATATGAAATTATTGGGGATCATCAGTGTGGGTTTCCACATAACAGACCAACTACTGATCAGAACTTTTGCATTAGTCAGGTACTGCAGAGAAAATGGGATTACAAGACAGTACATCAGCTATTTGTAGACTTCAAGGAAGCCTATGATTCAGTTACAGGGGAAGTATTGTACAATATTCTGACCAGGACTCTTCTGCCCAAGTAATGAAAATTGGCATACCTGGTTACAATGGAAACACTACAGATGACCACTGTCATTCCAATTCCCAATCTTCAAGCGCCATCTCATTCACCAACAACAAACCAAACACACAAAAGCAATTCCAATTTAAATATACTTACTCCTTCTTTGAAACCACCAAACCTATGAAGAGTTCCATTTTTCAGAAATATGCGAATACCCCATGTTCCGACTAATTTTTGCCAATTCACAATGTCCAAATCAGATGCTGTTATTTGCTCCACTTTTCCTGTTTTGCTGTTCTTGAAGATGATGTGCTGGTCAGTCAACTTCAGTCGTCCAGGACACTGAATATAGATAAACACTTGTATTATTA
The DNA here is from genome assembly GCF_002891405.2 of Cryptotermes secundus. Lineage (NCBI taxonomy): Eukaryota > Metazoa > Arthropoda > Insecta > Blattodea > Kalotermitidae > Cryptotermes > Cryptotermes secundus. The sequence continues at coordinate 2,021,535 of NW_019740661.1, forward strand.
GTTACATGATACTAATCATTGGCCAGTTTACTATTTAATCAGCCCTCAGTTCCCCTTCTTTTCCACATAGCCAATGTTGGCCACTAGCTGCCACATTCAAACCCTTGCAGCTTGAAATAATATCCATAACTCTCAAGGATGTCAAGTGTCAACACAATGCAGTATTCATTTAGACTGCAGTTGTAGAAATGAAACAACACACTAATATTTAGAGATATCAGCAATGGATGAGATACTGGGACCATCAGATTTTTAAATTAACTTTAGGTTTGATCTGTTGTATAAGTATTTATCGCATGCATCACTTAGTGAACTGGGAACTATGAACTGGCTATAACAATTGCCTCTCTTCAAATAAACCAACAACCGATTCATTTACTTACATCCCTTATGCATTACTGACACTGCTGTAATCATGTCTCATCTTCAATATGAAAGTGCACACATACATGTCAACAAAACTGTTTATCATACAAAAGTGAAAACTGCGTGCAATTCCACAGACTCTGTGTTGTGAAAACTCCAAAATTTGTTAAGATTTTCACAGAGCTTTTACCTTAAGTTACACTGAAGTAAATCCTGAACAAATAAGTTTTATGGGAAGAATATGAAGAAAGATCGTGGGTGGATTAAATTGTTTCACTTTCAAGTTATCGTCCCAGAAGCTACGCACACGGCGCAAGTCTAAGCTTTTACCATCAAACGTCAGGCTAAATTATTTGAAAAGATTGTGTTTTAGACATCAAAATTACACAATCCTCTGTAGATATTATAAGTATTCATGTAAGCGAATCATTATTAACCTCATTCGTACGTTTAAGTATTGTTAAAATAAGTCCTATAAAAATATAATATCCTTACCATAGCACCCTTCACTTCGGCTGATATGTCCGAATACTCTAAGAAATCCATTTTTCTTAATTTACTTATATTTCACGCTACGATTTCGTTGAAATTCATAACACCTCCCACTTTATGCGCGAAAACAAAATATGTACGACCCTACCAACCCTACCGACCGCTACACACTCTGCAAACAGAATTGCCTACATTCGTTCGAAATTTTCCCTCAACTTGCAATATTTCTCCTCAAATTCTAAATGTAATTGGCGGTTTATAGCAGATGTATAGACGTGTTTCATCACATGTCATAATATTACTTATTATATGAACGTTGTTTCTATTACTTTGGAACGCACTGGAACTTTAAAAGCTGAAACTGGGGAATTCCACTAGAAGCTGTGCTGTTGTTTAGTAACTGAATTAACACAATTCCATGCATAGATAACACATGTTCACCCAACGCATATTTAACTTCTTCATTCTAGCACATTTAATTGGCCGTATCTAATTGACCACGTGGCATATATGCTTAGATTTATGAAATGACGAAGCATGGGATGAGATCATCGCTAACACCACTGCGTTGACTGCGATTGATACATGTTGCTGCATTGAGCTCTGAGTTGCAGTGAATACAATTGGCGGCAGCGAACGCAGGGATTGTGGTGGTAAGATAATATCTGTTGACACTTTTGGTTTTGTCCGTCAGTTCTTCTAGCTATATGGTAGGAAAATGTACTGGTAACAATAAGGCTGTGACTGTGTGACTGAATTCAGAGCTTCAGGTACTTAATTCGTGAATCAAGTTATCAAAGTTCTGGAGGATTTACGGAGCACGGAGGTTGATGGAGATGTACCGGCATGGAACTAATTGGTCAGAGTGAATGCGGTTTTCAGTCCCGTAAATCTGTCATTCACTTCATTACGTGCCTGCCTGGTTCGGTCTGGTTGACAACTAGCTCATCGGTCGTATCGGTTACGATCGTTTATCGGGTCGCATTCAGTCCCACATGTTTGTCTTGTTCGGTCACGTTCGCCAGGTTCACCAGTTACAAGTTAGGCAGCGGTTCCCGTCACACCTCCCGTGCTAAACATGGTCGACCTTGGCAGTTTAAATTGAGCAAGAATTCAACCCTTGTGTATATGTATTTTCTTTCTTCATACAGACAACACATTCCCCAATTCTTTCCAGTTCATATATTATTCACTACATAATTATACAAGACGTTTATTTAGTACTTTAATTTTTATTTGAAACGATTAGATATACTTTACCAGCCAGTACAGTACTGCTATCTGTCAGGATAGCAGATCTCTGGTTTGATATTTGAACCCAGAACCTTCTGAACACACAGCAGGAAAGCTACCCACTTCACTGTTACTAGTTGTGATGCAAAACAAAACATAACATGAGTTCCTATAGTTAAAAATAATGAAAGATAACTGTAGGATTCTGCATTGCTGTTACCTTTTCCTGAAATGTTGCTACTACAGATCTTACAACATGTAGATAAGTCATCGCCAACCACAGACATAAGACCGTGGATTAATGGTTTATTGCTGCTGAAATGAAGAATTATTATGAATTTATACATACAGTGTGGATGTATGTTCAACCATAAAAGGAGGAGTAATAATGTATGTGTATCATTCACCTCAAGTGAGAGCCAGTGTTCCAATTACAGGGCATTCGGCAGTTTTCAAGGGTTGCAAAATCAGTATTCTGCTTGTATACAGGCTGTTAAAAAAGGGTTACAGTCTCTGAGGGGGTATAATACTCATTTAAATAAGCAAATGTCCCAGTCAGCATATGTTCAGAAATAAATTCCTGCTGAAATATGGGCAAGTTTTCAAGAAGTTCACATATTGAAAAGAGGAAATTCAGGAACCAGTGTGTGAAGAATTCCAGCGGCTGAAGGTATCAGTGTTCCCTTTGTCTGGAGAATTCTCCAAGGACAGTCACTTCACCCATACCACATCCAGCGAGTGCAAGCCCTCACTCCTAACCATTGTGCAAGGGTGGTGTTTTGCTATTGGGTTTTTGGCAAGCTGCTCTGTTGTAAACACACAGTTTGTAGCTAACATCCTGTTTACTGAGGAGGTGGGATTCACAAGGGATGATATTATGACCTTCCATAATGCCCATGTCTGAATGGTGCTAGTTAAGGTACTGAGTGGAGTTACGAATCTCATATTTGAATAAGATTTCTTAAACTGGTCTACACCAGAAAGCTGACAGATTTATATGTGGCAGCACTGTGTAATAAACACTTACCAGCATGTGGAGAGCTGATAGAAATATTATTTTATTACATTTAGAATATAAAAATATAAGTTCCACTAATTTAATTGAAATAACAGTTACCATTTAAATTACAACTTTGATTTTTAGCAAAAAGTAAAGCTATGTTATGAGGAATTGGTTTTTATACAGGTTGTTTAACAATGGTCCATCATCTCCTAGGGTTATATAGCTTGGGCAGAACTGAGAATAAAGTGGGTTGTTTGAGATATACTGGTTTTGTCTAGTAGTACTACCATGTAATTTTAGCCAGGATAATGGGTGCCCCATCTGAGATCCATGTGAAATACAAGTCACATGTTACCACTTGGCTATACCGCTCAGATACAGACACTTATTAAACTGTGTACATCTTTAATGTGGTAAAATAAAGATAATGTTAGGATTCACTGCTCTTGGATTAGTATGTGGTTCTGAAAATATACGAGGGGGTACCCAAAAGAAACCGAACTTATTTTTTTTAAACTTATTTATTCAAATTTTAAGCACAAACCTTCAATCCCCTTCAAAGTACTCTCCACTTACACTAATACACTTGTCTAGTCTTTTATTCCATTTTTCAAAACATTGTCTAAATTCGTCTTTTGAGATGCTTGACAGTGCCTCCGTCGTTTTTTCCTTCACCTCAGCAACATCAGCAAAACGCTTTCCTTTCATGTCTCTTTTCATTCGAGGAAACAAAAAAAA
>NW_019740661.1:2025995-2053153 GCF_002891405.2 Cryptotermes secundus
CACACAAAACAGTTGTCACTATAAACTCTGCCGAAACTAGTCCTTACCTTCTGAAGCAACGGTAGTCGGCTTATCGACTCAGGAATGTTAGCTCTATGCGCTCATAGCGGCAAAACGCGGTACTACAAAAGCTCTGCCCACAAAAAAATTAGTTCGGTTTCTTTTGGGTACCCCATCGTAGTAGTCTGTCATTTAGAGCATCATGTAGCATTTTTCCCTAAGTCTGATAGATTTTTGAGAAATAATATATGCATTTTTACAACTTAAAAGGAAAGAGCTTCAGATGATCCTATCAGTTGAAAGAAATGTTTTTACCACAGCTAAATTTTCTTACAGTTGGATCCTGTGAAGTGTGAAATGGCTTTCTACATCCAGTCTGTAAATAGTGGCTTGTATCTGGATGTTAAAGGTGACCAAGAGTCTGCTGGGGCAGAGGTGATTGTGTATGATTTTCATGGTAAAAGGAATCAACAGTGGAAGTACAATAATGGCATGATCTTCAGCAAGTTAAATAAGTATGCATTACATCCAATTCAGTTACTTCATAGTTACTTCATGTACTGCATATACATAAAAGTATTGTGTACTATTCAATGATTTTGCACACATGTTGGGGTTTACAGTAGAGTAGTTGGTTGAGGCACTATGCTACAAGCCAGAAGGTCAAGGGTTTGATTCCCAATGAGGTCACTAGATTTTTCAATTGACCTAATCCTTCCAGCCACAATATGGCCTTGGGGTCAACTCAGTCTTACAAAAATAATTACCAGGAATCTTCCTGGGGTAAAGGGCAGCTGGCGCGCAAGGCTAACAACCTCACTGCCATATGTGAACCGACTGTCTAGAAAATGTTGGAACCTTGATGTTTCATGATCCAGTTGGCTTCCACAGCCTGTTATAGGGATAGCTTTTCACACATGTGCTTCTGGGGCCTTGATTGTACAGTTACCATCAGCCAGGAATTCATTGGAAGAACCTCTTATGTGTGCCTACTTCCAGCTCAGCCAAACTGGAATACCCAAGAACTGTTAAATGCCTTGTCACACACATTATGATTAAATGGTTTTATGTGCCACAGTCCATGAATAAGGACTGTATCTTATTTAAAGCTTATACTGTTCAAATGCAATACATTTATGTTACAGATTGCATCAGTTTTTGCTTGTTACGCTTCCACATTCATTGTTTTAATTTGCTTTGCAGAGCAGTGGTAATTAGAATTGCTAATCATTATGCTTGTGGAAATGTCTTGTATTTTTAGATATATGGGCCTAGATTGAAGTTCTGATAGTTGGTGACCCTGGACCCTAGTGAAGCATAACAGAGGTTGATTGTTGCAAAGTTCTGAGTTTGATATCTTTTTTTTAATATAAATACAGCAGAAAGAAACCAGTAATTGGCAGTATTTTGTTCGTCCGGCGATGTCATCATGGCTACATGTCAGTAACTGGCAGAGATGAGACTGTGCATCTTGCAGAAGCCAAATATTTAACACTGTACCATCCCTACAAATAATAACCATAACTTACAAATAAAAGTAATTCATACATTACAGTCACAGGAAGCTCTGTGAAGTACTTATTTTGTCTACTTTTTTCTTCCCAAGTTTCAAACTATACGGTGGTACTAGCAAGAACTGTAAATTAACAATTACCCAATTCAGTAATCAGATTCTTTCATAATATAAATTCTGAGTATAATAAATTTGCGAAATATAATCCTAAAGTTCCCATCATCTTTATGTTTATAATTCTTGACATACAAATAACTGTATCATACAGAACTGAAGATGTGTTTATCTGTTTCTATAAAAATAGATCTCACATACCTTGCACCACTGGTTCATTAATTATATGAGAATGGATAACCTTGAGATCCCTCGCAGTCATGTGGATGGTGGGATCCTCATAAATTCTCCTTTCTGCAGTCTGGATACCTCTTGATTTTTCCTTACATGTTTGATCCTAAGCTTCATGCATAATTTCATAATTCCTTGAAACTTCTGTTACTAGGTCAGTACATGTTATGCTACAGATTGTCACTATGCAGTTGTAGTATTCTGTACAAACAAATTGAACTCAATTATCACTCACCACCTCCATCTTCAGATTATCACACTTTTTCAAAGTACAGACTTAATTAAATGTCAGGTTCTTAGTATAAGGAAAGATAAATTTTGTCCTGACTCCTATACTAAAAATGTTTTTAAACATACTTGTCTGGCAGTATTTGAAGAGCATTTGAGAATTTTTCTATATGGCAGTGTAAACATGTAATGGTTGGCCTGAGGATCTCCCATTTGGTATGGTGTCAGTATCTAGTATATGTAGAGATGAATGCATATTATCACACAGTGCTGAGCTGTGGACTGAAGAAGAGTTCAAGTTTCATACATAAGCATGTGAGTACAGTGAAGATCATTCAGGATTACCAAGTTTATGGAGTTTGCCCATCATTTAATATTATAAGATGGGCACAACATTTTGGAAACTGGATTTCCATCCACAGATGAAGGGTCCGTTCGATATTGGTAACCTCAATGAATGGACAGTAGATATGGTTTCTTCATTTTCTTGTAAAAACATACTGTATTGGCAATATGTAGTTCGACAGCACTGTTCTGTATTTTTAAACTATTTACTGGGACCAGTCTCTTTTCTTGAAATGTATTCTTTTCCACTGTTACTTAAGATTTTCTGTAAGCTATTTTTTCACTCTTGCACATCTAATAACTGCACAATTAAATTGATACTCGTAACAGTACAGCCTTTACCTATGCCCATACTACTGAAGTCTGCTACATGCAGCTACTTGTCCCAGCATGTCATGTGACAGTCTAGTTGGAATAAGTCTCTCCTCTGCTTGCATCATAAGAAACTGAAAACCAAATGCACCACTACACCTCCAAATACTGTCTAATTATTAAATGTAACACTATGAGGTGTTGTATATTGATGGCAGATTAACATTCATGTTCCATATAAAACTATAAATTGACTAGTAGTTACTATAGGATTCTGACGATGGTGTATAACACACAGAGATATTGGGTTTTCGCACTTTATCCATCATCTGGTTTTTAAGATAACTAAGAAAAACAGAATAGGTGTTTTCCCTCACCTGAGGACGGAAACAGATCCAGTTTCCGAACGTTGTGTTTTTCTTAGTTATCTTAAAACCAGGACGATGGATAAAGTCCGAAAACCCAGTATCTCTGTGTATAAGTTGACCGTTGAGTGCAGTAGGTGCTTATTCCATTATGCCCTTCATTTGTAAAGAATTATTGACACATCACTTTGAAGTCACATGACATCACCCATCATGTGTCACTTCAGTGGGCTAATGGCTCAGTTCCACATCCTGTGGTATCAGGTAAATGACATGTACACCAGGCACAAAGATGCAGCCAGTGCCTCAAACAGCAATGCACCAGCAAGTGTCCATGATGCTGCATGGCTGCAGCATGTATTTGCACCTTTATTGGCTACCTGAGGAAGCAAAAGATGTGTGTAAATAGAAGATAGAACTCTTCATAACCTCATGCCCTACTTACATTTTTGTTAGGATGAAGCTATTCAGGGGGTTCAAGTTAGTCTACAGACATCTTCAACAAATCTCTTACAGTGTCAGTTATGATTTCTGAGCACAGATGATTATATTTCTGCAAACAAGTGTGTCACTCTTGGTGGTATTGATGTCAAGCAAGATGCATATAGAAGCAGTGCTTTCTTCAGATGATACACATATCAGCAACCATTTGATGCATACTGGCAAATTTGTTGAAAGCACACATTTGCTGGTACATTGCATATTTCGACCTTGTACCCCAGACTGAACATAAAAGCACTGGAAAATTAATTTTTAGATAAAAGAAGCTCTGGGTACAAGTATGTTGTGACATAATTTCTGTTGATATGCAGTTTTGTAGCGTGCACTGATTAGACATAGGAAATTTCTGAAATGCTCTTTACTGAATAAATATTGTAATCTGGACTATAGTGAACAAACACAACCATAAAAATAATAAACTGTACTAAGTAACTAATCTCTTGTAGGAAAGTAAATCACTGGTATCTTGAAGCTCATTATTGTCCTTTTAATTGCCATTTTTTCTTAACAGTCTTGTTCTAGATGTTGACTCGAATGACAGAATTATAATGGTTGAGCCCAGTGGAACAGCGAAACAGAAGTGGCATTTTGATGATGACTTTACAGTCAGGAATGAAGATGGAACAGTGTTGGATGTTCAGAAAGGATCAAAGGAAGCTGGTACAAAAGTCATAGCTTTCAAGAAGCATGGAGGACCAAATCAACGGTTCAGAGTTGTGCCTATTGACAAAATTAAATAATACACTTGGCTTCCACAGAATGGTGGTCAGCTTACATCATATATTACAGCAAACAGTGTATCCTAAGCTGTCATCAAAACTTATGTATATATACCAATAACAGGCTATATAGAATGTTGATACAGAATACACATATAAATTTGTATTATATTCATTCTCATTTTCTGAACCATTGGTCCAACAAAATTATACTTAAATACAGCAGTACTAAGTAATTCCAACCAATGCATAACATTCTTTAAGTAATTTAGATACAAGAATAATTGTATTCTAAATAGTGAACCTATTAAAATTTGAATTGTGCCATAAAACTGGCAGTCATCCAGCACAGCTTTTCCCCATTTTTATGTGCAACTTCTGTGAATTAGTACTGCAGGAAATTCTAATTTCATGATCCATTACTTAGATGGTTAGTGATTGAACAACTATTTGTGAAAGGTAATACACAGGGAATACCCACACATGCCAAAATGTCTTGCATTTGCTCTGGACAGATGTTGTATGTATGGTTAAGGAAATTAAAAGCAATTGACATACTGTAAAACAAATATAAAATGTTAGATTTGCTTACATTGTTGTTATTTCCTCATCATCCCTGCCTTTGCTCATCAGGTATTGTTGATAACCCACCAGTCCAAAGCTGGCTGCAGAAACTATATCCTGAAGTTTTGTCATTATTCACCTAGCCAATTTAGACTTAAACAGAAACAATCAAACTCCATGCCTTTAGTCCACAAGCGAACTATACCGACCGAGTGAAGTTAATGCCAACTTTAGCAGGTAGAGGGTGTCGCATGGTTCACGCAACAGATCCCCACAGCCATTAATCTCGGTTTTCTAGACCTGAGCCACACTTTTCCATTCAAATAGCTCCTCAATTATCCTCATGAGGCTGAGTGGTCCCCGTTCCAGACCCACTACTTCTCAGAAAATCTGGTGGCGCCGGGAATCGAACTCAGCACCTCTGGATCTGTAGCCAGGAACTCTGATCACTAGACCACAGAAACCATAGAGCCAATTTATACTTACATAATCATAAATTGTACTGTTTACTTTATAGTCTAATACTGCTGCATTCATTTGGGGGAAAAATAATAATATCTAAAACTCATACTTGAAGTCACCACCTGTTCAGCTGCTGGCATTGTATTATTCACATCACAATACAGCAAACTTTAAGTTATGCAGCATATATGGGGAACAGGATGGGTGAGTTACATGAATCTGCTGGCTGCATGATTATAAATATCTGTTTTATATCTTCACTTTAGCTCTTGCATGAGAATCTTAATGGTTAACACAGTATATTAATGGTTTAATATTTTTTAATGTACTGTAAAGCAATCACAATTTCAAATAGCCTCTACTGTAATGGCATCTGCATAAGGGAGGACAACATGCAACACTGCTAGTAATAATTTGGAGAACTACCTCATGTGGTGGGTAAACGTAAGCATTCATTCATTGATTCAGCATTCCATAAATCCTTACATGGTTAAACACCAATGGATATAGGAGCTGATGTGTAATCATTTATTCTAGTTTTCTCTTTTCTGTCCAACTTTTTACCCTGCAAATGTCTTACTGTCTTAAGAATTAACCACAAAATAATGAGACTGTACAAACATTCACTGGATACTACGGACTGATATTTTGGACCTCAGCACTTCTGTTTTTAATCTAGAAAATAAACTCTTTATCTCCAGTTTTGGACTCTAATGGAGGAAATTAAAAAACAATGCTTCAACTTAGATACTGAAGAGCTTCATAATTTGTATTCCAAATATTACTGGAGCAACCAACTAAAGATAGATGAGATGAAAAATGCATACATGATTTTGTCTATAAACCCTCAGGAAATTTCAGAAGAGACCTTGGCATAAATAGAATAATACTGAAACATATTACAGAAATATGATGCTGTTGACTGATTCAGGTTAAGAAGAGTGTTGCCAGATAACTAAAATAACAAACTGGTACAACAAACCTTTCAATGTCATAAAAACACATGATTCTGACATTTTCTGACATTGACTTAAAGTTTAATTAGGGATGTTCATCTTCCTGCTTAACATAAAGAGCAGCTGGCAAATATAATTCCGCACACTGACAGTGCCTTTATTAATAACTGACTGACCATCTTCATCCATCCTCACGTCGGGCAAACAAACACCCGTCCTCTGCTAACACCGATGTCAGCGATGTTGGCAAGCCCAGTAAAAACGTGCGTTCCTTCGCAAGCTCTCTTGCGGTAGAAATTGTAACCTCATGAATTACGTCAAGGTATGGCATCCTCCTAGTCCTCCCAGTGGCGGCACGGAACAGCTGGATTGCGTACTGCATGACTTGAATGAAAGTAATTTTCTCCACCACTCATTAAAGATGTTCACAAAGGGTTAGGGCAAAACTGACTGTAGTGCTTTCGTTTTTTTATGTCATTAAAAAATCACACAAACTAAATGGAAACGCAACTTGTTTTAGTTTTTAATTAAAATTCAATGCGCTCTACACTTTTCATTCGGGAGGCCCTCACTCCGAATCTCGGCATGGACACCAGCTATCCTAATTTAGTTTTCGTGGTTCTCCTTGCTTTCTCCAGGTAATGCCGGGATAACACCTCAGTCAGGCAACCTTTTCCTTCCATATCCTTCCCAGTTCATTATTCAGCAGTAATCCTAGCATTCCATGCTATGTGGATACTACGAGTAGATACTTAAAACATCGTAAAAGAAACCACAATAAATGCGGTCATTTGTTTGAAAACAGATGTTATTTCTGGGCTGCAAATGAATAAACCTATTTTGAAGAACATGTTAATATATTAATAAGAAGAGGCACTACTTAATTCTTAACAAGTTTTGGGAAGCATCACGAACACAGGTTACACCACACTTGCATTGGGATTTGAAAACTGTCATTTATTTAACTGATTTATTTGCCTTGTTCTTTTCTATCTTTTCGTCTTTTTTCTTTTTCACTCCCAATTTTTCTTTCGTTGGAATAATCTGGAATTCTAGTAACAACAGCTGCGTGGAAACCAAACACGAATGGAAAACGATATGTACACCTCTAAATTCCTCTACGAACCCATTCTTTAAATAAATATCTCCAATATACGCGGGGTTGAGTCCAGTAGCTGCCAAAGTTAGTTCTTTTTCCCATTTCAGACTTACTTACTTAGCCATGGAGCTGAGTCCTTCTTGAGGAGCCGCCAATTCTGCAGCTACTAAAGAATATCCCAGCATTTTATGGAACCCGAAGGTTCATTACCGTGTTCACAAGAGCCATCCACTGGTCCCTATGCTGAGCCAGATCAATCTAATCTATCCCATCCTATCTCTCTAAGATCCGTGTTAATATTGTCGACCCACCTACAACTTGGTCTTCCCAGCAGTCTCTTTGCTTCTGGCTTTCCTACCACTATCCTACATGCATTCTTCTTCTCCCCCTTCGAGCTACATGCCCTGCCCACCTCATTCTCCTTGACGTGATCATTCTAACTATGCTTGGAAAAGAGTACAAGTTATGAAGCTCCTCATTATGCAGTTTCCTGCAACCTCGTGTCATTTCATCTCTCTTCGGTCCAAATATTCTCCTCAACACCCTACTCTCAAACACCCTTAGTCTATCACACAGTGATATTGGGTTTTCGGACTTTATCCATCGTCCTGGTTTGAAGATAACTAAGAAAAACACGACGTTTCCGAAATTGGATCTTTTTCCGTCCTCCGGTGAGGGAAAACACCTATTCTGTTGGGTCCCTTAGAAAGAGCTAGCCTCAATCACTGGATAAAGTCCGAAACCCCAATATCTCTGTGTGTTATACACCATCGTCAGAATCCTATAGTAGCCCCTATAGTAGTCTATGTCCCCCCCCCCCTTAGTTTTCCCATTTCAAAACAAAGAAAGATGTGTTTCTTTTCAAGGTTTCATGTACACATACGTAGGAGTCCTGTGTCGCTATGTGTCTTCAACTACGGGGTACATAAAAGTATAGCTTCATCCTTTTTACGTATTACATCGAAATTCGTGCAAATTACATCGCAATAGCCAGAAAAAATTCGAATTTTCAGTATTCCGGAAGCCCACAACAATGAGCTGTGAGGAAATACTTTCAGCCAGAGACAATGCAAATATTTTAAGAGAAGTTGTAGTTTAATGAAGATTAAATGAGTTAATTCTCACGTGGGAACGTAACTGAGTTGAGAGAGTCGCTCGTATCTGCTGCCAGGAATAAGGACCAATTTAAGAAAAAAAACTCCGTGGCCTGTAGTCCGCAAGCGAACTATACCGACCGAGCGACCGCCGTTTGTCGGCGAAATTAGTACCAACTTTTGCGGATAGAGGGTGTTACTTTTTCAGCGCAACGGATCCTCAGGACCGTCAATCTCCGTTTTCTATACCGGAGCCGCTATTTCCTTGAAATAGCTCTTCACTTATCCTCACGAGGCTTAGTGGTCCCCGTTCCAGATCCACCACTTCTCAGAAAATCTGGTAGAGCCGGAAATAGAACCAAGGACCTCTGGATCTGTAGCCAGGAACTCTGACCACTAGACCGCAGAGGCGGTCAAAGGACTGATGTACAAGTTGATATAAAGGTCTGACCCAGTTTCTTTTCGACTATAAATAAGATACGTTAAACAAAGTGCAAGGAAGAACAAAACAGAAATATTAAAGTAAAATGTAAAGTAAAGGTATCACTGTAACAGGCCTTGGAATCCCATGGGGTTGTGAAATGTTGAGGCTCCCACATTATCTAGACAATCGGCTCATAGATGGCTGTAAGGTTGCCAGCCCTACGCGCCGGCCGCCCTTTACCCCCAGGAATATTCCTGGTACTCATTTCTGTTAGAGGCTGAGTTGACCCCAGGGCCATAGTGCGGCTGTAAGGATTAGGTAAATTGAAAAAAATACAATGACCTCATCGGGATTCGATCCCGCGACCTTCCAGCTTGTAGCATAGTGCCTCAACCAACTACGCTACTGCGTGCCCCCACACAGAAATATTACATATTAAAATTACAAAGTTTGACACTAAACCTGAGACAATATGAAGAATGAGCCGCACGTGGTTCGCGGTCTGAATATTGACCACCATTATCCTAAATTGTTTATGAGGTCTCGGGTTGAGAGGAAGGTCTGCGAAGCCCTGAGGCAAGGTGGTGGTCGCCTCATTAATTATATAGTACACAAAAAAGAAAAAGAGGACTATTTTATTATTGTTTCCTAACATGGCCACTGGGACATACTGACATGGCGCCTACAAAGAGGAGTGCTTGCTTGATTAACTTGAGCCAGGAAACTTTTGTCCGACATCAGCCTCCCGCTTTATGCGGCAGAGGGCTTTATAATACACGTGGCCCTGCACTTGGAGGATAACAATAAAGCAGCTACAATTTAATACCGCTTAAACTATTTTAAGTTTTGTTCCAACTCCAAGTTTATTCTTAATCATGTAACATTAATTATAAACCTCTCTGAAGACGAACCAAATAGAAACAGGGTAGTTGAATCGGCATAGTGACTATGCTGCGAAATGAGTAGCCGAGAATTCTGAGTTCGATTCCCGGCTGGGGAAAGAAATATTTCTCTTTTCCAAAGAACCCAGGACTAACCTATACTCCTGTCCAATATACTCGCGACTCTTGCAGTAGAGCTAAAATGACCGGGACATGAAGCCTTACCTTCATCCGGTGCTACGCCTCTGCTCTCCCCGCACGTCTTCACGACGGGGTGTTTAATTAAGCAGAAGGAAATCTTTGCATTTTTAAATATTAAAAGATCCTCAAAGCTTATTTAATTTGAGTTCTTCCCTGCCATTGTGTAAGTACACTATAAGAAACTATTGTACAGGTCTCTTATACCACGGAAATACGAGTAATCAGACCTAAGAAGGTTAACAAGAAGTGGGCAATTTAGTATAATCCATGACGAGGAAATTCGTGATTCTGTAGAGGTCGACTTATATCCTTAGGACAGCGAAATCAAGGAAGCTATTATAAGCTGAACATGCAGCTCTAATGGAAGAAAAATGTGCAGAGAATTTTATTACATTACGCTTCTCAAAAAGCCGTCATTTGGAAATATGAAAAAGAGATGGGATGCTAATAGTAACTTTACACTATATCGTGCGGAAACAGGACTAATACAATGAAAAAACTGAGGCAGCTCAGTATCTTGTAAAATGGCACGCAATATTATTAGCGATGTCGAGCCTTCGGATTCTGAATTAAAATTTCATCGCCAATTAGTTTTTGAAAAGTGTTGATCAGTTTGTTTCTCCCCTCGTTTCTATCAGACTACAGATTTTGCATGTTCAAGGCGATACAGTTAAACAGGGGGCGTCATCTGTATTCTACATGGCAGTGAATAGTAAATGCTTTCTATCGCGACAGGACGGTGCTGAAATGGATCTTAAAGAAACAGGATGCGAGGATTTGGACTGAATTTATCTGACTAAGGACTGTAGTGAACCCGGTAATGAACTTTCCAGTTGTATACAACGACAGAGAATTTCTTGACCAGATGAACAAGTATTAGATTCTGAAGAACTGTGTTCCATATAATGGATGAATACACTGAAATTCCAGCACAGAGCGTCTGTCCGAGCATTGAGAGGAACAAAGAGGACCTGTACTGTCCGTGCCATGTATAGGACATAATGCTGTATCTACACTTCAAACAATACGAGTAGTTTACTGGTGTCTTTTTCTGCTCCTCCTTGGTGTCATCAAAGTTACTTTTATGTTGTGGAATGAATATTATTACATTTCCTGGCAATCACACAATATATTGTTCTGTTTCTTATCACGTATCCTTCTCTTCGGAATTATAATGATATTTACTGGGCGCCTTCCTCAGAAAGAAAAGTAAAAGTGACGCCATGACTGACATTTATGATTTCTCGCATACGTGAGGTGCCAATTATGATGTCTGATTTAAGAGACAGAAGCCTTTACAATACAAGTAATACCAGTTATCGTGAGGATGACTTGGCCAAGTAAATGTATGTATGTATGTATGTATGAGGGGTGGGCCACAATCCGGCCCCTGCACCGCGACAAGCAATGATCTATTGTGCTTCCCCTTTGATTAACCCCTTATTAATCCTACACTTTGAATGAGATGTGAGACTTCGTTTATAGGTGCCTCATAGTAGTCACTTGGTTCCATAAAAAACTGGCCCAAGTGACGAAATCTTAAATGAGCTATGGCCTCACAGTCGCACAGAATATGTGAGGCTGAATTGTCTTCTTTCAGGCACCTTTCACAAGTGGGATCGTCTGTCAATCCCAGATTGTGGCCAAGTAAATAATAATAATTCCAATTCAATTCCTCTTTTTAAGTGATTGCCAAGAGCGAGTGGCCTATGACATGGGAGCTATGACATGTGCATAACAAAAGCTAGTCTACGGCCATATATAAAACTGGAAGTAGAATTAGACTAGTATTTAATACTAGGCAACACAATAATAGAGGTAACACGTTAATGATGTAACTCAGTAAGGGTAAGCAAAGGAAATATATCCTCAAGGGAAATGTTGCTTTTGTTGAAAATATCTAGAGATTTGGAGATGTTGTTTGCAGCCGCAATGCGCCTTGTTAAAGGTGGAATATTCTCTCATTTCCTTAGTGGGTACACCGAGACCATCAATACCCGTAATAGAACAAAACAGATTTTGTTCTTCAAAAAGTTAATGAGAAATAAAGCTTCAAGATTTTGTCGCTCGGAATAAAGTGTTTTAAAATGTATATAGTAATTCAACACTGATTCATAATTACTAAAGGTTTTGGGCTGGATAAATTGATTGTAGCATAAATTTTCAAAATTCCTTTGTATGTTTTCCAGATTAATAGAATCTACTGAAGTCAGGTTATTCGAGACAGCAGATGTGCACTCAAGCTTTGAAAGAAATAAGATAAGAGCTCAGACCTTTAGACTATCTAAAGAAGAAAAATTATATGATGAAACCAATTAGTCCTGACAGCTTTAGTGTCTGAGAATGTGAGTAGTCAACATGAAGGTGAAAATGTACGAGTAATTTGCTATCTAA
Organism: Cryptotermes secundus; assembly: GCF_002891405.2. Lineage (NCBI taxonomy): Eukaryota > Metazoa > Arthropoda > Insecta > Blattodea > Kalotermitidae > Cryptotermes > Cryptotermes secundus. The sequence goes on from NW_019740661.1 coordinate 2,038,399, forward strand.
CATAATCCCAATATTTCTTGCACAATCAGTTTGTACGTTTAAAAGATCACCAACAAAGTAATTAAAGTGGATTTTGCTAGTTATAAGTAAAAGTAGTCGTACTTGTTTTGAATGTGTTAATTTTCATATAATTTCCAATGAGTTACTTATGTACAGAGTCTGTCTCGGGTTGTAGTAATTTACAATTCTCAGCAAATTTTATAACACGAAATATTTCTAAATAAGCAAAGAGCAGAAATCTGGAAAATAAGGAAAATTGAATTTCGGCGCTTAAATCATTAATTAAAATGCTGAACAAAAGAGGTTCCAAAGTGGAGCCTTGTGGCACTCCTGACAGCATGGGAAAAGTTGAGGAAGGTTTCTTTAAAGTATGAACAACAGAATATCTAGATGATAAGTAACTTTGGAACCAATTAACATAAGGATCAGAGGATCCAGAATTACTGAGTTTATGTAGAAAAAGAATATGAGGCATTTTATCTGAGGCTTGGTTGAGGCCAAAATAAACTGAATCGGTATGCCCTTATGACCTGACAGAAATTGTGATAAAGTTTAAGTAAATAAATTAACTAGTTGTGGTAGACTTTGATTCAATAAAACCATGTTGAGATGGGTGAAGTTAAAATTTAAAATAAAACGAGATCTCATCACATAGTATACTCTAAGAATTTTTGGAAAAATTGTTTAAAATTGTGATTGGTCTCCATTAGAAATTAGAGTACTTCTACATTTCTTGTAAACGGGCACGACGGCCGCTTGCTTCCAGAGATTGGGAAACTTCCCTTGTAAAATAATAATAATAATAATAATAATAATAATAATAATAATAATAATAATAATAATAAAAACGTAGCTCAAAAAAGGGAGGAAATCTCTGAGCAACCTTTAGTGATAAAACTGGAGATTTCAACTGGACCGACACACTTCGACGAGCTGAGATGTCGAATTGTCTGCCTAACATCAGAATTGGAAATCAGAGGAAAGTTTAAAAACAGAGAAAGTAAAACGAATATTGTTTGGAATAACAACAGAAGAGGGAGAATTAAAAATCGAAGAAAAATGATCCGCAAAGGCTTCATCAATACTGTCACGTGACTGAGTGTGACTACAGACGGGGTTTTGGATTGATGAACGGATTTATTGAGCTCTGACACAGCACGTGACTACAAATTAGAGTTCACTGTTACACACACACACTAATGTCCGCAAGTACATCTACACTGTCGTTGCTTGGTAGTAGCTTCCAACGGCGGACATTCCCTTTCCTCTGGGTTCCTGAACTGTCCCCAGACTCAGCTACCTGTCTCTAACAGCAATGGCTCACAACGACTGAACCGCAGCAGCCCTCTAATTCACTAACCAACTCAACTCACTAAACGACTGATTGAATCCTCACTAACTTATCCTACTTATAACATCTCGGCACGGACCGCACAGAAAACACCGTTCCTCTACTGCAGTGCAATTTTTGCCGTGCAAACATGCCTGTTTACGCAACCATTACTTAGCAACGGTTGTTATATAGTCGCTTATTTCGCCGTCGTTGCCTAACAGCGGGTCTACATACCACAATACATTGAAGCTGCGTTATTTCTTCTTCACCAATTTTGAGATGGATGATAAAACGATCATTCTTTTTAAACTTAGAGATGTATTTCCGAAAGTTTTTAGGTTCAGTTTTCAGCTTGTCATCAATAGATTTTGACAAAAGAAGCCTGTCTACTTTAATGGGGATTTTAACCAGTTGTCGATACTAAGAAAAAACCGCCGTAGTTATCAGAATTTATTTTTTTTTTTGTATTTTCTGAATTGTTGATTTTCTTCTTAATATAATATCTTCAAGAATCAGAAAATCCATGAGGAAAGTAGAATTTTTGGATTTTATATAAGAAATGGCTAAATTCATAGCTTCACGCACTGTGGTAGTGAAATTATTCACTGCAGCCGGAGGAATTTCCATGTAGAACACAAGGCCAGTCAGAATGATGTAAGACTTTATAGAGCAACAGGCGATGGTGGTGGTGGTGGTGGTGGTGGTGATGATGATGATGATGATGATGATGATGATGATGATGGGGATACTCGGTAGCGTAGTTGGTTGAGGCACTATACTACAAGCCGGAAGATCGCGGGAATCCCAAAGAAGTCATTGGATGTTTTCAGTTTACCTAATCCTTTCAGCCGCACTATGGTCCTGGGATCGACTCAGCCTCTAACAGAAATGAGTACCAGGAATCTTCCTGGTGGCAAAGGGCGGCCGGCACGTAAGGCTGACAACCTCACCGCCATCTGTGAGCCGACTGCCTAGAAGATCTGGGAGCCTCGACGTCTTACAACACCATGGGCCTCCACGGCCTGTTACGGGGACAGCTTTACTTTTAATAATAATAATTTTTAATTCAATTCGTGTTTATTTACGTGAAAACTTAATAGTACAGAGGCCAATTACAAAGTTAGCACGAAGAAATACAAAATATGATAGTCCTTATTAAGTACAAAGTGAGCATGAATAAAGATACAGAAACAAACGCAGACAGACAAAGCCACAATATGACAGCGAAGAACAATTCGAGTTTCAAATAGAGCAGCATACAATAACAACAACAACAACAACAACAATAATAATAATAATAATAACGAAATTAATAAAAATAATGATGGTAATAATATTAGTTTAATTAATTCCGTATAAAATATATTTCAACAACAGAGTTTTTGGTCCAAAGGCGTCAGCGTCCCTACAAACAAAATTAGCAGCAGAAGCGCATCTAGCAGAGGGGCAATTTTTACTAACTGAACAAACATTGAGCATAGAAAAGTCTCGGATATATCAAGCAGGGACCAGAAGGCCAACAATTTCCAAAGAAGAAGGGCAAAGTATAGAACCACGATACACTTGAATAAGTGTAACAATAATAATAATAACTTTCATTTATCTGGTATATTACAATTAGAAATGTTAAAAAAATTGACAAGTAGGATATTTAAAAGCTCTGTTTCAAAAGCAGAGTTTATATAGCCTAAGACGTAATAAGGGCCGGTCACGGTTGCCCAGCGGTCTGGGGCATGCACTGTCTTCGCTCGCTCGGAAGCCGGGATCGTGGGGTCGGATCCCACCCAGGACATGGATCTTTGGTGTGCGTTTTTCTGTGTTTGTGTACAGGTAGAGGCCTTGCGACGAGCTGATCACCCGCCCAAGGAGTCCTACCGAATGTGTAAGATCTAGAAAAACAGAAGCGAACGGAGAAGTTCATGGAGGTAGGCCTAGGCCCACTGGGGCTGTAGTGCCAAGAAAAACAAAGACGTAATAAGGAGAGGTGATGGACATGAGTAATTATGGATGAGTGACGAAGCGGTCATGTTCTATTTCAGTGTACTATCCTATAAACCTCATTAGGGAACATGAAAACTACGAAATATGTAGGGTAGACTATAACCCGAGGAAGACTGTAACGAAATACGTACAAAATTCAAGTGTAGAGTGTTAGTGCTACACCAGCATGGTAGGATACGTAGTTTGATGTTACCGAATTAAAAAAAAAACAATACAGGCCTAGATTAATTTTGAAAAAGAAAAAGCAAAATATTTCTGCATCTTTGAAAGATGGAACTAAAAATATGTTGTTGTTTTTTTTGTCACTATAAATCTTTATCAAATTTGGTCTGTAATGACAGGCTTAATGGCAAGCCCATGGCCAAACAAGATTGGGAATATGACATTGGAACACAGCCGTGAGAGAAATTTCCTCATCACCCCCGCCGCCAGGGGGCGTTGTTTGAGAACGGGATTGGTTGCTGGCTGTTTTCGTTGGTTACAGCATCCGAACGGGAGCAAACCAAGTCTCAGTCAGTGAAAGCGGCGTGTCTGCTCATTTCGGTAGAGATACGCGCGGGCGACGCGACGTGTTCTGTGCCAAATTGCGACGTCACATTTTGGGACGGGATACTGGTTATGGGGCAGGAAAGAAAATTTTACGCCAAAAGTAAGGACTCAGCCGATTGGATAAAAATACAAGTATTGTGAATTTTCGCTTGTGGCTTTTTTATTTAATGGACATTTCCGTGTTTGCCGCGCGTTAGAGACTCAGCTGTCAACAAACATGTGGCGGTTCCTGGTGATGTTGCTGTTTGTCTTTCCCACGGGTAAGTGCCCTGCCATAAAGTGTGACGGTGCAATAAAATGTTCCCCTTACAGTTCAAAGGGTGTTTATTGTACTTACCCTTTGTGAATTCGAAGTTTTATCTGTCAGTCTACAACTGAGATATTGAAAGTTGCTTACCGAAATTGTAAACTCAAATATTTTTTATTGACGCTAAAGTTGAGAGAATAATGACATTTTACTCAAAACTGAATAAAATGTTCACAGACATTCTCATTAATTTCAGACATTCAGTAAGTTTAGAAGTGGTTAATTTTATTTGAAGACAATATATTTTACAGCAAATTATTTCTCGATGCTACTATGCAACGCATTTTATGTTCGTATATTCACGCGGCAGCGTAGTTAGTTGAGGCACTGTGCTACAAGCCGGAAGGTCGCGGGATCTAATCCCAATGAAATAATTGGATTTTTTCAATTTCTTTCAATTTCTTTCAGCCGCACTATGATCCTGGGGTCGACTCAGCCTATACCAAAAATGAGTACCAGGAATATTCTTGGGAGTAAAGGGCGACCGGCCCGTAGGGCTGACAACCTTACCGCCATCTATGAGCCGATTGTCTAGAAATGTTGGAACCTCAACATTTCACAACCCTATGGGCCTCCACGGCATGTTACAGGGATACCTTTGCTTTTACTTACTTACTTTTTATTTAGGGCCTCACCATAGCTCAAGAGGTTAGTCGCTGGCTTCCCAACGCGGCTGCCCGGGTTCGATCCAGGCTCTGGTCAAGTGGGATTTGTGGTGGAAAAAGTGGCGCTGGTGCAGGTTTCCTCCGAGTACTTCGGTTTCCTTTGCCAATCTTCATTACACCAAATGCTCCACAATCACCCTCACTTATCATCCGGGGCTGGTACAATAGGCCAGAAGTGGCCGCAGTACAAGGGACTTCAAGCCCCAATACACTTACTTACCGTGTATTCTTCTCAGTCAACTCATAACTTCATAACGGTATCACCAGCTGTTGAAATGCAAAGAACTTACTTTAAACACGGCACTCAGCCGAAACTTCGTGATATGAGATGTCTAAACCACTGAGGCCTAAATAAGACAGGCTGGGTTTCAGATTTTGCTCACTGAATTTACAGGTTTGTACAAATTACTTTCAAGTCAATAACTTTCTTACGGCTAAATGTTATTGAGAATGAAATAATACGTGTCTACACTAATTTTGGATGTACTTTATAGTAAAAGCGAAAAGTCATCAGTTTAGACTGTGGTCTTCCGGCTTGTGACACCTTGTAGTCTTCCAGACGGATACCGAAGTTTCGCAGAAACATGCTGCCTCCATCTTCAGTGTTGAATTATCGTTTTCTCAACTATAATGCTGTAACTGAAACATGATTCAATGGAATTCATTTTATAAACAAATGTTTGGAAAACAAGGCGAAACCAAAGTTCGGTAACAATAATTCTGAGAAAGCGTAAATGTAAAGTTAGTTTTGCCATCCAAGTCAGGGATCGAACTGTATGTTTAATGGCATGGGTACCTAAAACGTGTTCACAAAACCATTCCCAGTCGGGTTTCTATTACGATTAAACCGAAATATGACTTCGAGCTCCTTTCTGACAGTCAGGGAGATACTTCCACGACCTTTATTCTGCTTCAGCTGCGTTTACTTTGCTTATCAAGAGCCCTCGCGGGTTTTTACAGTCAATGGTCTCTCGCCGTCTTACCCCCCACAGTCCCGCTGCTCTACGTAACAAATTCAAGCATCAAGTACGGGCCCACCCAGTGTGTACGGAGAGACAAGCGGAGTAAATTCCGTCGAAAAGTAAATCCGCCTTTCACACAGCACCGTATGAAAGAAATATTTACAAAATCATGCGTCTTCATGCTGAAGTTGTTACGTGTCTCCAATGTACGTATATCCTCGGTTCTCATATTGGGTTATATCCTGAGCCACTTGAATCCAATCTACACCGTCACACACTCTTTCTTTCACATTTAAAGTTAAAAAGATGAAGCTATTCCTGTAACAAGCCGTGCAGACTCAAATGGTTGTGAAACGTCGAGGCTCCCACATTTTAGAGGACAATCCGCTCACAGATGGCGGTGAGGTTGTCAGACTAATATGCTGGCTGCCTTTTACCCTCAGAAAGTTTCCTGGTACTCATTTCAGACAGAGGATTAGTCGATCTAGGGCCATAGAGCGGCTGCAAGAATTAGGTCAATTGAAAAATCCAGTGACATTGGGAATTGAAGCCGCGACCTTCTGACTTGTAGCATAGCGCCTCAACCAACTACGCTATCGCTTGCCCCTCTTTCTTTACGATGTATTTTAGTATTATACTTCCATCTAATGCCAGCCTGGGCCTTTCTCTGCAAGTTTTACGACTAATATTCTGCACGCATTACTCACCTCTCACATTCATGCAGCATGCAAGGCCATGTCATTATTCTTCATTAGCTTGCCCTAGTAATATTCGGCGAACAATACAAATTATGAAGCATCTCACTGAGAATTTTCTCCATCTTCCTGTTACTTCCTTCCTCTTAGATCCAAATATCCTCTCCAGCAGCTTCTCTGACACCCTCAATCTAAGTTTGTTAGCATAGCTCTCCCTGAGATTAGTTCACCAAACTCACCCAGTTACACCGAGTAGGCTGGTTTGCAGCTAATGTTCTAGACTCGAACTGATTCGGGAAGTGCTCTGTTCGAATCTGGGCTGGGACGTCGACCATACGGACTGAAGTTTCTCGCGTATTTCCTCGGTCTCAAGAGACAGACTCCGGGATTATAACCAGATTGGACCATGAGCACTTCCTTCCAAATGCTCTCCACTTCATCAGTTATTGCACCATTCTACGTTACATGACATAAAACCTATGGAAAATGACACTAAATAACCCCTAACAACTCGCCACAGGATACTTTACAATTTGGAAACAAAATCCTTCCGAACAATATTCGATAATTCAGTTTTTATCACACAGAAAATACATTGAATTTCCACTACGAAGAACAATCAGTTAATGCCGTTTAGGGAAACACTCAACCGTAATTGTGAGAATCACACGAAACGCACATTACGTTGGGCAGATTCATTGTTTTAATGTAAGTTGGTACACACAGCAACTACGTGGCCTTTAGTCCGCTAGCAAACTATACCGTCCGAACGACCGCCGCTTGTCGGCGAAGTTAGTGCCAACTTTTGCTGATAGAGGGTGTCACGTGGTCAGCGCAAAGGATTCCCACGACCGCTAATCTCGGTTTTCTAGTTTGGAGCCGCTACTTTTCCATTCAAGTGCCTCCTCAATTAACCTCACGAGGCTGAGTGGACCCCGTTCCAGACCCTCTACTTCACAGAAAATTTGATAGCACCGGAAATCGAACCCGGGACCTCTGGATATGTAGCCAGGAGTTCTGACCACTAGACCACAGAAGCAACCACTCTGCCTTAAATGGATGGATGAGGCTGTAACCCAGAGGGAGGAGATGAAGTTGTAGTTTTATACGTTTTAACGTTTGTGCGTTTAGGTGGATTGTGAGGGGGGATACTCTGAATTGGGAAACAGGGTGCATTACTCGAACTGACTCGGATCTTAAATTTTTCATGAATGTAATTTTGAATTGTTACTGCCGTTCCCAAAAATTATTCTGCCACTTTTTCCAAGAATTTATTAGTTATGCTAGTGATTTTGCCTTGCATGCTAGCGGTGAATATGAACACATACTATCCCTGTATCAGGCCATGGAGGCCCATAGAGTTGTGATACGTTGAGGGTCCCACATTATCTAGACAATCGGCTCACAGATAGCGGTAAGGTTGTCAACCTTACGCGCCAGCCTCCATTTTCCCCCAGGAAGATTCCTGGTACTCATTTCTGTTAGAGGCTGAGTCGACCCCAGGGCCATAGTGCGGCTGGAAGGATTAGGTCAATTGAAAAAATCCACCTCATCAGGACTCGAATCCGCGACCTTCTGGCTTGTAGCATAATGACTCAACCAACTACGCTACCGCATGCCTCCATGAGCATAAAAACCTTTACTAAGATATTTATGTATGATAGTGTGGCTAAATCAGATATATGTGTTATAATGTCGCTATTCAACATAGAAGCAATGAAAATGTTTGACTGTATCGAAACGTTGAAAACCCGAACATACTCGTGCTACCAGTCTTGGGAGAAACCGTGCAGATCATCAAATGTTTGTCTGTGGTAGATATACGCTTCTGCTTCCGTGTACAGAGCAGTGTGTAGTTGCTCCTAAAAGCACACTGACAATAATGTTAAAGCCCCAGTTCTCTTCGCGTGATTACAATTTCATTACACAAAGCAAGCCCGCCATACACTGCCTCTGTTTCCTCCGATTTAGTACAATGAAATGCGTCCGTATCGTTGTAGAGAAATTGTAAATACTCTTTCCTAACAGTTAATATTGGAAACATCAATGAAAGACGAAACGAAAGAGAATTATGAAAGTATACCCGTGTTGCCGGGGTCACGCGGTAGCGTAGTTGGTTGAGGCACTATGCTACAAGCCGGAAGGTCGCGGGTTCGAGTCCCGATGAGGTCATTGGATTTTTTTTTTAATTTATCTAATCCTTCCGACCGCAATACGGCCCTGGGGTCGACTCAGCCTCTAACAGAAATGAGTACCAAGAATATTCTTGAGGGTAAAGGGCGGCCGACCCGTAGGGCTGACAACCTCACTGCCATCTGTGAGCCGATTGTCTAGAAAATGTGGGAACCTCAATATCTCACAACCCAATGGGCCTCCACGGCCTGTTACAAGGATAGCTTTACTTTTTCGTTTTTACCCTTGTAGTCACTGAAGTTCGCTAACGCATGCGCACCACCAGTATTCCAGTTCTTGTTACTCCAGAGGGAGAACGTGTGGAGTTAACGAGTTTAAGCATCACCCTTGAAACTTCGCTACGGTTCTTCTTTCTTACGTGGTCACACAGATAAAAGTAGCAGAATAAAGACCAGAGATCGAGATAGCTAAGGCTTTGAATCGCCTTTTCGATGATTATTTAGACTTCCATGAATAATCTCGGAATAGAAAGTGAGTCTTCATCGAGTTGAAAGATTGCTTGTTATCATCAGTTTGTAGAAATGCGAGAGGTTCTAAGCTAATCATCATTACAATGTAAAATCCTTTACTGATTTATCATGGGCTCCTATGTCATTAACTAAATATTAAACTCGGTCTCTCGTCCTGAAGAAGAGACCTACAGAATTATTTTTTCCCCCTTGGCACTACAGCCCCAGTGGGCCTAGGCCTACCTCCATGAACTCCGTTCACTTCGGTTTTTCTAGATCTTACACATTCGGTAGGACTCCCTGGGCGAGTGATCAGCTCGTCGCAAGGCCTCTACCTGTAGACAAACACAGAAAAACGCACACAAACATCCATGCCCTGAGTGGGATTCGAACCCACGATCCCGGCTTCCGAGCGAGCGAAGACAGTGCATGCCTTAGACCGCTCGGCTACCGTGACCGGCGACCTACAGAATACAAGTGGGAAATACTGCCAATTGATAAGTGAATATCAGTACACTGCAAGAAACAAAGGCTGAATTGTTCTTAATAATCAATAAATATGTGGATCCATACAGCCACTCCCCCCTACACCTTAATGGCTTAGTGATTAATTAGTTAAGCACAGGGACAAATTTGCCTTACCTTTTATCAGTAAACATTTTCTAAAAAGGAGAGAATGACACATGATATATTTCACACTGATTACTCATATGGCGGGGATAGTGGTCAGAGTTCCTGGCTACAGATCCAGAGGTCCCGAGTTCGATTTTCGACGCTACCAGATTTTCTGAGATGTAGTGGGTTTGCAACAGGGTCCAGTCAGCCTCTTGAGGCTAACTGAGGAGCTATTTGAAGGAAAAAATGCGGCTCCAGTCTAGAAAACCGAGATAAACGTCCGTGGGGATTCATTGCGCTGACCACACGACACCCTCTATCCGCAAAAGTTGGCACTAACTTAGCCGATAAGCGGCGGTCGCTCGGTCGCTCGGTCGGTATAGTTCGCTTGCGGACTACAGGATATGGAGTTCGTTTTGTTACTCATATGGCGCCACATAGCGATCGTTTTATGCATTAAACTGTTCCTAAGAAATAAAGCAGCAGTGAACATAGATCGCTTTACGCATTGTCTAAAAAACTCCATGGCTGTCGCGAATATAATTATGTGGCGTGTTAGCAATCAAAATATGACAGAATACTGATCAGTACGTGTACCTGGAGGTGCTCGAAGTGCCTCTAATTGCGTTTGAAATATCATATTTAATTTTAATCCTCATGTACTGTTTACAAAACATATAAAAACTCAAAAACAAACTCCGTGTCCTGTAGTCCGCAAGCGAACTGTACCGAACGAGCGACCGCCGCTTGTCGGTGAAGTTAGTGCCAACGTTTGTGGATAGAGGGTGTCACGTGGTCAGCGCAACGGATTCCCACGGTCGTTAATCTCAGTTTTCTAGACCGGAGCCGCTGTTTGCTTGAAATAGCTCCTCAATTATCCTCACGAGGCTGAGTGGACCCCGTTTCAGACCCACTACTTCTCAGAAAATGTGGTAGTGTCGGGAATCATATCCGGACCTCTGGCTCTGCAGGCAGGAACTTTGACCACTAGACCACAGCGGCCCACTAAACACATAACATTTCAATAATTTCCCTTATATTTTCATAGCGTTTTCTAAAGAAAACAAAACGGAAATTAGGCCTCTTTCTTGACACAGTGAAATCTAGCATCCGTGTTTGGAACGCCCATTTGATCACAGTCAAAACAAAGCTTGAATACAAGTGGCAGTGATTGACACAGCAACAAGATGGAGAGGACAGTGTCGCGGCAGACAATGGGCAATGCAGACATTTAGAATTAATCGATAGAACTCTGCATTCCATTCAGAGAATAGTTACTACACTCGAAATAAATAACGTTTCAGTGGAAAGCGAACGGGAATCTTTAAATACAGAAAATAACCTCCACAACTGGAGAGTGCATTATGTCACTTGTCATGGTTCTAACATTAGGAGTATGCAGAATAAGTGGTTTAAATTTTGCCAGTCATTGTCATGATCTTCAATGTGCAAAGTATATGTCTAGGGCAGGGTGGCGAACCTTTCCATCATGTCATGCAAAAATAAAAATATCAAGATTTAAGAACCTTCGTCTTCAATAAATAGTACGTACTCACAAACTAGCGAACTCCATCGACATTACCGTCGGAACGCGCTTTCTGAGCCGTTCCATAGCAATGAAAGGAGGGATATATTTTACCGAACCGTTGCCTAACAATGTAAGCAGGAACGCACATACAGATACACAGACTGATGGGAAGGTTTTATGCAGTACGCCGTTGAGATGGGCTCAGTTGCCTATGTACCAAGTTTCATACAGACTGGTTCAACAATTCCGAAGTTTATGAAGGGGGAATTCACAGATTTACAGACAGCATGGAGATCGCATAAGCCTACTTTAGGAAGGTAGGCTAAAATGGGATTTAAGTTTCCATTCTGCCTATTGTATATCCCGTTCCTATCAAGCTCTCTCGTGCAAGGAAAGCAAGAATTAAGTCAGAAGCAGAGATGATTAATGTTCTTATTATGTAGAAGTCTCCATTTCTCTGGGCCCATATTACTTTCCCACCGCTGTTTTGTTTTCACATACGTTCCTTCAGCCTCGCACCAGAGGGTAATGTTTAGTCACCCTTCCACCCGGGTGGTCTGATGATCAGCGATATCACCGGGCGACTGTAGCTTAAGTTCGTTACCTATATATATGACGTCACCGCCTGGAATGTGCCGCAAGCACTGAAAGGTCCAGAAAACTCTTCCAGGTTAGATTCGACAGTCGTGATTTTTGAGACTCTGTTCGAACTGGTGAACGCTTTGTTTAACACACAGTAATCTTCGTTTTGAACAATATCGAATCTGGAATAGCAGACAATATAATTAATATTTCTTGTTCTTAATATTGTGACGAATATGACCATTGATAGACAACGGTTCGGTAAGCATGTTCCCGCTGCAACAAACAGACTCAGAACAATCAATTGTTTGTAACGGCTAGGTGGGCAGGTTCCTACTGCAAAGGTTAAACACAGAATAACAGAGGAACTGTAAGACATGGTGACTTATATTCGGTTCGCCCCGAAGTTATAAGCGAGTTAGTTCAGTTCATGAGTTCATTGATATATATGGTCACGAGTCCCACTGGACTCGGACCCAAAAATGACTGCGCTGGCGAGGGCCTACAGCAAATGTAAACGACAGACCCGTCTTCTCGTCAGAGAGAGCGTTCCAAATCAACAAACCCGCAACTGTCAGACACTAATAAGAATCTGGTCATAAGCCTCAGATGGGTGCTTCATTCCAAGACAGACTGGCCAGCTGACCGTCGGTCGTAACATAAGCCTCAGACTCAGTTCATTGATACTCCAGTGTAGAGGCGGGATCAAGTACCTCCACCGTAACCCTGCGAGTCACAGGGGGCAACGAAAAGGGGGTCTCGAATCTGAGACATTAAAAAATGGTCCTGAGTCCCATGGGACTCAGACCCGAAAACTACTGCGCTGGCGGGGACCAGGAGCAATTGTAAACGACGGACCCAGCCTCTCGTCAGAGAGAGCGCCCCAAATCAACAAACCTACAACTGTCTGACAGTAATAAAAATCTGGTCGTATACCCTAGATGGGTGCTTTATTCCAAGACAGACAGGCCAACTGACTGTCGGTCTTAGAATAAAACTCAGACTCATTACATTGAGTCCTTAGTAAGAAAGCTCAGAGTTCAGCAGTTGAATGTTAACGAGCTGAGATTCGTTACCACGAAACGCCTAGTGAAAACAGACATCGAAGACAAATATGAATCACTCCGTCCAATGTGACCTGTAAGTTTTTTACTACATGAAAACTTAACACAGCAGCCACGAGCAAACCCTGGACAATATAAAGGTAGGACATAACATATCCTCAAACATATATATATATATATACACAGTATTAACATTGAAATAGTAAAATACCCATAATATATTTGCAGAACCTCCACATCAAGATAGCCAGGTGGCACAATATCTGCCCCATATAAGAGGGACGATGGGAGGACGAACACGAGCCTGCATGGTTTACGAATTTTAATTATTGACAATACAAAAAAAAATTTTAATTAGCATCAAGAAATTTTATACAATTTTTTAAAAAACTTTACATCCCCAGGAAACTGCCGTGTTTGTGAAATGTTCTATTTTGTGTACTATGCATTGTAGCATATAAGTGTACGTACTTTACGTCTAAACAACTTATGTGATGGTGGTTTCCTATTTGTAGTGATGTTTGCCCTCTGAAGATGGTCCACAGAGACCGAAACATGTAAAGGGTGTTAAGTTTTCATGTAGTAAAAAACTTACAGGTCACATTGGACGGAGTGATTTATATTTGTAATTGTTAGTGTGACGGACCAGAATGAAACAAATCAAAGACATCGAAGTCTTTGTGTGCTATAATTTCAGTAATCTTAGAGCGTGTAAACCAGTGAGACTGTTATAATTATCTCTAGTTACGACCTGTGAGTGTTAATAAATCTATTCACCAATCCAAACCCCGTCTATAATAATTAATACACGTGACAATATTTTTATTTTCGTGAGATTTCAATGTTAAATTTATGAAAGCATGTGTAGTAAAATGCGAAATTTTCTAAATCAAACATCGACTTTTTTGTGAAGTGGCAGTCAAATGTATCAGTACCTAACCATTTAATTATATTAAGGGTTACCAGCATCAGATTTAATCAAAATCCCACCAATTAGAATGCCTCTGTCTCCAGTCTACATAGGCTTGTACCTTAAAGTACAGACATGACGGATAAGAGAAACCATTTTGAAACGCATAACACAGTTGTATCACGAGGCAGGTGCAACTGGCGACGGTCAGTCCAAATGGACCGCACTGTAAAGACCTGACATGTCAGGTTTCATATCTGATATCTAAATCTACCAGAGGCAGTTCTTTTCAAGTTAACATTGATGCGTTTACAATTTATTTCTCCCATTAAGGGAAGAACATAGATTTGCGACGCTTGAGAAGAATTCAGACGGTACATGGACCTCAGAGAATGGAAGTAACGGGAGAATGGAGTAAACTGAGCAGTGAAAAGTTCCAGATTTTGTGCTCTACCGCGAATATTATTCGGGTGCTTCATCGAAGGATGAGATAGGCAAGCTATGTAGCAAGCATAAAGGGAATGAAAAATCTATGTAACATGCTGAGGCACGCGGTAGCGTAGTTGGTTGAGGCACTATGGTATAAGCCCGAAGATTGAAGGTTCGAATCCCAATGAGGCCTTTGAATTTTTCAATTGACCTAATCCTTCCAACCGCATTATGGTCATGGGGTCAACTCAGCCTCTAACAGAAATCAGTACCAGGAATCTTCCTAGGGTTAAAGGGCGACCGACGCGTAAGGCTGACAACCTCACCTCCATCTGTGAGCCGAATGTTTAGAGCAGTGCTGTCCAACGTTCTTATGTACTCGGGCACAATTTACTGATGCCTATGGAGGTGCAGGCGCCACCACACACTACTACTACTACTACTACTACTACTACTACTAATAATAATAATAA
>NW_019740661.1:2053219-2068066 GCF_002891405.2 Cryptotermes secundus
AATTTGAATTAATATTAAAAATCGGCTCAATTATATGTGGTTACGGAGGGCGCCAGAAAAATATACCACGGGCGCCGCGTTGGACAGGGCTGGTGTAGAAAATGTGGGAGCTTCGACGTCTCAACCGTATGAGCCTCCACGGCTGTTACAAGGATTGATTTTACTTTCATGTAATATTTTAGTTGGAAAGTCTGAAGAGAGAATATAATTTTAAAGCCCCCAGCTTACATGGGGGGGTATTATCAAACTCGTTTTAGAGAATTAGTTTGCGAGGGCGTTGATTTCATTCAGTTTTCTCAAGAATACAGTCAAGTTAAAATTGCAACAGGTGTCAGGGCAGATCGAAGAAAATCACGGAATCTGTCAGACTGTGTGAGCAATTCCCAGGCGAAACCAGAATCGTGCGCTTCTCGCTCACAGGGACATTACTCTGAAGTGTCACAGTTGGGCCGTCAGAAACAGCTTCGTTCTTCCTCGTCTCGTCCCTCGAGTGAAGTTGTCCCTTAGCGCCTTAGTTCCCGAGCGGACCCAGATTTTGAGAACACTTGTCCTGAAGTTCAATTCGCTATACGGAAAATTTGGGCTGTAAATTCTGTTTCTGGTACAATCAATAATAATGGGTGAGAGAAGTAGCTCAGAGCATGCGCACGTATTGCTCGCTTCCAATGTGAATTAAGCTCGTAGGCACTGAAGTATAGAAACGAATAACAGCAGTAGCTAAGGAAGTTATTGGATTTTTGAGACTTAATAGTTTCTTGTTGTAGAATAAAACCCGTCTCATTTCTGTGGACGGCCTTAAGAATTTGTTATTAAATTTTGCCAGTGCCTGGACAAGTGCTAGGAATTCAAATGCATTTTGATCCCACGAAAGAGGAATATTCCGAACACTTGGTCCCTTCAAGCTGTACTTACTACGAGTGTAGCTCAAACGGTTAGTCACTGGCTTCCCACCGCGGCGGCCTGGGTTCGATCCCGTGTCTGGTCAAGTGGGATTTGTGGTGGACAAAGTGGCGCTGGTTTTCTCCGAGTACTTCGGTTTCCCCTGCCAATCTTCATTCCGCCAATTGCTCCACAATAGACCAGAAGTGGTCGCAATGTAAGGGACTTAGTCCCACCCCACTAGAAATAAAAGAAATAATACTACGAGTGTGATGATACGCACGAACTTTAATTGACGCAAGTAGGGAGGTTGCTCTAGAAGTAAACACAGAGAAAATTAAGTATATGTTGCTGTCTCGTCACCAAAATGCAGGGCAAATCATGACATAAAGATGGGAAACAGATGTTTTGAAAATGTGGCACAGTTCAAATATTTGGGAACAACGATAACAGATCGAAACCTGATTCAGGAGCAAATTAAGAGGAGATTGAACTCGGGTAATGTTTGCTACCATTCAGTCGAGAACCTTTTGTCTTCTCGTCTGTTGTCCAAAAACATAAAAATTAGAATATAGAAAATTATAATTTTGCATGTGGTTCTGTATGGGTGTGAAACTTTGTCTTTGACATTAAGGGAGGAACATAGACTGAGGGTGTTTGAGAACAGAGTGTTGAGGAGAATATTTGGACCGAAGAGAGATGAAGTGGCAGGAGGTTGGTGAAAACTGCATAATTAGGAGCTTTATAGTTTGTACTGTTCTCCAAGTATAATTAGAATGATCAAGACAAGGAGGATGATGTGAGCAGGTCATGTAGCACGAATGGGGGAGACGAGGAATGCGTATAGGATATTGGTGGGAATGCCAGAAGGAAAGAGACCACAGGGAAGACCAAGGCGTAGGTGGGTGGATAACATTAGAATGGATCTTAGAGAGATAGGATGGGATGGTATGGATTGGATAGATCTGGCTCAGGATGTGGACTAGTGGAGGGGTCTCGTGAACACGGTAATGAACCTTCGGGTTCCATAAAATGCTGGAAAATTCTTGAGTAGCTGCAGAATTGGCGGCTTCTCCAGAAGGGCTCAGTTCCATGAGTAAGTAAGTATTGCAACACTGCAATAATGACTCAGATAAGTTGAACATGCTAAAAACTGACATGGCCCACATTAGTGCAAATTTCACTTTTGCGTGGAGTGTCTAACTGTGGTGGGAAATGCTACAAATCTCTTGCGGGAGACAATGAAAGTAACCAGCGACACTGAAGATAAACTGAACAAAATCCAGAAAAACAAGAAGAGTGAACAGTTTATATACACATGTATATGTCAGGTCTCCCGTGTTTTCTTTTTTTGAGGAGGCAGGAGGAATTCTCTCTACAATTTTAGTAGAATAAAATCCGTTTATTGTGTGTACCAATTAGCGAACAAGAGGGTGCAGTTAGTATCTCATTGCGTGTATTTCGAGACGCGTCTAGAACATTTCGTTTTATGACCAAGAAAAATATATGAAGGAAGGGCGATTCCAGTTTTGGTGAACTGCAGAACAGTAGCTGAAGTGTTTGTTTGTATGTGTGTATTTATGTGTTTGGAGGGCAATTATAAATTTCACTGGCCGTCTTTATTTGTATGGCCTTCCTTGAACACTGGACCAGACGTGAAGGAACTGCATTTTTCCAGTTCTCAGAATCTTGCAATTCATATAGACTAATTAAGCACAACTCCGTGAACACGCATGGGGGAGTGGATGTGTAAATCCACGTTTTGTTGACCTCGGCACTAGGTGGAGGTGAGTGGTCAGCTTTATCCTCGGGAAAGAGTCCCCAGTACTCATTTGACAGGGGTTGGGTGAGCCCAAGAGCCGGTCTGGACACTGTAAAGTAGCGAAAATCCTCTTGCCCCCGCTGGGAATCAAACCCTGGCCGTACAACTCGTAGCTCACAGTACACCAACTGAGCTGTCCTCGCTTTGCAGTTTCCCCATTCCTTACGGGGAATACTGGGATAATACCTGAAATCAGGCCACGACCGCTTTTCCTCTCAGACTTTCCAATTACTTATCTTCTAGATAGACGCTATGTAGTGGTAGCTTCGTTACATAATTGTAAGCAAACATATATCCCCTGAGTTTCTTTCCAGCGTTCACTTAGCTATGTGCAGTGACTGGAGCGTTGTGAACCTTACAATCGAAGAAATTAACAGTTCCTTCCCTCTTTACTCTACAATTTGAGGGACGGTCGCTGTATTTGTCCTTGGTTCCGTCGTTGTGTTCTCAGTGTTCCGCAGATGAAATGGGGTGTCCAGGCCTAAGTAAAAAAAGACTTAATCTTCAAAATAAGTATTTACTTAACAGTTAATAAAAATAACGACAATAAAAAATAAATAAGAATTAAACCATTAAATTAGGGGGCACGCGGTAGCGCAGTTGGTTGAGGGGCTATGCTACAAGCCGGAAGGTCGCGGGTTCAAGTCCCGATGAGGTCATTAAATTTTTTCAATTGACCTAATCCTTCCAGCGGCACTATGGCCTTGGGGTTGACTCAGCCTCTAACAGAAATGAGTACCCAAATTAATTAAATAGTTTTCCTGGGAAGTAAAGCTCAGCCGGCGCGTAAGACTGACAACGTTACCGCCATCTTTGAGCCGATTGTCTAGATAATGTAGGACCCTCAACGTCTCACAACCCTATGGGCCTTCACGGCCTGGTACAGGGATAGCTTGACATAGTTTTACAATTACATTATTGCTCAATATATGCATATGAATTTATGCCCTCGACCACTTTAGTCGATCCATGAAAAATGCACATAAGGTAGTCACGCGGAACTCTTTACCTTGTCTGTTAGTCTGTCTATGGCCCTACAGTCCTTTTGATGGGTCTTGGCAGCGTTTTCAGTTTCTTTATCCTATACACCGTCGGTAGGACTCCTTGGACGGGGGATCAGCCCGTCGCAAGGCCGCTACCTACACACAGAACAACACTAACATAGAATAAATGCACTCAGATATCCATGCCTCGAGTGGGATTCGAACCCACCATCTCAGCGTTCGAGCGAGCGGAGACAGTTCATGCCTTAGACCGCACGGCCACTGTGATCGGCGTCTATTTACCCTAGACCTAGAAAACAGCCAAATTCAACCTAACATTGCGAGACAACCAAAATCGCAACATTATTCTAAATGGGGCAGCAGTAAGCCCAAACAAATACTAATAGAATTACAAACAAACTCTCCTTAAAAGCATCCGCAAATAAAAGTAAGTTACATACCGTTGCAACGGGGAGGCCCCTTGCCCTCAACTGCCGGAGCGAAGAATTCAAACACAATTTGGAAACCCAAGCTGAAACAGAATTTAGCATCCTGCTTCATCCAACCGCTGTGAAGCCAAGTCCGCTCTCTTAAATCACCCCACACATACTGCCTTATTGATGGTTCTCTTTTATTCTACATTCTAGCAAAACAGCCCATTTTCACTAAGGTTGGCTTTAAAATAAACCACACTGAACAAATAGAATTCTTAATTTATTATAACAAATTCATTAATGAATACTGAAGTTAGGTAATTTTCTAGTATTAACCAAAATGATGCAGCGTAACAATTACATTATGAGCTGAACAATTGAAAAGAAAAGACAACAGTTGACACAGTTCACTTTTGCACAAAAATAAACAAGAAACAAACACCGTAGCCTGTAGTTCGCAAGCTAACTATACCGGCCGAGCGACCGCCGCTTGTCAGCGAAGTTAGTGCCAACCTTTGCGGATAAAGAGTGTCACGTGGTCAGCGCAACGTGTCCCCAAGGCCGGTTTTCTAGACCGGAGTCACTATTTCCTTGAAATAACTCTTCAATTATCCTTGCGACGCTGAGCGGATCCCGTTCCAGACCCACTACTTCTCAGAAAATTTGGTAGAGCCGGGAATCGAACCCGGGAACTCTGGATCTGTAGCCAGGAACTATGACCACTAGATCACAGAGGCGGTCACACTTTTGTACTATAAACCGATTAATGGCGCCTAACAGTGAGGCCAAAAACGGAGAAACGGAGTAAACCGCGTAGAAGGGATTTGTACATAAAAAATTACAATTCCCACACTTTCTGTAAGAATTTTCTTTCCTTTCTCACAAATGTTTCGTGAGGTAACGACTCGGTGCTAAATGCAAACGTGCTGTTTTGTTTTGATGGAGGAGCACCGTCCTGGTGGATAAAGCAGACCGGAATCCAGGGAAATGTCACGGCCTTCATTTTCGTTTACTCTAAAGTGGGACCCTTCAGCTTTAAACTATTGAGTAACCGCACTGTGCTTACACGCCGGCTACGTTATAAAGAATACATTTATTTTTAATACACCTACACAAATATCTGCACTACAATGATCAAATGTGTAAAACACATGAAAAATAAATTGACCCAAAATATTAACAAATATTTATTCATAATAAATGTTGCCAGGTATATGATTTTAAAATCAGCCTCTAAACGCTTGCTGGTTTATATCGATACTGCATATAATCTGGATGTCACAGAACCTTCACTGGCCTCACTCGCTCACTCACTCATGGAGCTCAGCCCTTCTTGAGAAGCTGCCAATTATGCAGCTACTCAAGAACTTCCCAGCATTTTATGGATCCCGAAGGTTCATTACCGTGTTCACATGAGCACTCCACTGGTCCCTATCCTGAGCCAGATCAATCCAATACATATCATCCGGTCCTGTTTCTCTGAGATCCATTTTAATATTGTTCACCCACCTACGCCTTGGTCTTCTAGTGGTCTCCTTCTTTCGGGCTTTCCCACCAATATCCTATATGCATTTCTCCCATTCGTGCTACATACCCTGCCCATCCACTGACCCCAAATTTCTTTAAGTTACCGACCGTATGTGATGTGAAGTAAATTTAAATATTACACGGATTACTTAGTAAGCATTTAAAAAAAATCTTGGACAAGATTTGGCGTTTTCTTTTTTAAAGAGGAGACGTCAGCACATGGAAGGATATTCTCACGGACCCGCTTGTCACATGCGGACCACGATCCACCATTTGGATAGCCGTGCTCCAAAGAAATAACAGAAGTGTTACGCGAAGAAGGATCTGTCCAATTTTGGTTCTGAGAGTCTCGGCTCTTCTCCAGGAGTGTGTAATCCCCCGCTGATCCCTAGTAACTGTATAGCTATTGGAAGTCAAGAAATTGATAGCCCCCAGGGCTTGAAGGAAGAGATAGGAAGAAAGAAACATGAAATAAGAAAAAGCCTTAGGTAGCTTCCGAACAGCAGCAGCAAAAAGAAGGGTCGACTTGGAGCAACTTGAAAATCGTTTTGTTGGCCTCCTGGGATCTAGTCCACAGCCACAGGCAAAGTAAGTACACTCACTGCCCTCACTACAGCCGAGCAACCAAACACCGCATCGTCAGAAATTACATTTCCTCTTGTTTCGTGAAGTGCACATTGCACTGGATAACGTACAATTATGAACAGCAGTGAGATCCACATTATGTGCCATATGGCAATTCTACACACGTCAAGCTTTTCTATAAGAGACTCGATAGAATACGATTTGGGCTTCGTGTTAAGCAGACGCGGTCATAAATTCGGCCCATAAAATTTAAATTACAACGTAACATGCCGATCCTCAATAGCAATAACGCTAACCTACGGGCTGGAAGACCGAGGAGTTGAAGTTCGAGTCCCGGTAGGAGCAAGAATTTTCTCTTCTCCACAGTATCCAGACCAGCTCTTAGGTCCACCCTGCCTCCTATGCAATGGATACCGGAGGTAAAGAGGCAGGGAAGTGAAGCTGACCATTCAATTCCAACTAGTGCCGAGGCCAAGAAAATGTGGATCTATACATCCACTCCCCCATGCGCCTTAATGGCGTAGTGCTTAATTACTTGAGCACAGAGACAACTTTACTATTCTACGAATACGCTAATACAAGATTGTTTAAAATATGCTTTTATGTATGTTGAAAGTCATGAAGTGTGGTCAGTAACAAGCAGTAGGACCTTTTAAGTGCAAGAATTCAATACATGTAAACAAAACGATATATATTTTCAGAAACGAACAAAATTTTACAGATACACTGAAGTGGCATAACATCTACTACAACGAGGACAACACCATACGCTGGTGTAGTGAACGGAGTACAGACAGGGACAAGCGTAACAGCTACAACAGGCCGCCGAAACAAAAACAAGGACGGTCGAAATATACGTGTATACTGTTTGTACAAGTGGACGTCGCCCTAGAGAGGTGTAGGAAGTGTACAGAATTTAAGAAGAATAATTAAAATGTTAAAAATTTAAAATTTAAATTGTATTTTAAAAGTTTTAATGAAATTTTAGTTAATTGCAATGTAAAGTGAGGTACAGTTATGGTGGATTGACTAATGTTAACTGGATCGGAACCTCAACAATATTGTGGAACAATGCAGTTACACGTGAAATATATGACCGACATTCAATGCAGGTAACAGTTTTGGCGAATTGAACTACATGATGATGCCCGGTTGGGGCCGAAACATATTGTAAAAAATGAAAATCCTAAACAATGAAGTGGTTGCATTGTTAACGGAACTGTAATATAAATATTCTATGTGAATAATACACTAAAAAGTAAAGTTGTTCCTGTGCTTAACAAATTAAGCGTTACGCAATGAAGACGTCGTCCAGCCCGGCTGTGGGCCCCACACAGCCACCTATCCAATTGGTACTGGGAGATTTTTCACCGGAGTTAAAGCGGCCGGGACGTGAAACTGACCACTCACCTCCAACTAGTGCCGAAGTCAAGAAAACGTGGATCTATACAGCCACTCCCCATATGTCTTACAGATACAAGATCATGGCTAAATATGTGACATGGAAACAGACAATTTTAGGAATGCACACAACACAAAACAACTACGACTAACACAGCTTGGAACGCTTTGAAAGACGACCATTCCTTCAGACCTACAATATTTCTATCACTCGGGAACGCGACATCCTTCATGCTACTCCGACGGAGGGCATTTCTCCTGTCACGTGAGCCAACGAATCCAGTCAAAGAGCCGCGGAATGTGGACCGTAGCGTGGGCATGTCGCGCTCGACTAATTGCTTGTGGAAAGAGCCGTGACTGGTCCATGTCTCACTCTCCTGAAAAGACGAAAATTCTTGGCCTAATATAAACGGGGCCACTTCCAGGTTTTTTTTTATCTTAGTTTGAGACATTTCCTTGTAACCTCTTGCGAATATTCGGACGCAAAGAGACGGAAATTTCAGCAAAATTTCCAGTATTTTTCACTTTTCTTTCTGTCTTCATTTCATTTCATTTTTATATATATAGCGACCATTCTATGGAAATATATTTCTTTAGATTAGTGGTTCTCAACCTTTGTGAGACCGCGGCCCGATAAATACGTTTTTTGTTAGAGGAGGGTCCTGTATAATTGATGCCAGGGCCCGGTACCGGGTCTCACCCTGGCGATTGAGAAACGCTGTTTTATATTATGATATTCAGCTGTATTTCCGTGATGAAAATTTTGTTTCTCGCATCGAAACATGCTTAATATAACATCTAAAGGAAAAAGAATTCCGAAAGTTTCCAGTACAATGCTCACAATCCATTACGTGGGGGCCAGGGATGAATTCTAGGGAAGTTACTGTGAGCCAAGTAGAAGTGAATTGTTCCGAATGACAGTGCTTCATATTCGATCTAAAGCATGTGGCAGACCCGACCAGCCAGCATGGGGGAGCAGCGATCTTCAGTCCCAGAAGACAAGAGAAAGATATTTAATCTCTGTCCGTACCGGTATGTTTAAAGACGCGGCTACATGCAGAGCTTATCTCGTGACGGCTGAAGACATTTACTTCAAGCGATTACAGTTCGTACTCTTCGAGGAGGTCGAGATAATGTCAGAACAAATAGGCAGCGTGTTGGGTCGGATCCGCCATACCGCCTTCCAGGAGCAGGGTCGGCGCCGCAGTGGCCTTCTGGGGCAGCACGATTTTAGGGCAGGCACATTTTGTGAACTTTTTATATTACATTCAATTTTGTTTCTGCTGTTCTTTTCTTTAGGGGGCACACAATAGTGTAGTTGGTTGAGGCACTATGCTACAAGCCGGAGGGTCGCGGGTTCGAGTCCCGATGAGGTGCATTTTTTCAATTTACCTAATCCTTCCAGTCGCACTATGGCCCTCGGTCGACTCAGCCTCTAACAGAAATGAGTACCAGGAATCATCCTAGGGGGTAAAGACGGCCGGTGCGTAAGGTTGACAACTTCACCGCAATCTGTGAGTCGATTATCTAGAGCAAATGTGGGTGCCTCGACGTCCCACAACCGTATGGGCCTCCACGGCCTGTTACAGGGATATATTTACCCTTTTACCTTCTTTTGTTCTCTTCTTTATAGCGTGACTATTACTGGCAGTGATCTGAACATGCTATGTAAATACATAAATAGAAGTTTTCGAAGAACTGCGATACCGATGACGGCTTTAGTCACAGTGTCTGGAAATTTCGTGTAACGGAGTTTCGAGAAAGTTGATCTGTTTTCAACCGGGGGGTGGGGATTATAGTCCCTTGATGCTGCATTTAGGATTGTGCCGGGCCTACCCGTAAGAGTACACTAATCTCAGTGTGGTTCGTCAACCACATGCAACGGCTTCTGTTGTGAAACACGTGTCGACAGATTGGCGCTGACTGTTGTATGAATAAGCTTTAACTTTTGGGGGGATTTGCACTGTAGAGCTCGATTATAATGTGATGACACATGCGCAGAAGACAATTTGATTGCATGGGCGGATCAGACAAGTCGATATTGTCTTACGGCAGATATGCGAGGTAGAGAGTTCAGTTCAGTACTGGCAGCTCATAATGGGCTTACTCACTCCAATATCTTATTTTCCCTTCATTTCCCTTTCTCCGCCCGGTTTTGTGCCATCACATAGTAATTGAGCTCTAACACCTACTCGTTAGCAAGCTTTCTTTCTTTATGGAGAAATAAGTAGGCTCATGAGATTAACACACTGCCTGTGACTATATGCATTTACCTCGTTCACACCCACCCCGCGGATTCCTCCTGCTGTAGCTCATTGGGCGCTCATTATCTTCTGCAACTGCTACAACGTCGTCAAAATCCTCTTCACCGCGACTGTTTCAACAGAACAGGGCATTGGTTCCTGTCTCTCATTCTCTCCTTCTCGGTCCTTTTTCTGTTCTGAAGCTCTGAGCAAGCTGCAACATTCATTACTCAAGGAAATAGCAGGAACCTTGATGGCGAAAAATGAAGTGGTCTTGTATGATTCTTGCTGCTGGCCGCAAGGTCGCCCTCCTGTCTAGGTCGACGCCTCTGTTCCCGTCATGGCCGACTGAAGGCATTCAAAATATTTTTGATGTCCAAACAAATCGAGTCATGAAAAACACAGTGCTTAATGTTGTGCATGTCTTTACCTGCCGTTAGGACTGCTTAACACAGAGCGTTTGTTTTGGTTCTAATCAATTCTTTTAAAACACTATTTTGTTTAGTCACATTGTAGTCTTGTGGATTATGACACGATGTAGTCTGATAGATCCGTAGCAATGTTTTAGACGAGCATAGTGTCACGTGTCCGGTGTTCCGTGACAAGTATTTGTGGATTCCGGATTAGATAAAGCTGTCGCTCTCAAATAGCGTCTTCCAGACGATGCGACCTTACTAGTTCGTCGTCTCTTACGTTTCGTCTCCTGGTTTCTGGTTGAGCTGGTTTCTCCTCTGATCTCAGCTCTGCTCCGTTCGCCACTGATCTGGTCTCCGCTCTGGTCTCTTCTGATCTCTCATCTTTTACAGTGGAACGGACTAGAAGACATCTTCTTGAAGGGCTTCTTTTCCATAACGGTTCTCTGCGTTGTCTCGAGAACGTGTTTTCATTTTTAGATAACAAGTTGATTTTATCTCTAGCTATTGGTTGTTGAGGGAACAGTGTATATTGAGCAGTTGCCCGACAATGGACGTCTCTGTATGCACTGTCTCGGAGAAGTGTTTTAACAAACCGTTGTCTAGCAATGGACGCCCGCTCAGATATTCTGGCTTTTAGGCGGCACGCCACAATAGTGTCTCCATCTTCAGGATGTGTTCTTCTGAAACTTTGATACCTACTTACCAGACTATACAGTGTCATACATCAGAAGCCCAGAACTCGAATTCACCCCATCGTGAAATTATAAAATCTTTTACAATTTTGTTAAATTTCGAGTATTGGAAGGGAGTATATAAACATTTGGGCACAGAATTCAGTCCGAATAAGATTACAAAATAGACATTGAATACACGCAAGACGGTAGAGTTTGTCTCTGTTATGAACAGCATGGAGGATGGTGGCAGTAAGTTCGATGCATGGAATATTCGTTTAGTATTCGGTTCCTTTCCAGAATTAACTTACGACGTTAAAAATCTCCTTCGTGTGCAACGATGAAGAGAAACAAATATATTTGCGAAGGTCTTGACGCCATCTTCCAGCTACTCATTCCTTTACTCTTTAGGTACATGCAAAGATTTAAAATTCTTACTTATATAATTCTCATCGGGCCTTAGCCTCATCCCCTTGGATCGAAGCAATGGGCCAGAAAAAGGAAGGAAAAATACGTACGCGTCAATTCTGAAAACTCAGTCAAAGAAATCTGACTGCACGACTACAGCAACTCACCAGCAACAATGCACGCAATTCACGTATTCAGGTAGGGGTAAATCAGCATGAAGCTCGGTCCGTAGAAAAGACACGATTCCGTGAATAAATTAGACATACGGCGATCATCTAATGGGTTTTACATTTCCTTCCACCGATCAACTCTTCCTCGGTGTTGCCTGCGTGGTATGAATTTTAAATACAGATCCTTTCTTCTGATTGTGTGAGAATTCATTTCGGAAGGCATTTGATTCATTCCCAGTGCTGGGAAGATTTCTGCTTCTTTGTTTCTGTACTTCGAATTTCAAGAAAGGCCTAGGTTTCCTCCCTTGTACAAACAGAATTTAATGCTCAATTTCACAACCAATGAAGAAAAAAAAAGTACAACCCAATACAACATTTAGGGGCGGGTGGTAGCGTAGTTGGTTGAGGAACTACAAGCCGGAAGGTCGCGGGTTCGATTCCTGACGAGGTCATTGGATTTTCCATTTGCCTAATCTTCCAGGCGCACTATGACCCTGGGGTTATCTCAGCCTCCAACAGAAATGAGCACCAGGAAATTTCTTGGAGGTAACGGGCGGCCGGTGCGTAAGAATGACCTCACCGCCATCTATGAGCCGATTGCCTAGAAAAGTGGGGGCGTCGGCGTCTCACAACCCTATGGGTCTCCACGGCCTCTTACAGGGATACATTTTACCATACAACATCTCAGCAAAAAAACCTTCGAGGTTAGGTAGTGAGGCCTAGGTATTTAGGGAAGGGGGAACCTGAAAGTTGGAAACAGGTTTCTGGGTATACTAAATTACTAGAGTATCAGAAAAGCATTATACTCGTATGTTTAAAATATTATTAGTCACACTTAGGAGTTCCGAAAGAATTTGTTACAACGCATGAATGGAGTAAGGACAAGTGGAATTACAAAGGAGACACTGGAATGCAAAGAAAGGTCTGGGAAGAAGAGCAGTGAACTCCACCAGTAGAGTATTTTCAGCAAAGAATTAAGTCTGATCACACACAATTTATGACGACGACGACGACGATGATGATGATGTTGATGATAAACTCAGCGAGGTCATTTACAATTATGCCACTGTACAGGATTCAACACAAGAAGAAATAACATTGGCAACATATGGCTTCTATTCTCGATGCTGTTGGAATATGAAGATGTAATAATTTATTATTGAAGAAGCAAAATGGCATTCTGTGCAGCTCTTCTGAACCAGTGACAATGCCAGAAGGGCGCAACGCTTGATTCTGGTTGGCCTTGCTACTAAAACAAAAACCACATTCCCAGTTTTCAGTCAACACCATTGGGCCTCTTCAGGGTATTTCTACTGCCAACATAATCACTGGTGCTTGCCAAGCATGAGGGATCAGAAAGGAAGCTGTAATACGGAAATGAGAGTTCTTAACCCTTTAAAGCACAGTGGTAACTACGTGTAGCATCTGCTGTAATAATGAAATCACTGTATTGTGTTCCTAGTTTGTGTTCAGTGATGGATTAAGGCATAGGCGAAGTAGATGATAGCCTAGGGCCCCGCACAAGGCGGGCACGCAGATTATCTAGCATGTGAGGGTGGTGGACCCCTAAGGCTTTTAGGCGCAGCAAAAATAATACATTTTCCGTTCTTTGTCTTCATTGGTCATAGTACTTAATGTCACGTGTTGGAGTGTGCGCGTGAAATATAAGAAGGATTTTGGAGTTGATGATTGGAACTGTTGGAAGATACTGTGGACCTGTTATCTGACATATAATTGGTGTCTCCACCTTATCGTGGTGAGGGGGTTTGAGTGTGCCAAGGACCCTGAGAGCTATACCAGCGGTAGCGTAGCTACTGGCAGGGCCTCCCTTTCTGGACAGGTCAAAGGGTAGGCATCAGAGGAAGAGAGACGCCAAAAACCCAAAATTGATGCCGGAAGCAGCGACTTGAAGCACAGAGCAAAAGATGCTCGAGATGGTTCAAGTTTGTATAGCAACAGGCGTGACCAGTGTGGTTTGAACGGCTGTTGTACTGCGATGTGGAAAGCAAATGGAAAAACTACCACATTATCACTTTTCCTGGATAGTCTCTTTCCAAAAACAGAAGATCGCATTAAGTGGAGGAACTATTTTGGAAGAGACTGTGGACCTGTCATTTGACAGATTACTGATGAATGAATGAATGAATATTCACAACTAGGGACAAGAGGTAATAAAGCGCTACCGCTGATCTACACAGTTCACAATTCAGTCTTCACTAGTCGTATCTTGGCAACGGATTTATAACAGCGTCACTGTTACACAGCCTAACTCCTCTCTTGCCATTATTCTGCACCTGCCAATTCCGAAGACAGGACTCAATTCCTTTGCTCCCAAGCTCATTTTCTGTCAGGCTGGCGACTCGAACTCGAATTGTCTCTGTCCTGCCGAACCACGCAGCAAACACGGCCACTATTGCTAAAGATGTGTGTTTATAGCTTCGTTGCCCAACAATAGAAGTCCTATTGTTGCGCGCTTGAGCTTGCGTGAGAATGTGTTTACGGAGCCGTTGCCTAACAATGGGTATACATCTAACACACCTCCACATCTCACAATATTTTTCAGTGCCCTGGAGCCCAGCACTGAACAGAGGCCTAGCTCCTCAAGCTCTTAAACCGTCTCTGGTTGCATTTATGGATTTAGTGTGATTTTCAGAATAAAACAGAAAATACAGTACGTACTTCCGGTACAGCATGAACTAACTTGATTTTTGTAAAGAAAACAGATAATTTTTTCTGATGTGGGAAGTGAATGTTAAGATGTTTATTTAGATGAACTTCATGCTGCAAAGTTTACGTGCTGTATGAATTTTAATTTGGATGGAGTAGAACATAAACGAGTGAAAGCAGAACGAGAATTTTCTTCATCTAAATAGAAACAATGCCGGTCACGGTAGCCGAGCGGTCTAAGGCATGTACTGTCTTCGCTCGCTTGGAAACCGGGATCGTGGGTTCGAATCCCACTCAGGGAATGGATGTTTAGTTTGTATGTGTGCGTTTTTCTGTGTTTATATACAGGTAGAGGCCTTGCGATGAGCTGATCACCCGCCCAAGGAGTCCTACCGACTGTGTAAGATCTAGAAAAACCGAAGTGAACGAAGAAGTTCATGGAGGTAGGCCTAGGCCACTTGGGGCTGTAGTGCCAAGGGAAAAAAATAATGAAAGTATTTCACTTTCTGATCGTGAATGCTACGATTCATACATTATATACATAATACAGTATAATGTGGTGACTTTTAATCATTTTCATTGTATATATTTTACTAGCTATAACTATCTATTGAGGCCGCGCCATAGCTCAAGCGGTTAGT
>NW_019740661.1:2068252-2110125 GCF_002891405.2 Cryptotermes secundus
AAGCGGCCGCAGTACAAGGGACTTAGTCCCACCCCACTAGCAATAAAAAAAAAGAAGGAATAAATTAATATCGGCCAAGCTGGTCGCGGTAGCCGATCGGTCTAATGCATCTATTGTCTTCGCTCGCTCGGAAGCCGGGATCGTGGGTTCGATTCCCTGCTCACAAGGCATGGATATTTGGTGTGTTTGTGCGTTTATTCTGTGTTTATGTTGTCCCGTGTTTAGGTAGAGGCCTTGCGACGAGCTGATCACCCGTCCAAGGAGTCCTACCGTCTGTAAAAAATGATCATAAAACTGAGAAATCAGCCCTGTGCTCCAGAGTGGGAGGAAGAAGGGAGAGAGAGAAATGTAGACCAATCATTTGTCCTTGTATTTAATTACATATTCATGATATTGAAAAATGTTGCAAATTAAATTTTCAGGACGTTATTGGGTTTAAATTTTACATCATGCACCACTTCTTTATATAAGTAGCCGATTTTGAAAAAAAAGAAATGTTGAAGAACGATCTGATTTTCGAGAAGAGTTTAACTTGAAGCGTAAGAAAAAATTAAATTCTCCAAATAACACATTACGTATACTCATATGCAATTTAATGTATTTTCACGTTTTATGTGGTGTGACTATAGGCGGGGTATAAATTTATGAGTGGATTTATTGACCACTTATACATACAACTCGTAAATGAAAGTAATACAGCGCTATCGCTGATCTCCACATTTTACAGTTTACTGTTACACGCACACTACGGTTCTCAGTCTTCTCTAGTCGTATCCTGGCAACGGATTTCAACACAGTAATTAACAACATTCTCACTACAACTGCAGCACTCTTGCAACTCAACTAACTCTCAGTTGCCATCCCCTCTCGATCATCTTCGACTGCCATCTCAAGAGACTCCCTCATTTATTCTTCAGCTGGCCTGGGATCCTCGTTATATAGCCTCGGGGAGGATCCTGCAGAAAACATCATTTCCATCGTTATAGCCCAACAATATTTCGATTGTTGGTTACGTATGCGTTGCAGCGGGAACGTGTTTTCCCAGCCATTGCCTAACAATGAACGTCTACTCTGGCTCCACTATTCCGGTTTTCAAGCGTCATGTCACAGTATTTAATATTTTCGGTGATTAAACATTCAGATGGACAGGTGGACATCTCTGTTATTCCTTCGCGTTATATTTTTCATACAAGGACCACAGAGATGAAGGTCGTGTGAAGGAAACAAACTGCCTTCTTATTATAATCAATTATTTGGACATTTTCTTCTTCGTAATTTATATTTTTCCTTGGTTAGAACTTTAATGATATCAGCGAAACCAGTCATTCGTCCTTTCACTTGAAACTATAGAATTTGAGTGGTGGTTCTATCACTCTTTATCGAAGCCAATTGTCATCCATACATTTAGTAACGAGATTAAGAATGGTGGAGCTGTGCCTCCACTCCGCAATATATCTTCATAGCGTGATGCTTAATTAGTTAATAAAGTATACGGACAACTTTACATTTACATTACATAGAGCTTCACGGGTTCTTATGTTATTTTAAGAAAATGTATGGCTATTAACTGAGAATGGTACAGGAAATGCTACCAGATCATTTGGATGAATTTGAACGGAGTATATTCCGAATCCAATGCAGACGCTATTTTGAAATGCTAACCTGCTGGAGATTACTGGTATCATAATATTACTTGTAACTGAAAAAGTGTCGAGACTTTTCACTTCTTTGTAATACATTGAGTTATTTAGAGAAAATATTGCAGTTCATGGATAAAGAGCAGGTTAATGTTTCACTTTTCTGGATATCATTTAGGTGTCTATTCCTTACCAAGAACACAAATAGTCGTTAATCTTTCTTCGACGAAATGCCAAAACTTTGATCTCTGCAACGGGCATGTTGCCTTGGAAGCACTCAGTGGAATAACAAAATGGGCTCTTTGCTACGAATTGCGCTGTAATTTCTGTTCAGGTCTGGTGCCCAGATGTGATGGACATTGTTTCGTACTTGAGTTCATACCACCTATAACTGAGGTTGATAAAGGAAGAAAAATGGATTAAGAAACGGAGGAAAGAAAGAAAATAATTAAGAGACAAATAAGTAAAGCGATATCCTATTCTGTTGCAATCGTCACAACTGAACTATTCTCGCTCTAAATTATGGCATGAGGACGCAGCTCTGTGGTCAGGTGGAGTTTATCCCAACTGCGGCCAATCACAAAGCTCCATGGATTCGTCCAATTCTTCCGATTCAATGATAAGTTGCTGAGCGACGCGAGGAGGTACTGAACAGTGTTGCAAAACATGTTTTCTAATACGAACAAAGATTAAGTAAATTCTGTTCCACCCAAATACGGCACTGTTGAGTATTTGTCCTTAAAAATGCAAACAGGTTTACATTAAAATAAACTCATTGATATGGATCCATTCAATAATGGGTGTCAGCTTCTGCCGTCAGGTGGCAATCAGGCTTACGTTTTTCCGGTTGTCAATTAACATACGTAGATTTTGACTAATATCCCATAATCTTTATACAAACCCTTAGATATATATCCGCGCCACGCCAGTTGGAACGAGTTCTCGGGAATGCCGATAGAGGGGCGATTTGACGGCTCATTATAATAGCTGCTGACATGGCGTACACGCGAAGCAAATAATTACAAGGAACATAGGAGAGTACAATTCAGCAATGATATTCTCATCAATAGCAGCCCCACTGGAAATGTCCATATGGTTACCGGGCACACAGCCAGATTTACCATTTGGTCTCACCGCCAACATGGACCAACTTCCTCTCCTCAGTGTTCGTCCTCGTCCTTTGTAACTGCTCTCGTAACTAGGCGATCGTTACCGATGTGCCATGGAACATAAAGCCACCTACATGTCCCGATGATTCTTTGTCTGGTAGCCGCTTAATGCGTGAAGTAAGCCTTTCGCAGCCTCACAGTAGTACTCGTAAGTAATAGAAAGAATGCCCAGATCTTTCTTTTTTAGCCTCGGATGAAGGACGGGTTACAGGTTGGACCTGATATGTATCTGAGCCTATTCCAGGAAACTCGACAACAGAGTGCGACGAACCCTACGGTAAGTCCCGACTTCTTGCCTCGGCAAATTATTCTGACCCGCTCCTTAGATTGCTCTCAAGGGTTGCGCCTAACTAACTAACTTCATGGAGCTGAGTTCTTTTTGATATATTAATCGACTGCATGTCTCATCCCTCCGTTGTCTGCTATACACCCCACATATACCCTCTACGATTTATTCTCCATAATGATGCCTGGCAAAGAGTACAAATTATCAAGTTATTCGTTCACTTGTTTCCATCCTACTCTTTGTAGGGGCACGCGATAACGTAGGTGGTTGAGGCACTATGCTACAAGCAAGAAGGTCACGGGGTCGATTCCCGATGATGTCATTACATTTTTTTTCAATTGACCTAATCCTTCCATCCGCACTACGGCCCTGGATTTGATTCAGCCTCGAACGGAAATGAGTACCAGAAATCTTCCTGGGGGTTAAAGGACCGCCGGCGCATAGAGCTGACAAATTTACCGCCATCTGTGAGACGATTGTCTAGAAGATGTGGGAGCCTCGACGTCTCACAGACCTATGGGGCTTCACTGCCTGTTACAGGGATAGCTTTACATTTTTACCTTTTACCTACCATTTGTTAACTTCTATCCTTTAGGTCCAAATATTTTTCTTGTCATCCTGTTTTCAAACACCCTCAACCTGTGTCCCTCCCTTAGGGTGGCAGTTCAAGTTTAATATTTCGTTAATCCAAGAGATTAGAAAATGTAATCAACACTATACTTTACAACTCAACGTTGACAATGGCGATCAACACTCTTTTGATGGAGAACAGATACTTGGCCTGAGGCACGTGTCCCCAGCAAATTGAGACGCTACTACACGTGTATATCAGCACATGCGTGTACGCTTGTACCTTGTACAACTCTAATGATGGCTGTAACAAATGACCCTTCACAGACATGATAGACGGGCTATTTTCCATTGTTCTTTGTATGATGAGTCTTTAACCAAGCCATAGGATGTGTAAAAATACAGTTCTCCTCTTGCCTCACAAATACTTCATATATGTTTTCAACTGCAGACAAGTAGTTTTGTATGTGTATTTTTTTAATTGGTCGTAGGCGTTGATACCCTGTAAATTGGTGGCTCATTTAGGCAAACATGTGGCCATCGTACAACATAAGCACAAATTCAAAATTACCCTTCCCACATTTCATGATAGAAGACTCCCCAACAATTTTGTATTGTCCTCAATATACAAATGTAACGTTCTATCTGAGCATCATGTTGAAGTGATTGATTTATTCTCAATTTCACGAAAGTAACTTTTGTAGTGTTTCATTGTTTACGTGGCCACGGCCACACTGTCTCAGTTTCGCTCATTATTTTACTACTTACACAATATTGTTGTATGAAGCCTGAAAGCCGGAATGATGGAGCCAGAGCGTAAGTCAGTTCCTAGCCTACGGCTCCCCAAACACACGTTACCGCTGCAACCAATAGAGGCGGAAGAGTCCATTGCTGGACAATTGTTCGGTAAGCACCGTCCCGTGGCAAAGGTTTATCAAAGAAAAATAGAATAACACAGAAACTGTAAGACATAGTGACATATTCAGTACGCCCCGAAGTTATGAAAGAGTTAGTTCAGTTCTGAGCCGTGAGCCGTTGTTAATCGTTCGTTATTCATAAGAGAATTCAGTTTTCAGCTGTGGAGTGTTAAACAGCGGACAACGGAAGCTGATGAAGTGATCAATTTGTAAATCGGAACCAAGTCGGTCACAGTGCAAGAGAAGACACTCGTAGTCCAGTAAGGATTGGAGTGAGTATTGGACAGTCATTGATTGTGAGATGTCATAATTTATTGTAATTGTAAAGAAGGCGGAAATAAATCCAATCATCCAATCCAGAGCCCGTTATATTTGTCACGTAAGCACCACGTAAGAGATAATATATATTTCGGCCTTACAAGGTCATCCTCACGAAATTTTTATGTTTAAAA
Organism: Cryptotermes secundus; assembly: GCF_002891405.2. Lineage (NCBI taxonomy): Eukaryota > Metazoa > Arthropoda > Insecta > Blattodea > Kalotermitidae > Cryptotermes > Cryptotermes secundus. The sequence continues at coordinate 2,073,284 of NW_019740661.1, forward strand.
TAACCACATCAAAAATGTACGTCTAAGAGCAGTTCCATTCACCGGCAGAACATCAATAGTGATGGAACATTAATAAAAAGACTACCCCGGATACCAAACGGAAACAAGTTTATGCATCGTAGCATTCACGATCAGAAAGTAAAATATTTTCATTATTTTTTCCCCTTGGCACTACAGCCCCAGTGGGCCTAGACCTACCTCCATGAACTTCTCCGTTCACTTCGGTTTTTCTAGATCTTACACATATGGTAGGACTCCTTGGGCGGGTGATCAGCTCGTCGCAAGGCCTCTACCTGTATACAAACAAATAAAAATGCACACACACAAACTAAACATCCATGCCTTGAATGGGATTCGAACCCACGATCCCGGTTTCCAAGCGAGCGAAGACAGTACATGCTTTAGACCACTCGGCTACCGTGACCGGCACTTTCATTATTACCCATGTCAATTAAAAATATGTTTATCTATTTTAACCAATTATAGATTTTACCTTACTTTTAACTTAACTATATTTGGTGCCTCCCGTCCAGAGAATTGCTGCAGTGAAGATTATACGTAAGATATACATGAAGATGGCATTACCAGGCCGGATCATATTATACAAATATTACATAACTGATTCCATGGAGCTGAATCCTTCTTGAAAAGCCGCCAGTCGCTCATTCACTCAAGAACTTCCCAAAATTTTATGGAGCCAGAAAGTTCATTACCGTGTTCACAAGACCTTGCCATTGGACCCTATCGTGAGATAGACGAATCTCGTCTATTTCACCTCATTCCGTTTCCCTAGGAACCATTTTAATATTATCCTCCCACTTATATCCCAGTCTTGCTAGTGATCTCTCTCCTTCTGTCTTTCCCACCATATCCCTATATATTCCTCTTTTCCCCTTGTGTAATACATGCTCTATCCACCTAATCCTCCTTGAATTGATCATTCTAATTATTCGTGGCAAAGTGTACAAATTATTAAACTCCTCATCTTTTATTAGAAAGAGAAACAGTGGATTAAAATGAGTCACATTCACACAACCATCGAAACTCTATGAAATTTGCATAATGAGACTAGCAGTAGACATTAAGTGATTCAAGTGCAGTGATCATTTTAAGCCGAATATCATTTCTTGTGAACAGACCAAGCACCTGCCAATATTTCGCAAAGAATTAGGTGGCATGAACTTGAGAGTACTATCATGAAGACCATAGTGCCAGAGGCTCTGACTTGGGAAAACTATGACAGCATTTGGAATATATTCTTCTTAGCATGCAGTGAAGTGTCGTAGGGTTGCTGCACAATACGGCGAATGAACAAGGTAGAGATGGTTTGTTATGAGCAGGGCCAGGATTTTTATGACCTGAAAATATTTAAAAAAGACCTATAAAATGACCGAAAAAAATCCAGAAAAATGACCTAAAGGAGAAAGAAAGAACACTTCGCTTCCATATTATTCACATTTCAGAAAAAATATGAAGAAAAATTCCCTAAAATGGTCAAAAATGACAAGAAATACCCTTAAAAGTCCAAAAATTTACCAAAAAATTACCCCCAAAATGAAAAAAAAAAGACCTTAAATCTAAAAATGTCAAAAATTACCTATAAAATTTACATTTCTGTAACCAGCAGCTCATATCCGAGATTTATATATTTAAGAGCATCACATAGGATGCAAAGAAAAAAAGATGACGTCATCAAAATCCGGGCCCTGGATATGAGTAATACCACAGCCCCCATCATGTACTATATATATATATATATCAGTTAGACGGGATGTATAGCATTCTTTCGTTTCTCCATTCTCTCCGTCTGGGAGCTTATCACCAGGGCATCACAGTTGAAAGCGATCCTTGGCCATGGCTATTTTGATGCTTGGAAAGAGTTTGATATGTGAAGCATAATCACTAAGCAGCACCACGACAGTAAACAAAAAAATATGGTCTACAGCGATTTGTATGCCTACTATTCGTAGGTTGTCATAATAAATTAGCATTTTCATTATTTCAATACAGTTTATTTTAAGAAAGAAAATATACCGAGGGCGTTCGAGAACAGGATAGTGAGAAGAATATTTGAAGCGAAGTGGGCTGAAACAGTAGAAGGTTGGGTATAAAACTGCATAATGAAGATGTTAACATTACTGTAACATCAAAAATTAGGTATGCCGGGCAGTTTAAATGTCTTCAGGATAGAAACTGCATTCTTCATGCATTTCTAAGTATTTATAAAAGCGTTCGTCTTAGGCATTCCCGAAGACCTTCTGTGTTCTAGTGCCATGGAAACGATAAAACCTCGATCTGTTTGCTGTCTGTATATCTGTGTATCCCCCGTATCTTTTGAATGCCTGAACGAATCTTTAGAAAACTTGGCATAGGTATCATGGCAACTGAGCTCATCTCAACAGCGTACTTCATACATCCATCCCACCAGTCTGTGTGTGTATGTGCATCCCTCTACCGTTGCTAGGCAACGGCTCGATAGAAACATTGCCACGGCAAAGAAACCATACGCAACAGTAGAAAAGATGTTAGATACGTCTTTTCTATGCGGTCCATGTCGTATGAAAAGAAACTAGGCAATTTGTTCTTCCCAGAATTCCTTGCTTCTATTTCGAAATGCTATTTTCATGCAAAGTTTTATTCGGAACATGTGAAGAGAACTGACTATACGGGAGACGCAGACGAAGTTGGAGGAAATTATTGAAGTTGATATTAAACGAGCAAAAAAATATATATAAAGCTGTCCCTGTAAGGGTTCAATGGAGGTACATAGGGTTGTGAGACGTCGAGGCTCCCACATTTTTCTAGACAGTCAGCTCACAGATGGCGGTGAGGTCAGCCTTACGCTCCAGCCGCTCTTTACCTCCAAGAAGATTTCTTCTCACTTCTGTTAGAGGCTGATTTGACCCCAAGGCCATGATGCGGCTGGAGAGATTAGGTCAATTAAAAAACCAATAACCTCATCAGGAATCGAACCCCCGTCTTTCCAGCTTGTAGCATGAAGCCACAAAGAACTACGCTACTGCGTGCTCCCTTAAATAAGTGAAAAGTGAGGTTTTGAAATAAGCTGAACTGGCCAGTGCTTGGATCATGTAAACACAGTAATGACGCTTCTGGTTCCACAGAAGGAGGAACATTTCTTGACGAAGCAACGGACCGTCAGTCTCTCAGGTAGGACTCAATCCTATGCATTTAGGATGCTACTTAATTAAGAAACAACAGATTTTAGGCGTTGGCCGCGGTCAGCTGTTGATGTTAATTCAGCTTTCGGTTGTTTACACCGTGTGGATATGGGCAATGTTGCCGACGTTTCGGAAGCAAATGCTGCCTTCATATTCAGGGTCGAATTTATTCACACTTAAACCCTGAAGACTGAGACAGCTTGTACCACAGAAACGTCATACTTCACAAACCCAAGGTTTAAAAAAAGTTGATTATATTTTGGTCCGTCCTGCCCCTACAAATCCACTTGTGGTCTCCATTTTTATGTTCTTTAAACTGTGGAACCGAGATGTCTCCTGGTGGCGCCATTATCATGCCAAAAGTAAAGTCGATCCATTTAAAAAAAAAGTCCTTCTTTTAAGTGTGATACAACAGTGACTGCTCTCAGTAAACAAGAAGCCTAAAGCAGCTTGTGTTGACTAAAATCAACAGTATCTTGATCCAGCCAGTCCAACGCTGAGCTGTTACAACGGGTGGAGTGACACGTAACATACTCATATACAACGCTTCTAGCTCGGGGCTTAAGCATCTCAGCATTTACATTTGAATAAGGACGAACCGCCGTGAGAGCGAGGCAACTCACACTGCACCTGTGTTCTGCGGGCAATCTATACGACAACTGCGAACTAGACGGTACGAAGCCACGGATCGAATAGAATCTGTGGATATTATTCGTATGTCATTCAGCAGGAAAACTGAATCCAAAACGCATGCGAGCTCTCGTGTCGCTGTATAATGACGACATTCGCAGCTTGTGTTCAGGTAACCTTTCTTTACCTCTTAGGCCCTAAGACGGACAATTGACAAGTCTTTCGTAACTTGTAACTTGTCAAATGCTACGACAATACTCAAGTTAGGTCATTTTCGTTTTCTTTCACATACTCTCAAACTCACTATTCAGAATAGTCTTTCCTCTTGATGGTATTATAATCCTTATGTTGAGGACTCATCGCTGAATACACAAAAACACCAATTTAGTTAGTTATTAGAGAGGGTGGGTTTCCCCATGCACTTAGACCTGTAGTGGTCTATTGTGCTTCCCTCTATGATTTCTACCAGTCTCTATATCCTACCGGTGCTGGTGCTTACCATCAGTCCCGTCCAGCCAGCGAGACCGGCTCTACTAGCTGAGAGGTATCTATAATGCTTCCCCCATCTACCGGAGGTATTAGTGGCTGTTGTTGGGCGGCAAACGTCCGCAATTTTACTCAGTGACCTCCTTTGGAGGTATGAGGTTCTTTTACGTGCCGTAAAGCTACGACACGGGACCCACGGCTTAAAGTCCCTTCCGGAGGACTTGTTCCCTGAATTTTTCCGCCCTTAAAAATTCGACGACCTCCGCCGGGTATTTGAACCCGCGTACTACGAGTCATGAGGTGGGAACGTTACCTCTAGACTACGGAGGCCGCTAAAAACACCAATTTAAGATAAAGGCTGTGATATAATGAGAAGTTCTGTGGTTAGAGTCTTGTTACATTCCTTGCAGAAGTCTGACAGTGTTTTCAGTTTTAGCTCGAATGTGGTCACCACTATGATCGCCTGCATACTTTCTAAGTAATGATCTCCATGAATCTTGCACGAAGGCACTGGTTGTTAAGTTGTATAAACAAGAACCTGATTCGGCGGCACCTTGTTTCAGTAGTTTCAAATTTATTGGCAGGATTATAATCTTTTACGGGAATTTGCTTTTGAAACTAGTTCTGTTTCTGATACGACGTGTGTAACTTATACGTTGTTAAATACTAGCCAAAGTACAACTATTTCATTCTGGGGTTTCTTGCATTAACTTTTATCGGCAACATGAAATTACATACCTATTGTCAAGTGTTTATGGCTATGTGACTAATAACAACGGGTTATGAATTGAATGGTTGGATTTATTGAAGCCTTCTTTTGCAATCAATCTTAATCAAAATCAATTTTAGCGCTATCGCTATTCCACCCACTTCACTAAATCCTAGGACAAGCTAAGGCTTTTCATTTTTTCACTAGTCGTATCCTGGCAACGGATTTATAACACTCTCACTGTAACTACAACATACATCAAGTCTTCTTTTCGCGGCTAGCTCCGTTTTACTCTGTTATTCTCCGCTATACATCTTTGTAATCCCTCGATTCTCATTCTAGCTCTTCCACAACTGCCAGCTTCGAAACTCGACTCCCTTATATCCACTTTGCACGGACCCAACGGAAAACATCCTGCATTTTTGACCAAGCCTGTTTACTGCGTCGTTGCCTAGCAACAGATTTCTTATTGTTCCGCGCGTCTGCCTCTGCGGGAATGTGTTTAGCGACCCGTTGCCTAGCAATGGGCATGGTGAGTACCACATAGAAAACAATTCTTACGATGACTTTTATATTGTTTCATGCACGTATTTTGGGCGTAGCCTAGAATGAGTGTGAATGTCACACTATTAATACAGTCATATTTATAGGAGCGTGTAAGCCCGTTCTTAAGTTTTCTATTATTTACTGCCGTGGCGCCTGAAACTGATCACTTTATGGCAAGTAACTACACACCTGTCTACATAGACAGCTTTGGAGTATGAAGCCGATTGTAATTGCCTAGCAACCACGTCAGAGAAGGAGAGAAACTGAGAACGCTGTACAAAAGGTTTCGGTCGAGTAGCTCAGACCACCAGCCTTCTTCTTTAGTTAATATTGAATAACGTACAACCCCACCTGAAAGTACGTAATACTGAAAGGCTTGAATACTTTTGCTTTCGAGGCTACTTCTTAAAAGCGAGTGATGCAAAATGTATATGCTGCTTCCTTTTAGCCATCTCCCAGCTGGCCGTAGAGACCTTAACTAAGTAATCAACTTAAGTGCTATGTTACATCATTCAATAAAATAGGTAAAGCTGTCCCTGTAACAGGCTGTGGAGTCCCATAGGACTGTGAGACGTCGAGGCTGCCACATTTTCTCTAGATAATCGGCTGACGGCGGTGAGGTTGTCAGCTTTAGGCGTCGGCCGGTTTTTACCCCCAGGAAGATTCCTGTTACTTATTTCTATTAGAGACCTAATGGACCCCAAGGTCATAATGCTGCTAGAAGGATTAGGTAAATTGAAAAATCCAACCAACTCATCGGGCATCGAACCCGCGACCTCCTGTCTTCTAGCACAGTGCCTCAACCAAATACGCTACCGCGTGCCTACATAGCTAAATTGTTATATAGTGTATCAGTATCCAAGGAAACGTCTATCACACAGCAACGGGCTGGTTTCCAAGAATCCATATTTATGGAAATGTATTTTTCACTCGTGTCCTAGCGATGGGTCTAAATGTCAGGTCAGGCGAGCCAAAATTATTGGTTTGTAGAGCACTAATGTTTTCATGTTTCCGGTCTTTTAGATAATTTGTCTTGGTTGCGTAGGCCTATAGTATCCGCAACTCCCACTGACGAAACGTCACAAATACTAATTTTAATTAATAAAATGGCTAATTTCTGGACGAAATATCTCGTTCGCAAAATTATGGAAATAGTTAAGTAAACTTTAGATGTGTTATTACACCTTGTAAGTAATTTATATTTATATTCAGGAACAATCCCTTGGACCAAATCAAACTGAGGTTTGATAGTAAGATGTAATAATTGCATTTCTGTCCCATATACCTCAGCTGGTTCACGGAAGGTTCAGTGTAGCTTCCCCTCAAGTTTCCCTCTAGTAGTTCATGTGTAACGGCGAATATTTCTCGTGTGAAAATAAAACAATTCTCTTGATGGTTTTTCGCGATCGTACTCCTTATTTCCCCAGCACGATTCCCTCTCTGAATAGAAAGTAAACCTTAATCCTCTTCAGAAATGTTTTTCATGACTCTGAGATTACCATAACAAACAATTACCAGCTTCACGACTGTCTCTGCCCTCAACCGGCTACCTAACTCTTGCAGAGTACAATACTTTTTCGGTGCCTCCGTAACCAAACCAGTTTTCATGGCATTTAAAATGGCCTTGTTCTTCATTATTAATTATTAACTACTGTAATTTTCCGAGTTTAAATATTCTGTTGTACCGGTTCTCACGGTCTCTTCGCTTGCGGATTTCTTATTTTTCCTTCTACCCTGAAGATGGAGGCGACACACCACATCTACACGGTGCCACATCCCAGACGACTGCTTTATTCATAGTCACCGCCGTGAAAACCTCAAATTTTACATTCTCTTATAAAGTTCGCAAATTACATTGTCTTATAGCGAATTTTTACTTCTACACTCAAATCTAACGCTGGAAGATTATGTTTTTTAGGCTGTTCGCGGTAAAATTGTTCCTCTGCTTTAAGTAAGTACAGCACCCTGAAGTGTTTGGGAGAGTGGAGCTATGACTTCAAGGATTCTGAAATCTGTGGAGTTGGTGGGGGGCGGGGAGTGGTGATTATCGCGTTCCGGTAATCACTCGATAGTAGACTGGGTGGCCACTATAGACGGCCTGGATAGATTGATGACGAATTTCTGCCCCATCAGGAATCGAAGACAGAACCACAAACTATATATTTGCAGCTACGCTCTGAATGTATTCACTGCCCGTGTCTATGTGCTCACAGGTCTATCGTCCATCCGTACGTTATTAGGGCCCGTTCAGTGGCTACTAAAAATCGGATTTTTATTTTGCTACCACCAATCAATACTTTCCTTTACTCTTAATGGCAGTAACTGTCAATTGCCAGTAACTAACTCCATGGAGCTGAGCCCTTCTTGTGAAGTCGCCAATTGTGCAGCTACACAAGTTACAGCATTGTATGGAACGCGAAGGTTTATTACCTGTTCACAAGAGCTCTCCTCTGGACCCTATCCTGAGCCACAACGATCCAGTTTATAACACCCCATCCTATCTCTCTAAGAAAACTCCGTGACCTGTAGTCCGCAAGCGAACTATAGCGACCGAGCGACCGCCGCTTTTCAGTGAAGTTAGTGCCAACTTTAGCGGAAAGAGGGTGTCGCGTGGTCATCGCAACGGATTCCCACGGCCGTTAATTTCGGTTTTCTAGACCGGAATCCGTATTTCCTTGAAATAGCTCCTCAATTATCCTCACGAGGCTGAGTGGACCCAGTTCCAGACCCAATACTTCTCAGAAAATCTGGTAACCCCAGGTAGCCAGGTAGCCTGGCTACCCTGGTAGCCAGGAACTCTGACCACTAGACCACAGAGGCGGTCTCCTATCTCCCTAGGATCCATTTTAATACTGTCCACCCAACTTTCTCACCAATATCCTATATGCATTCCTCTTTTCCCTCATTCATTTACCATTTTATCTTTCTCTATGGCTCTACAGCCCTTTTGATGTCGGCCGCTTTTTCAGTTCCTTAATCCTATACACAAACTGTAGGACTCCTTGTACGGGGGATCAGCCCGTCGTAAAATCGCTACCCACCCACAAAACAACACAAACACAGGATAAACGAACACAGATACAGACAGCCATGCCTCGAGGGTGATTCGAGCCCAAGATTCTAGTGTTTGAGCGTAAGAAGGCAGTCCATGCATTAGACCGCGCGGCCACTGTGATCGGCATTCATTTACCCCTAACTATATGAAATATATAGAGCAATATATTTTCTTCCAGCTGTCAGTACGTTTTGAGGAAGAAACTAGTGAAATGCTACATTTGGAGCATAGCTCTGTATGGGGCTGAAACATGGACACTTCGGGCAGTAGATCAGAAACATCTGGAAAGTTTCGAAATGTGGTGTTGGAGAAGAATGGAGAAGATCAGTTGGACCGATTATGTGAGAAATGAAGAAGTGTTAATTAGAGTCAGTGAGCAGAGGAATATCCTACATGAAATAAGAAAACGGAAGGCTAATTGGATTGGTCATGTTTTACGCAGAAACTGCCTTCTAAAAGAAGCTATCGAAGGAAAGATAGATGGGCGGATAGAAGTGACAAGAAGACGAGGAAGAAGACGTAAGAAGATGCTGGATGACCTTGGGGACAGAAGAGGATACTGTCATTTGAAGGAGAAAGCTCTAGATCGCATTAAATGGAGGAATTGTTTTGAAAGAGACTGTGGACCTGTCGTCTTGACAGATTACTGATAATGTCAGTACGTTAACTAATTTCACTTAATACAAAATTTGCAACAGTAAATTGAGAGAGAATAAACAAAAACAACAAAAACTCCGTGACCTGTAGTCTGCAAGCGAACTACACTTACCAAACGACCGCCGCTTGTCGGCGAAATTAGTGTAAACTTTTGCGGATAGAGGGTGTCACGTGGTCAGCACAACGGATTCCCACGGCCGTTAATCTCGGTTTTCTAGACCGGAACCGCTATTTCCTTGCAGTAGCTTCTCAATTATCCTCACGAGGCTGAGTGGACCAAGTTCCAGACCCACTACTTTTAAAAAAAAATCCGGTAGCGCCGGGAATCGAACCAGGGGCCTATGATTCTGTAGGCAGGAACTCTGACCACCAGACCTCAGAGGCGATCTTAACTGAGAGAGAATACTATAATAACGCTGTGAGGACTGAGCAGGCCACCGGTGTCTGGACCGTCTGTACCCAGATTCCGTATGGAACCGCAAATACAGCTTGAGCTGACCTGCACGTTCTGTTAATACCCAGTATCCTTTGCTGCGAGGCTTAAAGAGAGAGGCTTTACATTGCGTCAGTAGGACTAGAGCCACATGGCTTGCGGCCGCCGAGAACAAAACAATGCATCTGACCTCTCTCTGTAGCTGCCACTCCTGCCTACGGATTGGCAGTGTTGTAAAGCGGCGGTGTGTTCCTAGTCACAGTTCTCGGTCATTTCACTCCTTATTGGTTTTAATTATAGCCTAGAACGGAGGCTGTTCGACGTCATTACGCGTTTATTCGTTTAATTTCCATTCTTTTAATTAATTGGCTTAAAACAAAGCTACGTTTTCGAGAAGTAAAGCGTCCATACCTTCTAAAAGGAAACGGAACTTTATTTTCAATACAAAGAAAAGAAAACATTACTACCTACCAACCTACCATTCGGCGCTACAGCTCTGGGTGAGCCTTGGCCTCCACTCCAACCAGTCTCCACAACCAATACGTGCTGCCATAGGAATGGACCCACGCATGTTGACCCGAGGCTGGTTGTTAGGTTTCCGAACAAATTTATTTTTATAGGACTAAGTTGTTAACCTCATGCCCAACCCCCAACCTGGAGGACCAGGGTATCTCTCGTAGTCTGGACTCTACCCTTTTACATTTCCGGCATGGGTGACCCTCCCGGTAGTTAAACTACCGTCGGAATAGCTCACCAGGACACAGAGTCACGCAAACTCCACCACCACAAGATGGAGACACCTTTGGGGAGAAAATATTACTAGCCAACCTTTAAAAATCTGCCTTGGTTTTGCAGCAACAAACTGAGGCTTCGTACAGAAAGAAAGCGAAGTGTGAGCGTACGCGTTCCTGCCAGTTCATGGAAGGGATTCATATTCTTACCCTTCAGAACACTGTTAGAGGCATCAAATGAGGAAGGATGAGATGGACGGGCGTGTAGCATGGATAACATATGAGAAATGCATATAAAATTATAATTGTAAAATCCCAAAGCAAGACGCTGATTGGAATACTAGGCTTGGATGAGAGGCCAATATTAAAATGAACAGGATCTAAAAGGGTGGGCTGGCCCATGTGGCGCAGGATGGATGCCAACTTTAAGGGAGAAGTGTTAATAAGATAACTCACGAACATTCTGATCCCATAAAGGCGTGAGTAACTGAGCGACTATCAGCTGAGCAAGGCGAACAGTTCCATGAAGTTAGAATGAACCAAGTCCATGTCACTGTCTTGCTGTCCTACATGTTAACATCAAACCTGATATGTCATAACATAAATTTCCCCTAAAAGCTTAACAATTTAAACCCTTCCTGTAATATTGTGATGCATATGCCCATTGCTAGGCAACGCCTCGGTAAAAGTATTCCCGAAGCATACTCGCTCAACAATAGAGGATCATCCATTGCTGGGTGACGGACCAATAAATACACATTCTTGGCCAAAGAAGACGTCGTTTTCCGTGGGGTCCATGCCGAGGGCAGAGTCAGAGTACTGGGGAGAATTGAAGGAGTACAATGGAGTAAACGGAGTACGGTGGAGTGAAGTGTGTCAAAAGTCGAAAGTGTCCAGTCGGAAGAAAATGACAGTGTGTCAGATAGTGATTTGTGAACTGTTGTAATCAGTTGCAAAACGGTCCAATAAATTGTATCATCAAATCCAAAACCCGTCTTATTAGTCACGCAAACCCCTGACACGTGACAATATTCGTTATTTTACCGGGGGAAAGAGTTTAGCTTTTCAAGTCTCGTGTCTTTAGTCATAGTAAATAAATTCGGAGAAAAATAAAATATAGAGAACAAGGAAGTCTGTATGAACGAGCATGATACAGAACATCCAATATCTGACAGAGGATGCTAAAGTTGTGCGCGACACAACTGTCTCTTCTTAAGCGAGAATCAGACCGGAAAATGTAAGAGAATGCAAATGTTATGGCCCAACTTTTAAATCCCTGTTTCATAAGACGCAAGGGAACTACCAATATTATAACACGGCCAACGGACGTAAAGAAATATGATCATATGAAACTTTATTTTCTGTACTTTATGGTATATTGGGCCTGCAAAAAGAACAGATTTCTACTACGAGTTTTCCATTTAACCCTTTGGATACTGAGTTAAACAATTTATGTTGGATTTGAGGTTCTCGTAGCTGTACCTATGAAGAGTTCTATCCTCTGGAATATAGCGCCTTGTAGTCCGCTTTAAGTAAGCTGGCGTTCGGAGGAACGTATCACCTCCTTCTTCAGGATCGATGAGTAAACTAACCAAGGAACCAGTCATGAAGCAAAACTTATATCCCCCCCAAAAAATACTATTTAAAATTAATTTTTTACGATACAGAAGGCACACTGCTTCTCCAATATAAAAAAGGTAAATGCTGTTTAGGAAAATAACCGCTGTTTATTTTGAGAATCATTCGAAATATGTAAATACACTGTAGATAAAATTCATAATTATCATTTGCTAAAACAGTGGAACATATTGCTACCACTGTTCCTGAAACGGTTAAGGGCGCCGGCCGCCCTTTACCTCCCAGGAATATTCCTGGTACTCATTTCTGTTAGAGGCTGAGTGGACACCAGGACCATAGTGCGGCTGGAAGAATTAGGTAAATTAAAAAAAAAACACCTCATCGAGACCCGAACCCGCCACCTTCCGGCTTGTAGCATAGTGTCTCAACCAACAACGCTACCGTGTGCCCCATCTCAAACTGTTGATATTCACATGGAACTTGGAACGGTAAATGTTTACAACCAGTAACTGAACTTTTATAGCCTCGGGTTGCATCATAGCTTTGTCTCTGTTCATCCATTTTAATAACTTGCGAAACAATTGACAAATGATCATGAAACTCAGTAAGGCATTATACCATTAGAGGCCACCCTACCCATGTAATTTGCATATTCTACAGCAAGTAATACATAAACGATGCGCATGCGAAATTCTGGAGTGAGATTGACATCAGCGATATTTAATACTGGCCTACAGTCCTGAAATTTGTGGAATATGAAACCTTACGGCAGTTGTATGAAATTCGCTTTTGATTTTCAGCTTAGTGTGTGGAACTACTGAGCTAGGCATAAGGAGATACATAATAAAGACACAACTGTTTATTAAATAATTTTAATAGTTACAAAAATGGCGAGGATGCAAGATGGTGAGTTTAACATATGTATAACAAGTTTAACGCGGTGAGAAATTCTGCTAATGAAGATTATACACAGAAAAGTATAATTAAATTATTTAAGTACAGTACTAGGGATTGGGCCGGTCACGGTAGCCGAGCGGTCTAAGGTAGTGCTGTCCAACTTTCTTATGTACTCGGACACAATTCACTGATGCCTACGGAGGTGCGGGCGCCACCACAAACTACTACTACTACTANTTGGTCTAAGGCATATACTGTCTTCGCTCGCTTGGAAACTGGGATCGTGGGTTCGAATCCCACTCAGGGCATGGATGTTTAGTTTGTGTGTGTGCTTTTTTCTGTGTTTGTGTACAGGTAGAGGCCTTGCGACGAGCTGATCACCCGCCCAAGGAGTCCTACAGAATGTGTAAGATCTAGAAAAACCGAAGTGAATGGAGAAGTTCATGGAGGTAGGCCTAGGCCCACTGGGGCTGTAGTGCCAAGGGGAAAAAAATTAGGGATTAGAGCTCTTTTTTGCGTCGCCGCATAAATTAAAGCACTTGAAGGCAACTAACACCCAGAAGCTCTTCATAAAATTTGTATTAACCTGTATTGACGAGCATAATGTAGTACCTTGAGAAGTCTAGGGATTGGTGGACATGGAAGAATCAAGGACAATCACAACTCGTTTGGTAGTTTCCTGAGGGCATAAAATTTTCATATTTGTTTCGCTGTTCTTCTTTCTCTGAACACTTCCTGCAAAGCCTAAATCGAATTACGTGTATGAATTGTGTAGGCTTATTAGGAGTATGTGAGGCTTAACCCTGGCAGTGCATGTTCCTGTGATTTATAACGCAATCGTGCACACGTGCATTAGCGCCCAGTTTTTGTGTTCGAGTTTCTGCATACTGTACAGGGTGTAGCTTCAATTCAGTTGAGAACTGAGACTGGCTGAGAGGAAAAAATTTGGGTTGATTTTCTGGATATTAACCCCGATATTATATGTTGCCCTGATATCCAGGTATGAGAAAACTTATTACTTCACTGGAACGTGTTAAGGTTTGAGAGTTTTTGAGAACCGCCTCCTGAGAGGAGTATTTGGATTAAAGAGCGCGGAAGAAGCGAAAGAAGAAAAAAAGAACTTCACAGTGAAGAGCTCTATAATTTGCAGTGTTCACAAAATAGCATTCATTCATTTTAATTCATCAGTGGCTCTACAGACCTCAGTTGGGTCCTGGCCAATTTTTCAGATTCATAATCCTATTAACAGTCGTTAGGACTCCTTGGACGGGGGATCAGCCCGTTACAAGGCTGATACCTACACACAGAACACCATACGTACAGACATCCATGCCTCGAGTGGGATTCGAACCCATGATCCCAGTGTTCGAGTGGGCGAAGACAGTTCATGCCTCAGACCGTGTGGCCACCGTGGTCGGCACAAAAATCATTAAGTCGATCAAATCAAGGGGCTGAGATAAATGGGGTATGAAAGACACACAGGAGAAATTAGAAATATATTTAAATTTTAGAAGGAAAACGTGAAGGGAAGAGACTACCGTATTTACGCATGTATAGGCCGCACATTTTTTGCCAAAAATTCAAGAGGAAAACTGGGGTGCGGCTTATATTCGAAATATTCGAAATCACCCTTCATTTAAAAAAAATTATATTCATAATTAGTAATACAGGGTGTAATACTCCTGAAATAATATTCCAAGAAAATTATTTTTTCTATAATTTCTGTCTGAAAATTGTGCTGCGGCCTATACAAGCACGCGGCCTATACATGCGTAAATACGGTAATTTGGAGACACAGGGTTGTGAGACTTTGAGGATCCCACATTATCTAGACAATCAGCTCAAAGATGGCGGTAAGGTTGTCACCCTTACGCGCCGGCCGTGCTTTGCTCCCCAGAAAAATTATTTATTTAATTCCTGGTACTCATTTCTATTAGAGGCTGAGTCAACCCTAGGGCCATAGTGAGGCTGGAAAGACTAGGTCAATTGAAAAAAAAAAAATCCAATGACCTCACCGGAACTTGAACCCGCGACCTTCCGACTTGTAGCATAGCCCCTCAACCAACTACGCTCAGGGTTGATTCAAAATTTAAAATACTGAAAACGGACAATAAGGTATGAGGTTTGATAGTGTGTACAGAATCAGATGGTTCAGGATAGTGCCAAGTGTAGAGGTCCTGTGAGCACGACTTCCGTGTTGCACAAAAGCGGGGAATTTCCTGACTAGTTGAGCTACTATCATCTTCTTAAGACAGACACGAGTTTGTCAGTTCTGCATTTGTGGTGGCACATTTCAGATACACATGAGACAAAATTATTTCACATAATCGGGTACACAGTGCCTAAATATAAATTTTTTTTTTGAGTACGAAAGCAAACAACATGAAGTTAGCAGCAGGTGAATACATTAACAGAACCTTGAAATCAGGACCAGCCATGGACACATGGCTACCTAACTTGACCCTAATCGAGTTAACTTCGTAAGGAAAGCAAGACGTGTAGGCCTATTCGGTGCACCAGACCAAGGTCAGCAACACGACGCTACGAACATATTTCACTAGTCCTTGGTTCTATTAAACTCCTGATTCATTTCATTCCTCCTACGAACTATGTCCATAGTTGTGAGGATATAAATTCTAATTTAAATTGTGTATCAACTAATTTATGGTCAGTCTTGAGTGTCCTGTTATAAGTGGTTTCATGTAGTCTAGTTCCGCATCAGAACAGTTCTCGAAACCCAAAGATACAACTAATGACATTTTTTTTTTTTAATTTAATGTTGTCATGCGGTGAATATTTACCCTTCTACCCAGAAGATGTAGTTACCAGATTTTGTTGAAACGTGACTAGTTATCTTCTAAGCTGCACGCTGTCACCCCAGAATACAGTAATATGAATATTTATTTCAGTACAATTGTAGTATACGTAGGTCAGTCAAAAAGTTCCCGGAATTCCCCTGCAGACGGAGAACGAGCAATAAGATAGCGCACACACTGTTGTGGTGGGAAGCTCAGCATGTCTGCTCGCAGGCGCAACAGGTCTGGATAGGTTTCAGTGTGCACTGTCATTACTGTTACTCGTATGTCCATGTTCTCTAATTTGTAGGTCCACAGTTCATGTCACGCTGTTATTAAATGCCAGATGTGTTTTTGCATGTTGAAATAATTCTGTGCACAATAGCAGAAAGGCGAAAGTTTAATTTCGGAAGAGGTACACACAGACAAACTTCTTAGGTCAAACAAGAGAACAGCTTCTGCTTTCATGGCAGGCGATTGGGAAATCACGTTTATCCCTACGTTATGCGGGTAAGACCTGGGGGCCAGCCATCGAGCAAAGCCGGGTAACTAAACTTAGCCTTGCATGTAGATCAGGGAGCATTTGGAGCTATGACATACAATACTCAAATTTTGTATTTTATCAGATCTTCCTCTATTTGGAGAAAAGATAGTTTCTTGTGGGGGATTTACCGTAAAAATCCTTGTTTCTTTTTAAAGGTTGACGAAAGGTTTTCTTACATAGTATAACAGTATTTTCTTGTTGTGTTGTGTCCTTTTCGGTCGGTTTTTTATCTTCCGTTACGCTGTTCATATCTTCTTGTGAGCTTTTCTCATTTACGCAAATGCTCTCCTGAAGTTCCTGAACTGTCTGCATATGATTATCCTCACTTAACTTATTGATCTCATCAGATTCACGTGTTTCCATACGTTTGTAATACAACCTGCATTTCATGAAACTCGCACCATCCAGCGTCTGTTTATTTACACTTGCGTAACTATCCACATCCTCCTTATCTTTACATTTTAAGGCTATCGGTAATGCCTTATTTACGTGGAACAAGTCCTTTATCACTGAGGCAACTCTATTTGCTGTTTGTTCCTTCCCTTCAGCGTTTAAGTGAAACCCGTGCCCTAAGTCCACAGTTATCACTGACAAAATTTTATGCACCTTTCTCTGTCTTCCTTGTTTCCTATTAAATAATCCAACTTCATAATTTACACACTAGTTAGGTGCAAGATCATTTCTATGGGGAACATTTATCACACTAGCATTAGTATGTGCATGTGAACTTACAAAATCTTTCAGCGCACAAATACCCATGCTGCTCTCATTTCCCCCAACATCATTTGTACCTCCCCATACTAAACAAACTTCTCTCTTGGTTAAAGTTTTTAAATCCAAGCAAGTCGTTCTAACCATTTTTTTTTCTAGAATGGATCCAGGTTTTTTAATACCTACGAGGCTCGTCCACAAAGTAAGTTTCCCTGGGGCCTTTTACAGAAACAAAACACAATTTCATGGAAATATTTATTGCAACAGATACAGCAAGTGTTCAGCTATTTTTCAATATAATCGCCACCGAAAATGAGACATTTGTCATACCGTGGGACCAACTTTTGAATACCTGTGTCATAGAAGTCTGCCGCCTGGGATTGGAACCACTGTGTGACAACCATCTCCGCTGTCATACTCAAAATGTATATTTCAAATTCGTAGTTTCATCTATCCTTCAGGTCCTTGGCCAATCATCTTGCATGGCTAACTCCAATTACTGTAATTTTGTTTTTTTCTTACTTATTCTCTCGTTTTTCTCACATAATTTGACCTCAACTTCGTCGTCTTGTTGACCACAGTGTCCTCATGAATTTGATTCGATAGGTAATCCTGGTTTTGGGGGTTATCAGCATTCATTCTATGTTCATACAAGATCCTGATTATCTGCTGCTCAGATTTTAATCCCGTTGTAACCACTTTTAAACAATTCTTCAATCTAAAACAATCTGCACGCCAAATCTCTTCACTTACATAGGGATCTTGATCCAATTAGCTAGAAACAAAGTGAAGTCCAGCATCTATTGCCGCCATCCTGTGAACAGTGTCCCAGCATGGATTATGAACAAAGCAGCCAACGTCTGGCAGAGGCTAAGCTAAAGCACAGAAATCGCCAAAATATGGATGTCAGGTGTAATGCATGTTACAGAACCCTTGCCGAGTTTGGTGAAGTGCCCTACCCTGCGAGGACCGGACCACGGGACCCTGTCCCTGCGCTTGAGGGCAACCACCGGATTCCTAGAGGCCCGTTTCCAGTGTTCCGCGGGTTACAGGCTGAAAGGCAGCCGCTCGTCTCTCTGTGTGGATGGACTCTGGAGCGACTCCGTCCCTCTCTGCATCCCTACCAAAGGTAAGCACACGTTTGTAGTAGCCTACATTTCAAGTCACAGTGGACGACTATCCGTAAAATATAATATTTCGTTCTGTAGATACACACTACACCTCGGTGTATAACATGTCGTTATATTTTTGGTAATGGAGTTTGTTGAAATGCAGAGTACATAGCAAGTGCATGAGTAGAGTGCTCATGTCGGCAGCTCTGTGGCTTATTTTACGGCACTGTCAGTATCTAGATCCAGCCGTGGGGATTCGTTACGCTGACCACGCGACACCCTCTATACGCTAAAGTTGGCACTAACTTCGCTGAGAAGCGGCGGTCGCTCGGTCGGTATAGTTCACTTGCGGACTACAGACCACGGAATTTGTCTTTGTTTTGTCAGTATGTAGACCATATGGGGTCGAATGGTAGGATGAATCATGAGCGATACATTGGAAATCATTTGGAAGGAAGCTGTCTTGACCTAGGAGAGGTATTATCCTGGATCTTGTGCGGAGGGACTGAGAAAAGCCACGGAAAGCGACAGTCAGAATATTTGGTGTTCCGGCTGACATTCGAACCGAGCACCCAGTGGATACCAGTTTGGAGCCATAACGTTACAACATTCCGCTTGCTTTGATGCTGATGATCGGAAATGTTCCTTTTCGGTTCAGGAATATTACTACAAGGAGCGCATTCAGTAATCTGGAATTCAGTAGATAGGCGTCCTCCCAATTAGGCCAAAGTGGTTCCGTTTTGTTCCTAAATATAGGAAACCGATATAGGAGAGAAACCTCAACTGATGAACTGAAGAAATGGAGGAAAGTGAATACGGGAATAAGAAGAAGTTCGGGACTGCAGTCATAATTCCTGCTTTCCTATCAGTCAGAATTTCACTCCATAAAATGTTGTGTTATTGTCATATGTAGATAATATAAATTCGTAATCTAGCAATATAATGCAATACTTCTCAAGGGTTTCTTTCCTGTGGGCTACAGCCCCAATTTGGGCCTAGGCCTACCTCCATGAAACCCTCCGTTTCACTTCGGTTTACTAGATCTTACACATACGGTAGGACTCCTTGGGCGAGTGATCAGCTCGTCGCAAGGCCTCTACCTGCAGACAAACACAGAAAAACGCACACAAACATCCATGCCCTGAGTGGGATTCGAACCCACGATCTCGGTTTCCGAGCGAGCGAAAACAGTGCATGCCTTAGACCGCTCGGCTACCGTGACCGGCCTTCTCAAGGGTTAGCATATTGGATTTGTACGCAGATGCTATGAACTTGTACCATAGCCAATTCAGAATATATTATTGCTTAATTTTTCTACCAGGAAAGCAAGGAAACGTTCAAATGCCTAAACAACGTGTCTTATAAGATGGCAGCTAAGAACTGTAATTCACAACTTATAGCTTAATTTGACGTAACTGCAAGCTTAGCTAAAGCACTCCGCTGAACATTAAGAATAACTTCGGCTCCGCTCGGCTCACTTCGGCTCCGCTCGGCTCACTTCGGCTGGCGAGGGGGGGGGAGGGGCATCATCCATAGCTCAACATGTCACAATATATTCAGCTTTAGAAATCTGTCGAGAGAAATTGAATTTCATCACTTGGTATAAAAATATTAAACTGTAAAATAAGTAGACAGTTTTGTTATTAAAAATCCGGAAATGGATCCATTTATGTAAATTTCTTTTAACGTGGTGATACTGTAAGACATAATGATATATGAACAGCTTATACTCTTTACGTAAGCATTGTATCAGGTATTTCTAAGGGGCCCAACTGAGTAGGTTAAACCTTCCCTATACACCTGAAGACGGAGACAGATCCAGTCTCCGAAACGTTGTGGTTTTTTGTCTTTTTATATACCGGACGATGGGTGAAGTCCAAAATAAGCCAAAAGAAGTACAGTATACACCATCGTCAGAATCCTTTCAAGTCTATCCAATTGTATCAGGTGTTTGTACTCAGATATTTGGGTCAGTTGATGACGCACGTGACGGCGAGACATGTAACCTTCTAATACGGTGTAACAAAAAGTCCACAAGTTTTATAGACGGAATGAAATGTATCATAGCGATCATAGATCACATAAAAGATGAAAAAGCGCAAGATTATAAGCAATATTTCTGAATTCCATGCCAAACCTCACGTATCTAGCACTAATGGTCAATTAGTTATCGCTTTAAACCGAAAGCTAAAGAGCCCATAGATTTCTTGCAGCCACTATTTAGTTGTTTTATATTCTACAATAAGAAATCGTTTTAATAAAACTTCGTAAGAATATTTTCTTGAAGGTCTATTGCTGTACAGAATTTCAAGACAATAAATTAAATGGTATGGCCTCCTCTAAAACTGGTGCTTCCGTCATGTTATTCCCAGCCGCAAGAAATTAAAAAGTACGAGGTTGCGGTGACCTCAGATTGCGTAAAGCTGACACCAGATTTCGTGAAGTTCGGTTAGTTTGTTCAATAGCTGGAAGGACAGGCACACACAGACAGACACACATATGGCAGCATGGTGAGCTCATATGTTTCCTTTATATTCTGAAGAAAGGAAAGCGAAAAGAAAAGGAAGGCAAATCACTTGACCAAGGGAACTCATTACTTAACTGTCTGTTTCCTTCCTTTGTCACAGTTTCTGAAATGGAAGCTGTATCGAATAAGATGAAGCAGTGATTTTCGTTCTGTTTCTTACACTGCAATCTTCAGCTTCCCAGTAGGGGCGGCCGCGCACCAACTGCCTCAAGACAAGCATCAGGACACGAGACAAAAGACGCAGTCTTGCTTCATTCGTGATTT
Organism: Cryptotermes secundus; assembly: GCF_002891405.2. Classification (NCBI taxonomy): domain Eukaryota; kingdom Metazoa; phylum Arthropoda; class Insecta; order Blattodea; family Kalotermitidae; genus Cryptotermes; species Cryptotermes secundus. Next base: position 2,094,138 of record NW_019740661.1, read on the forward strand.
GTCAGCATGAAGCTGACGTCAGCGTCATGACTCAGACCGGTGTGCGGCGGTTTTCATAATCTCATTCGTTTCAACTTTGCTCCTTTCTTTGCGTCATGTCGCAGACATCGTGTCTTGACCGTTACATGTCTTAACGCATGCCGGTGTGGGGCATACCTAAGAGCACCTTAACTGTATGCATTTTTTTTAATTGGTTTCAGCTTGTAATTCCTGTCTTTTCCTCCTTTTATGAGCGCAACAAAATATGGCGGCAGCGCAGTTTTTCTCTGATGTCGCATTATCCCTGAACGACCGAGCAGACAGTTTTTGTTATCTGCCATTTTTCCCATAAGACTTATCTTAATTGCTGGCTGCTGGAGCGCGGCAAGGTGTGCTGAGACAAAGACCGACACAATGGTGAATGTGCATTACAAACTCAGTTTGTCAGGACAGCACATCTGCACCACGACGTTGTAGAAACTGATCGCATTATGCTTTGACTTTGACAAGTGGCCCGTAAAGTAAGTAAAGCTATCCCTGTAACATGCCGTGAAGGCCCATAGGGTTGTGAGATGTTGAGGTTCCCAACTTTTCTAGACAATCGGCTCATAGATGGCGGCAAGATTGTCAGCACTACTCACCGGCCGCCCTTTACCCCCAAGAACAATCCAAGAATATTCCTGGTACTCATTTCCGTTAGAGGCTGAGTCGACCCCAGGGCCACAGTGCGGCTGGAAGGATTGGGTCAATTGAAAAAATCCAGTGACCTCATCTGGACTTGAACCCGCGACGTTCCGGCTTGTAGCATAGTGCCTCAACCAACTACGCTACCGCGTGCCCCCCAGGTGGCGCGTATCTATAGTAAGCTAAAAGGGTCATATAGAGATATACAAGCTGAAATGCTTAGGTAAAACATTCACGAATTCTGTAAAATATAAGCAAGTTTATGCATGTCTGGGAACAATATTAACAGAGATAAAGATCGTAATGGGATGAAAAGAAGAATAAAATATGTAATTATCTGGTCTACAGTAAAAAAAAATAAATATAAAATAATAATTGTTGTGTTGCCTGAATGTGAAATGTAATATCTTCCTAGAATAATAAATAAGAGAGTGAAAATTGGATGAATGTTGTGATAATAAATAAGTTTTAAGTCCGAATTTCATCACAGTGACAGTAACAGTGGAGTTCAGGGGGAATACAAATAAATGTAACGAAACAATGTAGCCAGCGAGATATGAAGCGAGGGCCTTATCGTGTAGATAACGACAAGGTCACCAGTTATCATGAAGTCGGCCTTCATTCTTCAACAGATGTCATCCCACCGCCATGTCTTGTTTTGTTAGCTATTACACGTTTTAAGAATGGGGTTCAGGGAGGGGCCTATAGCCGTCTATTACACTACGTCAACTGCTTTATATTACCCCATCAATTACTCGACTGACTCAGACTGCAGGAGCCAGGAAATCTGGCGACTCTTGTATCTCATCTTTAGCCAAGGTCGTGTTTCACTTCTCTGCCCTTGCCCCCCGAAGCTTTATTAATTGTCGCTGCTACCGGTGCTGGTGTTGGGTACAGTCGCCTCCAGACTACACGACGTGTCCCGGAGTCAAGAGGTGACCACACAGGTCCAGGCTTGTGTCCTGATCATTGTGTCCAATTGTGATCCGTTTAAAATGTCGAAACGTTGAATTCCGATAACGTGACTGCGCTCTCAGAGACGTGTACACTCATAATGCGGGTTCGAACTCCATTTGGGGCATGACATCGTCGGCCTTTTCCTGAGTAGGTATAGAGGCTTTGCGATGTGCTGATTCTCAGTTCAAGAAGGATTCCTTTTATTAGGTACAATCCGAAACAGGTCTGAAGGTCTAATCCATGATAACAGAAAACAGCATTACGTTGTAACAGCATCCAATCTTTATAACCCCCCACCCCTGAAAAATACAATCGTATTCCTGCAAGCAATTCTTCTATCATAGGTCTGCATACAAAGTCGCTTCATAGAGTATTACCAGTTTTCCTCTCTGTTTCTCTCCGTCCTGGGCCGGTTACCAGGCGACCATACCGCGTTTATTGGCGACCATTTAATTCATAAAATGAATACTATACGAGGCCACTAGAAAACTGGTCAGTGAGAATTTATATTCATAAGACTGTCGTAATAAATAAGCAATTTGATTATTCCGTACAGCTTATTATGAAACCCCGGGCGAAGAACAGCCTCTTTCTCTAGATCATAAATCCTGTCCCTCTCTATGGCCATACACTGATAATCTGCTCTTATGTTACGCGCGTGTCCTTGTGTCGACCTCACCAGATGCCGACCTGACAGCCTTTCCGGTTTTGGGTGTCACTCTACCTTATCAACTCTTCAAATAGAAGCCTTGCAAGAAATGTTGAAACATGAAAACCCTACTTAGTTCTTAATTTATTCAAATTTTAACAAGAGTTTTTTCTATGTTGCAAGTAAATTTCACACCTGTCTTCTCCTGTCCACTCTTATCTGTTCAACTTGGTGTGCTAAAGGCAACTGTAAACTGTAGAAAGTAAACCTTGGAAGACTAAAACGTTCAATTCTGTACTGCTTCAGTATATGACATCTATTGTGTCTTTTTGTTACAAGTGGACAATTATAGTTTCTAGAATTCCGTACAAATATTATGCTTTGTCCAAAAACATAATAGTTGCGCGAATGTACCATTGTGCCTGTCTCACGTGCGAAATAAGAGCTAATAGCAGAGATTGACAATTCCGATGAGAATATTTTAAACTCAATTCGGAATTATGGCCAATTGATCTGTACTACTTGCTGCCCAACTAGGAAAATGTTTAGAAAATCGGATGTTCCGTCTTTTGGGAGATAACGCCATGTAGTCCGCTGAAAGTCAACGAGAGCTGTGAGAACCTGAGACCCTTTCGAAAAGTCTCAGTCGTTTTATTTCATGTACTTTGTTACGCTTGGGTAATCCGTCAAAATATATACGTTGCGAGATATCACGAATAGACCGCCTCTGTTGTCTAGTGGTCAGAGTTCCTGGCTACAGATCCAGACGTCCGGGTTCGATTCCCAGGGCTACCAAATTTTCTGAGAAGTAGTGGGTCTGGAACGGGGTTCACTCAGCCTCGTGAGGATAATTGAGGAGCTGTTTCAAGGAAATAGCAGCTCCGATCTATAAAACCGAAATTAACGGCCGTGGGGAGCAGTTGCGCTGACCACACGACACCCTCTATCCGCTAAAGTTGGCACTAATTTCGCCGACAAGCGGCGGTCGCTCGGTCGGTATAGTTCGCTTGCGGACCACAGGCCATGGAGTTTAGTTTTTTTAGATCTCATGAAAAACCTTCGTTCAGTTTATGAGCCAGGAAGCAGTTACATCACGGATTTTAATGCAGTATATATTGTATTACATCTATGTTCCCTTCCTCACTTGTGCTTAGTTCTTATTTCAAGCCAGACAATCACGTATTAGGTAAATCCGCGTCTGTGCGGAAGCGTAAAGTAGCTTAAACAGCAAGCTGAGTAACCCAGGCTTAAGCTACCTTACGCTTCCACACAAACACAGATGTACCTAACTCCATCGAACGCAGCCCTTCTTAAGAAACTGCCCGTGGCTCATATGGTCAAAGAATTCCCCGACTTTCATGGAACCCGAATGCCCAATGCCGTGATCACGAGATCTTGTCATTGTCTCCTTTCATGAGCCAGCTGAATGCACGCTTTATCATCATATCTCATATCTTAATATGCATTTCAATATTATCCTGAATTTAAACCTGTCTCCCAAGTAGCCACTTCCCTTCTGGGTTTCCTTACCTTAATTTTGCATGCATCTCTCATTTCCCCTTGTTTCTTACATGCCCCACAATCTCCCCGTTTTATGTTCTGGTATCAAAATAAGTGTTTGCATTCATATTTCTGTTGCTTTTCTTATAAGCTTGGAACTTTTCTTACAAATTCTGAAACCCCCTTGTAAATGCACACCTTTAATACTTAGGAACTTCAAAAGTGATTGGTTGATGTGAAGTGAGTCCATGACGGGGCTTGAACGCCGGCCGCTTGAACCTTGCCAGTAACAGATTCATGAAATGAGCCGCGGAAACGGCATCACTTGCGGTAACATAACAAGACAGTGCTGGCTAGTATCAGCAGCAGTTTACTCGACCGCACCTGAAGCTGATGGCTTCAGTGTACCAAAGTGAAGAGTACAGACAAGTACGAAACATTCCCCCCAAAATTGCGGTTTGCGTTACAGACGCTTTGACATCCTGAAGCCACGTCAGAAACTGAAATCAAGGCTCCCTAAAATTGAACTCGTCCACTCATTTCCATTAAAACAGTGACATAATTATATATTTCTCCTTCATGTGCTGCAGTTTTGAACATGCAACGGCCATCCGTGTTATGTACGTGAAAAATCTTATGACGTCAAAACCACATCACACACACACACACACACACATAGTCAGATAACATATTTACAAACGTGCATATATAGTCACAAAATGTTCCCTATCATCCTTCTACGTATACAAAAGAAGAATTTTGTAAGCCTGATATTTGTCGTTGTTAATACGAAACTCCATGTTACCAGAACGAACTGTCGATCACTAACACGCCGCATGAACGTAAGTTATGTAGTAGGTCACGAAGAACCGAGCAGTCTTTTGTGTCCGTATATTTTGTATACTCATATTCTGTGAGTACTGACAAAGGAACGTATTTTGACGTGAATATGTGACTTACAGTTTACTATATAAAGGAGACAGTTTCTGTTGATTTGGCGTGTTATTCGTGGGAGATGGGGCGAAATATCTGCCTCGATACATCATTTGATAACATGTAGAGCTGGAAGGGAATATGTCGGAAAGAATGGAAAGCTAATAGCATGGTGGCTTGTGTAACAAATGGTTAGAACTCCTGTTGAATTCTCAACAGGTGTTACGCTAGTGTGTGCATATACGTAATGTTGTGTGCTTGGAGGAGGACGGTGGCTGAGTTCTCAGTAATAGGTCACGAAGTTATATTTCAGCGAGTTGTACACCTCCCACTTACAGAAAGTTACAAGAAATACAACAAGAAGTGCTGCTTATATGACTGCAGTATATACAGTCATTACATTACATTATGCTGTATGGGATCATGGGGATATGGGAACGCGGTCATAAAAATTAAGAATAAAATTATAAATGTTCTGTACGGGCGTGTATGAACAAAGTGTGAAATATATTATCACTAGAAACTAAACAATGAAATAAAATGTCACAGGGAAATTAGAATAAATAAATAAAATATTAGCGGAATGGTAGCTAAACTAATAGTACAGAGCTTCTTAACTTGTACTCTTCTCCAAGTATAATTAGAATGATCATGTCGAGGAGGATGTATGCGCAGGGCATGTAGCGAGAACGGGGGAGAAGAGAAATGCATATAGGATACTGGTGGGAATGCCAGAAGAAAGAGACCACTGCGAAGACCAAGACGTAGGTGGGTGGTCAATATTAAAATACGAGTAGATTTTAGAGAGATAGGATGGGGTGGCATGAATTGGATTGATCTGGCTCAGGATAAGGATCAGAGGAGGGCTCTTGCGAACACAGTAATGAACCTTCGGGTTCTATAAAATGCTGGGAAGTCCTTGAGTAGCTGCACAATTGAAGGGCCCAGCTCCATGAGTGAGCGAGTTAGCGACAAAGTTGGGTATCAGAGTACCTTCATATGTTACTACAGGGTGTGTGGCAAACCGAGTATACGCAAATTTTCCGCGATCGCAAGATAATTGTCCGCATTTGTTTTCAAGAGTGTTATCGAATCCGCACTGGGAAAATCCGCGGTGAAGAAGGGTTTGCTCTATGTATATAGGCTTGATGAGGTCAGTAAGTGGATGAGAATATCTATCTAATTTCTGTTCCTAACTTGACAAGCTGCTGACAAACACGGAACTCATTATCACCGCTGCTGTGCGCAGAAAGCAAGTGTGAAGTGGCGGTCTCATATGAACACCGTACTGGACCACCTGCTTCCATAGAGGAAGACGAATATCTGACCATTTGAGCACCTATCACCTTTATGTGTTTTTTTTTATTTTTCCATTGTCCAATATTCTAGAAAATAGAAAACACAACGTTTCGAAAACTGGATCTGTTTCCATCCTCAAGTGATGGGGTGGATTGGGTGGAAGACACCTACTCAGTTGGGCCCCACAGAAAGAACTAATCTCAATCACTGGACAACCAAGTGCTAATGGGAACAGTAAATGCCCCTTGGTACGCCCCTAATAGCGACATCCACAGGGATCTTGGCATTAGGATGGTCACTGCCGAAACTGAAAGGACAGCCAAGAAGCACGAAGATCGGCTTCACCATCATAGCAACGCGGAAGTGATAACGCTTCTTGAGAACGAGGGGACAGTGAGAAGGCTCAAGGGACTAAAGCCGTTTGTAAGTGTAAGTTTAAGTGTACGTTGTAGTGTGAATATTGAGATGCAGACTCAAGCTGCTTGAACTAGTGCGACAACAGTGTTCTCAAGACATCAGATTCTGGGACACACCGGTGGGCGTAGTCTTAAGGTTCGGCCACACAGAGCGCTACGTACGCTATGTTCGCTATACGAACAGAAAAATATCTCCCTTTATTGCCAATGTGACTGGCCACACAGACTTCCGTACGCTACGCACGCTATATTCCCTATGTTAGCTGCGTCGCAGAGTGTACACAGCGTACGTAGCGTACGTAGAGAACATAGCGTAGCGCTCTGTGTGGCCGAACCTTTAGACGTTATTTATAGTAGTAGTAGTTTAAGTCAGAAGAGAAATGCTCGGAAAAGCTCTTTCCTCTCGTACTAGTTGCATTGTTAGAAAGGAAAAAAAACCCTGGACAACCCATTTCATATTTACACAGCCATTTAATCACTTGAGTCCAGGCCAATTCGGCGCGAGACAACAAGAAAATACACAATAAAAACTGTGATAGAGTACGCACAGGAGTGAAACTAAGAGGTAGAAATTTGTGCTGCAAACCTAACCAACAAAACCAAGTGCATGAGCACCAATGCAAAGAAATGACGGGGGGGGGGGGTTTTTGAAGACATGTAGTACTTACCACTAGTGCCAACTCAGGCGATAAGTTGGCTGTGTAAACCTGACAGGCGTTGTCCATTGATTGAGATTAGCTCTTCTAAGGGGCCAACTGAGTTGTCTTCTCCCTTTCACCTGAGGATGGAAACAGATCCAGTTTCCGAAACGTTGTATTTTCTATTTTCTGGAATACCGGACGATTGAAAAAGTCCAAAAACCCAGTAATTCTGTGTGTTATACACCATCGTCAGAACCCTTTAGAATCTACCTATCAGCTTCTCAAGGGGGCCTATTTGACAAGGAGTTTACTTGCTTAGGCATTTGCCAGATTAGGAAGTGCTCATTTCTGCCATTACGTAACAACAAGCAACATCGAACAAGACCTTCAATGCTAGTAATTAGCGAAACTGATGCCTTTCATGTTTTTTTTTCCCCCCCTTGGCACTACAGCCCCAGTGGGCCTAGGCCTACCTCCATGAACTTCTCCGTTCACTTCGGCTTTTCTAGATCTTACAGATTCGGTAGGACACCTTGGGCGGGTGATCAGCTCGTCGCAAGGCCTCTACCTGTACACAAACACAGAAACTAAACATCCATGCCCTGAGTGGGATTCGAACCCACGATCCCGGTTTCCAAACGAGCGAAGACAGTACACGCTTTAGACCGCTCGGCTAGCGTGACCGGCTGCATTTCATGTAATGTCCTATAATTCATACCGGAAATGATATTTGATTTCACTTTCGGTATTTATGTATTTACTGCGATTCAATGCACAAAAGAGTCGGAATTTCTTCTCTTTTATGGTAAATTATTCATGGCTGCCAACTGCTGGCACATTAACACTTTCTGATATCATCACCAGACCTGATTCCAGTGCAGCTTTTATGAACATGACAGTTTCCACTTAATTAATAGCTCCAAGGTGAAAAACGTCAGGCTGTTTATGTCCGCTCTGAGTAATCACTTTCACAGGCATTATCTCCAGTTCAATGGGTTTCACTGTAACGAACCCCAAACCTCTGCAATACATTCGTATAATCCTGTTTAAGATAGACTGATGTGAAAGGATTCTGAAGCCTTAGCATGTTTATTTACATATGAAGCAGAGTATCAAAGCCAGATTAACACACCGTGTTCGAGGAAGTTTACATCAACAACTGAGCGGTTTCGGGAAAACGAACTTGCTTTCCGTCATTTTACTCTGTACGACTTCTGAATTCTTACCTCCTCTCCCCGTAATGCAGTTGATTAAAATTTGGGGAGGAACTCTGTTCCAATCCTGTTCGAGGCACTGTTATTCTGATGGTCTTCATGGTTTTCCTCAAATGACGGGAGAGCCGGTGCCACTCACCTTCTTAATCCTTCGTTCAAGATTCATGGTAATGTGTTCATCTCCTTATGCACTATAAAATCTATGCAGATGAAATAAATGACGTCATTAAAGGAATAAAAGGCGAGTCTGATATTCCTTCCAATGCTGAAGTCACACTCACAAAATACAATCTAGTCAAGTCAAAGTCAAAGCTATGTTACGATTGACGGTCAGTCGGCCAGTCTGTCTTGGAATAAAGCACCCATTTGGGGCTTAAAGCCAGATCTTTATTATTGTCTGACAGTTGCGGGTTTGCTGATATGTGGCTCTCTCTCTGACGAGAGGACGGGTCTGTCGTTTGCCAGAGTCAAAGTCACCAGTAATAAGTCTTTTGTCAGTATGTATAATTCACATTCTACATGTTATTAAATGTATGCATATACAACATATACAGACCCTCTGTCAGCCCATGCTCAGTACAGCAGATCATGCCCTATCATTAATAGCTCCTGCTACAACAGCAGTCTAGTCTCTTAAACGGCCGACACAAGTTAGTCGTATGCGCACGAACCTTCAAATTCCGCCAGATCCTCTCTGTAAGAAAGGACTAACTGTAGTGACCGTTCTTTGACAATGTTCTATCTTAAAGTTGTTCTGAAGTAATGAGACTGCATACGTATTGACAGGTGTCAGTGAACAGACTCGGGGTTTTAAGTTTTTCTTTTCAATTAACGGATGCCGTTCGGAATATTTAAATGCATTGTCGAATTGCTACGTTTCAATAGGCCATTAAATTGCAAGGGTTTATACATGAATGAGAAATCACGGATTCTGGAATTCTCCATAAACATGCAACGGCAATGCGAAGCTTTCAACAAAAGACTTGCATTTCGGATTACTTCAACAGCGGGCGTAATTTTTGGTAGTCTGCCATATATATAAATTTACAAGTTCATTGTTCAACTCCAATAATTAAATTATCCAAATCACTAACCCAGCATCTGCGTTGAAATTAACGCAGCATTACCTCTTGCCTACATTATTTGAATCAGGTGAAATTTACAGTGCGAAGTGCAATAGATTAATAATGGACTTTCTTTAATCAATCTGTGACCTCTATTGTAAATGATCCGCGTATATATCCCCGTGAATCTAATTTCTACGGGCCTGACCTAGCCATCATAATTATAATTATCCATTCTGATCATCCATTTTTATTTTCATTGGCGCTACAGCCCCAGTGGGCCTAGGCCTACCTCCATGAACTTCTCAGTTCACTTCGTTTTTTGTAGATCTTGCACTTTCGGTAGGACTCCTTGGGCGGGTGATCAGCTCGTCGCAAGGCCTCTCTGCCTGTACACAAACACAGAAAAACACGCACACACAAACTAAACATCGATGCCCTGAGTGGAATTCGAACCCACGATCCCGGCTTCCGAGCGAGCAAACACAGTACATGCCTTAGACCGCTCGGCTACCGTGACTGGCGATCACCCATTTTAATAAAACAAATTTACGTACAAATCCCCATACTAAATTCATGTTGCCCAAACAAAAATTCCGGGTCAGCTGCGATATATTCTCCTTAGTTTCTACTTACAAAGGCATTTAAATGAACCATCATTCCTGTTATTATCGTGAGAAAGTAGACACAGAGAGAACTTAAATTTCCACGCATTGCATGTTCTTGCTTTAGAGTGGAAGAAGATCCGAAAATTACAATCCAGAATGTCGTAATAGGTTTCCGACTTCAATTTAACTTTGGGTGATTTGTCATGAGAGACGCGAAAATAATATTTTACGTTACGTCAACGCTGCTTCTAAATATCCTTAAAAAGTTCCTCTGACAATGATGGCAACGCTTTGTTTTACAGTGACAGTGATAGATGATGGAGATTGGGGAGTTATAAGAAGTTATTAGTCGGTGAAGAAGTGATGTATCTTGAAGACGTCTCTGAACGTCGTAAAAACAGATCTTATCACACACAGTTCCAGAACGAAAAGAATGATCCAGCAGTGGCGCTGTCGACATGGGTTCAGAAGGTTCTCGATTCAAATCTCGGAAGGGACGCCTGTTTTCATGAGGATTTTTGTGGTATTCATCAGTCGCTCCAAACAAATGACGGGATAATATGTCCTTCCACATCCTTTCCGATTCATCATCCTTCATCTACCCAACGCATTTTATTGTTTCACAGCGCAATTAAATAACAAAACTAAAGAAAATTTACGGCAACCAGGGACCTCCTATCGAGTGTATAAAAATCATACAATGAAATTGCAATAATACAAAGAGAAGATTCATCAGAGATTTCACGTTAGCCATAGTGAGTATAAATATCTTGGATTCTGATCATTCTTATGTCACACTTAACTTGCATTGTTACGTAACTGGCAGGTCATTTCGTGTCCTAATTCCTTGCGACACAGTCCTTCTTGACAAGTGAATAGTCGCACAGCCTGTAAGTAAAGTGCCCGCAGTTTATGGGTTGATATTAAAGAGAACAAACCAGTGCCTTGTTCCGAGGCAGTTTGATTCAACCCACAACCTCATAACCACGTTCTCTAAGATCCGTTTCAATTTTACCAAGTAGTGAACTTTTAGATGTGAATTTGAGGGACACCGACTATCCTGACTGGGGTATTTCGTGGTTTCATTCAGTACCTCCAAGCGAATTACTGTATAGTGACTCGAAACTGGCCAAGACCGCTTCATTTCGCAATATTTTCTTATTAATTAACTAATCATCTTACCATTGGTGGGGCAGGTGGTAGCGTAGTTGGTTGAGGAACTATGCTACAAGACGGAAGGTCGCTGGTTCAAGTACGGATGAGGTGGACATTTTTTTTTCAATTTACTTAATCTTTCCAGCCGCACTATGGCCCTGGGTCGACTCAGCCTCTAACAGAAATGAGTACCAGGAATCTTCCTGGGGGTAAAGGACGGCCAGTACATAAGACTGACAACCTTACCGCCATCTGTGAGCCTATTGTCCGAAGAAAATATGGGAGCCTCGGCGTCTCAAAACCCTATGGGACTTCACGGTCTGTTACAGGGATCGCTTTTTACCTCTTTTGCCTACCATTAGTAGCTATATAGTCAGAACTACTGGCAACGTCGTTAAAAAGCATAAATAAACAACACGCATGTCGCTATTATGCTCCCGTCTACGGCTAGATTTCACAATAATACGGGTTCTTTCCGTTCACCTTCTGTGTGCATTTATTGTGGATGTACTGCCTGTCTCATTCGGCTTGATCTGATCTTTCTAATTTGGTGAAGATTTAAAATTATTAAGGCAAGATGAAGGTGCGTTGTCCGGTACTGAAAACTTCGACACACATGTCCCTAAACTCATAATAAACGGGCATAATGATGTATTGTTCAGAACTCTACTTCATATGATATACATATACAGCTTTCACGTGGTCTGCTGTTTTGCTTCTTTATGGGATGCCACGAGCGTGTGATCGCCATGACTCAGCTCGGCACTTCACTGCCGAATAAGGTGCAGCCTCCCCGACCCCCACACCCTTCTGCCCAAAGAAGAATTACGGGCGGCCGCGGCGCCACTGACCGTTACAGCGAATACCTCTGTGCTAGAGTGGGATAAGACGGGTCTTCGCCGCGACTCGAGCCATTCTCTACTCGTAAACGTTCTTCTTCTTCTTCTTCTTCTTCTTCTTCTTCTTCTTCTTCTTCTTCTTCTTCTGAACCCACGGTGATCCTTACCTCTCAGGCTTCAAGATGTAACAGTTTTCTTGTCGTGCGCCATGTTCTCGGTATCACTTTTTTTTACAGAGAATCTACTGAATTGTTCCTGGTATTGCTTCTAAATGTTTTGTTAGTACTTTATTACAACCGGCATGACAAAATATTTCATATTCAACATTCCCTGAATTTAAACGCTAAATTGCATATATTTTAATTCCATTGCAGCCTCCTTTTGTGTTACATTCCTGTCCGAGAGCATTTCTGCATCTATAAAGAAGCAAATATTACCTTTTTAGTCTTTTAACTGTTATGTCTCGCATATTTGCCAGAACCTCTCTTTCTGCTCGTACCTCTTGATTCCATATTACGAGGTACTATTACAAATTCACGCTCACGTACAGGCTTAGGTCAGAATTCCCAATCTTCCCGTTTTTATGTAATGTCCCGCTTATTAAGTACTCTTCTGTAACATTAATTTCTATCGATAGCCTCTCGGTAACGGATGCTATTTTCTATAATTGGCATCTCTATAACGATTTTAACACTTCTGGTGGCTAATTCACAAAGCATAGTTTAACATATTATTAGTTTTTCTATTGGCAATGATTTTTTTCTTCGTTTATGTTGGTAAGTAAAAGTAAAAAGTAAAGCTATCCCTGTACCAGGCCGTGAAGGCCCATAGGGTTGTGAGACGTTGAGGGGCCCACATTATATAGACCAAGGGGTTCCAAACTACGGCCCGCGGGCCACATGCAGCCCGCGATGTGATTTTATCCGGCCCGCGAAAGAACTGTGCAGAAATGCGCCAATTGAACTAATTTTCCAATGAGTACTGGTAAATGTGATTCCGAGCTTATTGACCTGACATATTATACTGCAGTTCGATGGCTTAGCTGTGGAAAGGTTCTTTCGCTCTTCTTTTAGCTCAGGAATGAAATTTATATATTTCTTACCGAGAAAAACCATCACGAACCACTTTTATCAGATACCAAGTGGCTTTGGAAATTAGCATTTTTTTCTGATCTGGTGAACCATATGAACAATTTGAATTTAAAGTTGCAGGGTGAAAATAACTTAGTCTGTGATTTATTTGCACTTATCAAGGCATTCAGAGCAAAGTTGATACTTCTGGAAAGCCAAGTGAAAAATTGTAACTTTGTTCATATGCTATACTGTGCAGAGTTGCATAAAAAGGGTGAAGCAGAATTTCCTTCCTCGTTTGCAAGTTTAGTCATTTTAGATTTGAAAGAACAATTTCGGAAGCGATTTGCTGATTTGGATTCCAGTGCTCAGGAAATTAGATTGTTTCAAAATCCGTTTGACTGAGATCCTGCAGATGTCAAATTCAAATGGAAATTATTGAACTTCAGGAAAATTATCATATTAAAGACAAATACAAGGGAGGAAATTTGATCGAATTTTATAAATTTCTGAACTCTGATCAATTTCCAAATTTAAAGAGATTTGCTTGTAAATTTATCTCCATTTTTCGGACGACGTATCTGTGTGAACAAACATTTTTCCCAGATGAAGTACATCAAGTCGAAATACAGGGCAAATTTATCCGCTGAACATTTAAAGTCGCTACTTGTGATTAGTGTTTCAAAATTTGAACCTCAATTTAATCATATTTTAAGAACGCATAAAGAGTTTCAGCATTCACATTAATCTATATAAATAAAAATGTAAATGTGAGCATTTGCTGCTACTGTCTTAGGCCGCGCCATAGCTCAAACGGTTAGTCTCTAGCTTCCCACCGCGGTGGCCCGGGTTCGATCCCGGGTCTGGTCAAGTGGGATTTGTGGTGGACAAAGTGGCTCTGGGGCGAGTTTTCTCCGAGTACTTCAGTTTCCCCTGCCAATCTTCATTCCACCAAATTCTCCATCATCATAATCACCCGGGGAAGGTGCAATAGGCCAATCAGTGGCCGCCGTGACGAGTGGACCCAGATGGACTCCACCCCCCAGTAAGCGAACTAAAACAATTTTAACTACTTGTACGAAGAATATTAGTGAAAAGGAAAAGCGGTTATCGCTAGCGGCACATGAAGTAACCTTTGCATATCATAAGCACTGACAGTGATACATGCTGAAATATTCCTCTGTTTATCTTGATGGTTTTAGACTGCGTTAATTCCTGGTTTCTTTTTAGCTTGAGTATTGTACTCTATTTTTCCGTTAATAATTTGTTGACGTTCATAATCTTACTGTTCACTGCTACCTGCTCTATTGACTACCCAGCTGTGAGGAACGCTGTTTTAAAACCAATCGGTGCTAGGTGTAAATTCTTGCCTCTCCTCTTGCAGTTCCCAAATATTGCTATTGGTATCAACAGCTGATCGTTGCATTCTTTACCTCTAGAAAAGCACTCATTTGCTCTGCTGGTAAATATTTGTATTGTGAAAGTTGACGAAATTCTTCGAGTTGCTATTATACATAGCTGATAAACAGGTAATCAGTCGATAACCACTGGATCCTTAGTGTATTCTGTTAACGATGATTATCTCCATTATCTTTATGGTGTCAGTACAGTGACGTCACTTGCCTTATATGGATTTCGATACGTGAAAGCGGTAGGGGTATCCTTTCTTTCCTGAGCATGTTGAATCTGTAGAATAATGTGACGTAATGCCGAAGTACTAGTCGACCTCACATATTTACAATTAATACATTACAATCCAAAACAGTTTTTTTCATTCGTGTGTTTTGTTTAAAAAACTTACATTTCAGTTCAACATTTATGGACGGATTACAAATTTGGAAATTGTATGAGTTGACACGAGCATTGTTGCCAACAATGAAGACTTCACTTCCTACACGTGCTGGCCTTCACATTCCTTCGAATGTGAACTGAATGGAACAAGTTTCCTTTTTTGAAAATGGATAGAGTAGGGAGACACGCCATGCCATGAGGAAAGCCGGTCTATTTTAAATGATATTAATGGAACTCAAGCCAGGTATGGGGCTGATACATCGCCAAAGAATTTAGTTAATGAAAGGTATTCCTTTGCCCGCTAACACAGAATAAAGGTCGAGCAAGACACGATTCGCATCTCAAGGTTTACTTCGCTTCGAGCTACAATGGTGTAAAGAAGTTGTAGTTCACATTTTTAAAATTTACGAGAGTTGGAACTTTAATAGTGGCAACTATTTACTTACAACTGATACAAAATAGATGCATGTTACTGTTTTACTCTTTTACTGTCCTTCAGTGTAGTCGCCAGCATTGTGTACAACCCGTTGCCAGCGATGTGGAAGTCGTAGGATACCTTTAGCAGTGCTGTTGTGTTAGTTCGAATGGAGCGGTCTACTGCCTGAAGAATCTCTGGAACAGTTCTGAAGCGAATGCCACGAAGTGGTTCCTTCATCTTAGGAATCAAGTCGAAGTCACAAGGGCTTAAGTCCGGGGAGTATGGTGGATGGTACACCACTTCCCAGCCCCATCGATCGAACAAATCAGCCACAGCTTGCGCTGCATGCGGCCGAGCTTTGTCCTGCAAAATGATGGGTGGGTTCTGCAGAAAGTGTCGCCGCTTCTCTCTCAAAGCTGGTCTCAGGTTGTGTTCCAAAACTGAACAGTAATACTGCGCATTGACGGTCTGCTGTCGGGGAACGGTATGCGTTAGGATAACACCATCACAGCCGTACACGAGAATCACCATAACTTTCACATTGCTGGGGTTCTGACGAACTTTTGATTTTCGTGGTGACCCGTAATGACGCCATTCGTTCGATTGGCGTTTCATTTGTGGCTCATACGATTTGGCCCATGTCTCATCCAGCGTAATAATACGGCATAAGAAAGCCTCTCCTTCGCGCTCATAGCGCTCCAAGTGGTTACGAGCAGCTTCGTACCTTAGCCATTTCTGCATTTCCGTCAAATCGTGCGGAACCCACCGTGA
>NW_019740661.1:2110318-2196178 GCF_002891405.2 Cryptotermes secundus
GCCACTGTTCTGTAAGAAAATGCAGATTCCCCGCAAGCCTCTAGAAGACCTTGATGACACTGTCGTGCTGTACGGCNTACAGCATCTGGTAATTCAATCTTTATCCACCTCCGTTGTTCCTGTTTCGAAAACATCGTGACAACACTACATTAGACCGCCAGCTATGTTCTTCTAGTCACTGTGCATGCGCGTGATGTGGGAAGGGAGAGTCCATTTGCTCTGAGGTAAGGTAGGTATGTAACTGACGTGTGTATAAGCAACATTATTTGGTTCCGTTGCATGGCGTCTCTACAGCAGTGTTGCCACTATTAAAGTTCCAACCCTCGTATAAAAAGTGCACTGAATAGGGCTTATTATGTAATATTGATTCCTATAATAACGAAAGGTGATTATGAGAACGGTGAGATGAGTGACTAGACAAACAAATGTCTCTTCCGAAAATTTTCTTCATTTGACCTAATTTATCTCCTCATACCTTCTTTCTTTTTCTTCCTCCTCCTTTTCATTTCTACTGTTCCTTTTATTCGTAGATTCTAAAGGGTTCTGACGACGGTGTTCAAAAACCCAGTGATTCTGACTCCTCCTACTTCTTCACTATCTTCTTCTTCCACTCCTTTTCACCGGTCTCTTTCTCCCTCTCCTGCTACATCACCTTCTTTCTCTTCCTCTTCATGGGGTCACGTCCCAATTTGCCAGAACATTACAACAGACAGGAATGGCAGGAACACACGAAGACTGCACGCACGGCCACTGGCGCGGCACAGGTCAGGTTTTAGCAAGAAAAGTTCTGTACCGATCGGGTAGATATGCAGCTTAACATTACTAGAGCTGGAATACGGGGTTGCGGAGAACTGATTAAAATAGCGCCGTGGCCTATTTTCAGGCCATCTCCTGTACAGTGTATACAACCAACACGATTTGCTCTAGATTTCAGTTCTTCACATGTTGATTAAAGTAATGAAGCTCATTTCAACTGAGCATAGCATTCCAATTCACAAATTTACAATTATTTCTCACATTTCGATTTGGAAATCTATACGCCCCTTGAAAAATTGAAAGACCAGTCCCACTGTCGTTTCTAGTGGCCAGAATTCGAAAACGGACTGGTGCAACTGCACTGAAAGCGAGGTAATTCCGCTTGCTCACATTTATCCCTGCCACCAAGACATCTACATTTCTCTACACGCGGAGACCTGCTGAGTGAGTGTCGAGTGTTACCCGGTTCCAGTAGAAATTAAAGGACAATTTAACGTTTTAAATGAAAGCTATAATTGCGCACGTTGTTTTGTATGGGTATGAAACATGGTCTCTCTCGCTTAGAAACCAAGAAAGGTTCAGGATATATGAGAACAGGTGCTGAAGGGAATAAGTCGATCTCACAGAAAGAAATCAACAGAAGGATGGTGAAGTGCATAACGAGGAGCCTCACAAGTTGTGCCCTTCACCAACCAGTCAGTAAGCAGGCCGCTTTTGAACCGTGGAGCTCAGATCAAAGAGGATGAAATTATAAAGACATGTAGAGGGCATTGGATATATTAGAAATGCATATATAATTTCCGTTTAAAAATCGAAAGGAAAAAGGATTACTTGGGGGACTAGGCGTACAAAGAAGGATAATATTGTCACGTATCCGGGGTTCCGTGACAAATAATTGTGGATTCTGGATTAGACGAACCTGTTTATTGGATAACTCGTTTACAGTTACAACTACAGTCACTCTGAAATCTCGTCTTGCAGACGATGCGACCTAACTAGTCCGTCATCTCTTACGTTTCGTCCTCTGGTTCTTGGCTGAGCTGGTTTCTCAGCTCTGCTCCCTTTGCCACTGATCTGTCCTCTGATCTGGTCTCCTCTGATCTCTTATCTTCTACAGTCGGACGGACTACAAGACACCTTCTTGAAGGATTTCGTTGTAGAGGGAACTTCGTTGTCTCGCGAACATGTTTTCATTTTTAGGTGATACGTTGATTTTATCTCTAGTAGCTATTGGTTGTAGCGGGGACAACGCTTATTGAGCCGTTTCCCGGCAATGGACGCTTCTGTATGCGATGTCTTCGAAACGTGTTTTAACAAGCCGTTGTCTAGCAATTGACGCCCGTTCAGATATTCTGGCTGGTAGGTAGCACGCCACAATATTAAAATTGAAATGGAGGAAAAAGAGCTTGAGGGTGTGGACAGCATTCAGCTGACTCAGGATGGGGTCCAGTAGCGTGAGTAGGGTAATAAAGCTTCTGGTTGCATAAAATATGGGGATTTTTTTTTAAATAGCTGAGTGAGTATTTGCTGGAAGGTGCCTGCTCCGTGAAATTAACGGTCGCCCGACAAAGACACCAACGGAAAATTGAAGCAGATGTTGAATGACTTTAAGAAATAGGATGATATGAACTGTACAAGTTACTGTGTACTTTCTGATGTGCGGTGGAAACTTTTTAAAAATATTTACAAACACTTGAACACAAACATTGTTTGGCTACGTATGAAGCACGCACTATTAGCAGAGAGATAATCTGTATAGAGTTTTGGACCCTTTCTTAGACAGTGAAGCCACTGCGCCGAACGCAATTATTTTCTCTCAGGGAAATTCTCGTGAATTTTTCGGTGTTAAAACTAAGCAACTACTTTAAGCCCCTCCCCCCACCCCGACTTACGCAATTCATAATTCATTCCGAAGATTTCCCTGTAGGATGGAAACCGTTAAGTCCAACAGTACTTAAATGCGATATACTTCTTTGTCATATTAGTTTCATTGGATAGTTTTGTTATTCCTTAGTGGGATGGGACTGAGTCCACTTGGCATTGCGGCCACTTCTGGCCTATTGTACCAGCCCCAGATGATAGGTGAGGGTGATTTTGGAGCAATTGGTGGAATGAAGATTGGCAGGGGGAAACCGAAGTACTCAGGGAAAACCTGCCCCAGCGCAACTTTCTTCACCACAAATTCCACATGACCAGATCCGGAAGCGAACCCGGGCCTTAGCGGTGGGAACCCAGCCACTAACCGCCTGAGCTATGGCGCGGCCTCAATAGATGGTTATAGCTAGTAAAGTATATACAATAAAAATGATTAAAATTCACCACATTATACTGTATTATGTATATAAACCCTAAATAACCGGTATTGATGACCGTGGAGTTCAAAGTACGTAAACAGTTTAAACAAAAATAAAACTTACGAGTACTTGTGTACCCGTGTGTCTACGGATCCTGAAAGTCGGATCGATGTAAGCCTGGGACTTCATTGTAGTTTGTTCAGCTGTGTCAATTTGTGCTGACAAGTTCCCCACAAGCACGTTACAGTGCTCTCTGGAACAGCAACGGTGAATAAACACGACATGAATTCTGAATGAATAGTTACTGAGTGGTGATTCTACACAGAGCCTTTCCCCCTGCATTGCCTAAACCCTAGTTATTAAGGGTCGGTCCTCTTACGTAAAGACCGCGCCACACAAACTCAATTGGATTCAATGGCCACACAGCGGTCGCAACAAATATGTAATGTAGAAGTTTGCCGACTTTTCAGAGCAATATATTCCTTCCGTTTTCAGTGTCGAAGAGTAAACCAAGCAAGTAAGGGCCGCGCCATAGCTCAAGCGGTTAGTCGCTGGCTTCCCACCGCGGCGGCACGGGTTCGATCCCGGGTCTGGTCAAGTGGGATTTGTGGTGGACAAAGTGGCGCTGGGGTGTGTTTTCTCCGAGTACTTCGGTTTCCCCTGCCAATCTTCATTCCACCAAATTCTCCATCACCATAATCGCCCGGGGCAGGCTACAATAGGCCAATCAGTGACCGCCGTGGCGAGTGGACCCAGTTGGACTCCACCCCCCCATCACTAAGCGAATTTAAAAAAATAAATAAAAAAAAAACAAGCAAGTAGCCAGCAAATAGCGGGCATTATATCCCAGAAGACAACACACTAGTGCAAAATTAAAGTATAAATTTACGTCTAACTGTCATATGAAAGTGCTATATGAGTACCGAAAGCACAACCATCCTATTTATTATGAAAAACGCTTCTCAGTGAATTGGTCACCCACCGAATCAAGTCTATCAATACAGGCGATAATCCGTTCGCCTCTTCATCTTTTTTCCTCCGTTTCTCCGTCTCCAGTTTGGTATTTAGGAGACAGTACGCGGTGCTTCATAGTACGCAAAGCGATTTACAGCCACTGACGTTTCGTTGCTTCGAAACCATATAATACATAAAGCCATAACTATGGTGTGTCACTGCAGTAAATAATTGTGCATTAGTTGACACAAATATACATTAAACATAAAAAAAAACCCTCCGTGGTCTGTAACCGACTGAGCGACCGCAGCTTGTCTCCGAAGTTAGTGTCAACTCCTGTGGATAGAGGGTGTCACGTGGTCAAAACAACGGATCCCCACGGCCGTTAATCACGGTTTTCTAGACCGGAGCCGCTATTCCTTTGAAATAACTCCTCAATTATCCTCACAAGGCTGAGTGGACCCCGTTCCAGACCCAATACTTCTCAGAAGATCTGGTAGCGCCGAGAATCGAACCCGGGACCTCTGAATCGGTAGCCAGGAACTCTGACCACTAAACCACAGATGAGGTCACCATAATAAATAGGAAATGTAATTGTGTCAGTACCGATTAAATTCAGAGAAATCTGGTTAAAGTGCCGGTGTTTTAACTAGTCATTTATCCAAGTAAAACTGTTCTAGTTGCTCTTTCCTATCGTGAGTGTAACGCAGAACACCCCGAGATGTTATGAAATGTGCTCCATGTTTTCGCCAATACGTAACATAGCTACCCTGTTAAGTCGATGTGCAAGTATTGCTATACTCATTTCCAGGGTTTATTTATTTTCACTTACATGCATTTATTTTAATTTCTTAATAAATCCTTCTTCCTTCTACGAGTTATGTCCTCTAGCCTGTTCCCATTCAGAATTAATCTGAAACTCTGTACCTTATAGAGAGCCGGTAGAACTACTTGCATGGGGAATCAGCTCTCACAAGGCCAATACTTTACGCAAGGCAACACAAGCAGGCAATAAACTCAGACATCCATGATTCAATCTATACATCCACACTCCCCCCATACACCTTCATGGTATAGTGCGTAATTAGTTGAGCACAGGGGCAATTTTACCTTACCATGATTCGAGTGGGATGCGAACTCACGATCACAATATTCGAGCGAGCGAAAACGTTTCGTGTCTTAGATCGCTTAGCGCTGTGTTACTATTGATTTTCATCCAGACTTTTGCCTAACATACTTGCATATGGTGATACAAGGTGTAACCGTACGCCCCTCGCCAAAATTATTTAATTAAGGATACGAACAACTTATGCATTTTTAACGCCATGAGACGCTCCTCCGGCGAGATACCATCCCAGGACCCGTCTAGTTGTAATTCAGCTATTGTCCTCCTTAGGCTTAGGGTGTCACTATTGTCCCTTACGTCGTCAGTTTACTCCCAGCATCATAAACCCATGAACTGACCTGGTGCGAGACCGGCCAGGAGGGGTCTTGGATTCCCTGCTCGTGTGCCTTGAAGACCTACAAAGGTTTACGGGTATCTCCAAAATGTGGATGTAGGACAGATGTCGGGCTCGACCCTTCGCTTTCTCGTTTATGTTTCTATTTTTCGTTTTTAGGCCAACTGGGGGACTGGTAAAGAGAGGAAAGTCAGTTATAGGGAGTTGAGGAGGACAGTTGTTGAAAGATAGACGGAGAACAGAGAAGTGTTTTACAGTAGTGGTAGCGAGTGGGCGGACGGAGCGGCTAGCTTGGAGAATAATGTAAATATTGATCATTAATGAAACTTTAAATTAAAACTGCAATCCAAGGTGTTCTCTAGCCCCTGGATTCATGAACCCCGAAGTGGGTTCCACTCCCATATCCGAAGCATCCGTATCCTGTGATTAAGACCTCAAGCTCGAGCGAAAGTCGTGGCAGCTGTACGTCGGCGGACGGCTACAAGGAAAGAAACCATATGCCTGGCGAAGAACGAGCAATTCTTCTTACATAAAATACGGATTATTTCCATCTTCAGGACGCAGACTACGCATGGAATCATGTTCAGCGACATCAGCAAGTCCCCTTGAAGTTTTTCCCAGAAAACTGACGTGAGATATCGCTTGTTGAAACTGTGTACAATGCATTGAGTCATCCGGCCTGGGATGTTAACCTGATGAAACCTACGTCCCTGAAAGAGCGACAGGACAGAACAATGCAACTTGTTATTTCTGAACTGCCATCCACAGCGCCGCTGGTAATACCAACACAACACTGCCCAGTATTGCATTGCAAACCCTGAAGTGTGCCGGATGTGAGGGAAACTGCCGTTGTCCAGAGAGTCGGCTTGTTCGGGTTACCAAACAATTCACAGATACACAAGAAATGCATGAAGAGTATATATCGACAAACATGATGGAGAAGGATCACTTACAAGGCCTAGACACCTACACCTCGATGAAAGGATAATATTGAAATTAATACTGAGGAATTTGATTTGGTTCATCCTGGTCCGTCACGCTAACAATAATACAAAAGGATAATCAACTCCTCGTGTGTCTGATAAAATTATTTTTCTTTCTTTCCTTTTTAATCTTTTATCCTTGACATCTTTCAGTCTTAGAGACCATCTTCAGAAGGATATATCAATTCAAGGGGAAACTACTATTACAAAATTTATTTTAAACCACATTTGTAAACGGATTAATTGTAATAATTTATAAATATTTTAATATATTCATGGACATCGCTGTAATTGTTAAAGGGTCAGGTTTTATATTCATGGTATTGTGATGATACTGTATGTATGTATTGATATTGACCAAACACATTGTAATATAGTTTCTGCCCGTATTGATATATCCTGACGATGGTCTCTCAGACCGAAATATGCCAAGGACGAAAGATTAAAAAGGAAAGAAAGAAAAAGAAGACTGTTTTCTTCATAGTCACAGCCGTGAACACCTCAAATCTTACAAAGAAAAAGAACATTTTATCAGTCACACTGGACGGGTTGATTATCCTTCTGTAATATTGAGGAAGTACAGCATGAAAATTGGATTGAATTCACCTGGTTTAGGATAGGGCGCAGTGGTGTGCTCCTGCGAATTTTCAGGATACGTGTACATAAAAGGCGAGTATTTCTGGTCTAGCTGAGCAACTACTAGTTCCTCATGAACAGCTCTGCTCCACGGACTTCGCTTTGACGTATTCTAAATACAAAGCATATGTAGGTATTTCTTATCACATTGATTAACGCACATTTTACTGTTTCATTCAAAGTTTGGTCACAAATAATATTTGTTTATCCTTCATCTAGTCTCAGCTGGAAACCGTGCCATAGGGACCTAGGTCCTATATTTTCTCCTTTCAGTAAATTGGTGGGATGTTAGCCAAATGTTAAGGAGACGCCCGTTTCTGTAATATTCTGAGACTTTGGAAGGGGGGGGGCAACTGTTACATGAAAGTATGTCCCCTTCTTCAGTTGTGTTAAAATTTAAAATGTGAGAGAAGAGACGCTGGGCCCCAGCCGAGTTCGTGGCAATGCTTTTTGTCATTCAAATAGCATTCCTGCTGGAGACCATGTGAAATTTCCCGCAGAGTTGTTCCAGGAAGACTGCGAGATGCATTGTCTACATAACGTCACATTCCAAAACGGGACACGCCCTTCATCTAAACAAAGACACATCCAGCTATCAAATTCATGACTCCCGACACCCCTCAAGTACAGAGTTCGACTTAGCGAAAGAAAAAATTTTGTTCCGTCATGCATGCCGATCTCTGTTAATCCACTGGCTCTGGGACTTCCGTCAGTTCAAGGGATTTTACCTGTCAATGCGACAGAATTCAAGTTGAAATACTTTATTTGTATGAAAGCAAATTTAGTCTCCCTACGAGGACGTTTTCTTATAGATCTAGTTCTGAGTAGTCAGAAACAGCTTAACAGCTCGTCATTCAATCAGATTTTCCATAAAAGTGAAGATTTAGAACAGCAACTGAGCAATTTACACGCAAATCTATGTATTATTGAAGTTAATAATTGTGCGCAAATTAATATCGTAAAACCAAATCAAATTAAAGTTAACGGTGGTATTATTCATAGCGCTTATTAGGGAGCGCCTAACAGGAAGATAGCGGCTGTCCATCTTCCATTACTCATTTAGGCCTACATTTAATGATTTCAGCCCGATCGTTTTTCGAATCACCGTAATTCCACATTTGTTCTTATGCGCCAGGGAGCAGACACATATTGTTATATGTTGGGTTAGAACAGTTTGAACTGTATAGCCGTGAAGCACCATTGATTTCGAACAGAGAATATCGCATGCAATTTGAACTTTATTTGAATGAACCATTTTCTTCTTTAGGTATAACATCTCACAAAGTGATTAACAGCGTTCAGTTGTTTTGCTATAGGTCTCTGAAGTTCTAGCTTTTGTGTAACTGTGTAAATATAGGGGATATTGGGTAGGCCGCGAGCAAAATTACGGGGACGTTTGGGTTACGTGTAAGTAACCAGTGAATACAGAGCATTGTATTTATAACGAAGGGCTGCATTACTTACTTACTTACTCCTGGAGCTGAGCCCTTCTTGAGGAGCCGCCAATTCTGCAGCTACTCAAGAATTTCCCAGCATTTTATGGAACCCGAAGGTTCATTACCGTGTTCACAAGAGTCCTACACTGGTCCCTATCCTGAGCCAGATCATTCCAATTCATACCATCCCATCATCTCTCTCTAAGATACATTTTAATATTGTCCACACATCTACGTCTTGGTCTTCCCAGTGTCCTCCTTCTTTCCGGCTTTCCCACCATTATCCTATATGCATTCCTCTTCTCCCCCATTCGTGCTACATGCCCTGCCCACCTCATCTTCCTTGAGAAGGTACACATTCTTTACTTTTAATAAATATTAACAAATTCTTTTTGACATGATATTACTTATATTGTAGCATCCTGATGCACTTTTCATTATTAACAGTTAGTTCCACAGTTTCACGCGCAACACTAATGTTCTATAACACTTTTTTTTTAATGCTAGTGGGGTGGGACTAAGTCCCTTGTACTGCGGTCACTTCTGGCCTATTGTAGGAGCCCCAGATGATAGGTGAGGGTGATTGTGGAGCAATTGGTGGAATGAAGATTGACGGGGGAAACCGAAGTACTCGGAGAAAATCTGCCCCAGAGTCATTTTGTCCATCACAAATCCTACTTGACCAGACCCGGGGTTGAACCCAGGCCGCCGCGGTGGGAAGCCAGCTACTAACCGCTTGACCTATGGAGCGGCCTCTATAAAACTTACTAAAAGTTATTCACTTTACAGTTTTCCACTACATGTTTCGACCAATGTGGTCACCATCAGGCCTTAAATAATATGGCGGAGGATACCGTTGTCTCCTGTATCGTTGCTTAGGTTGTTAATATTAGTGTGTTCCGAAATACTAATAAGCTTACCACAAAATAAATTCCCAAGGATCTGAGTCTGAAAAAAGGAATTTTAAGACGGAAAACACTTCGAATGCTAAAATATCTTAGGTTGAAACAAGCACAAGAATATGACGACATTTCAAGTACGGATTGGCAGTCAAAGTCTTTAGTTACCCCAGAAATTGGAAGGAAGCTGCAAAGAACGATGGAACCTCAGCCAAAATGTAACGAAACAGCATAAATGGAGGAAACAGAATCGAGTGCATTGAGCGTTGGACCGCAAACTGTCATCCGCTGTTTCTGACACTTGCTGAACTGCAAAGGCGTTCAGAACGTGGAGAGATATAAGTTTCTGAGTGAAAGTTTGACGCTTCCACAAAATGTAAACATTCGATGATAAGAATATCCAAAGCAGACGATGAAACGCAACAGAAACACTGTAAGAAGTAAGTTGCCGTACAGCACTCACTGAAGCTGACATGAAGAAGCAATTGAAAACTAGTACATAGTGAACAGAGACAGTTTTTACTTCTTTTGTGACTCCCTAATCTGTTCCAATTAACCCACGGTACGAACAAAATATTTCCTTTGCTGCGATTGTTATTGTAGATGATTGTACGACAATTTTATCTGTATGTTGGCTGATCAATATTTGTCGTTATGGTCGATCTTACCACCAACACCGCTGTTATATTACTGCCACGAGCACCACGTCTCGACCATAGCAGTATTTCCACATTACCACTACAACACCACCAATACCCCGCCATATTAAGGTAGTCTTCAATCATTTTATTCGCCTGGAAAGACTGAAGAAAAACTTGCCACATTAATTTCTGCTGTTGCCGTCTTCGAATTACTCTCATCATCATCAACATCATCATCATCACGGACTACTATGAAATTTATATTTTTATGACTCGATATGTTGGTAACCTCAGCACACTCCCTTCTTACAACATGTCGCCTTTTGACACAAGATATTGAAAATATGAGACTAATCACTCACTCATGGAACTGAGCCCTTCACGAGAAGCTGCCAATTGTTCAGCTACTCAAGAATTTCTTAGCATTTTATGGAACCCGAAAGTTCATTGCCGTGTTGCCTTCCACTTGTCCCTATCCTGAGCCAGATCAATCCAATCCATACAATCCCATCCTTTAACTCTAAGATCTATTTTAATATTGTCCACACACCTTCTTCTTGGTTTTCCTAATGGTCTCTTTCCTTCAGGCTTTCAACCAATATTCAGTATGCAATCCTTCTCTTCCCCCATTCATGCTACATGCCCTGCCCACCTCATCCTCCTTGTCTTGATCATTCTAATTACCGTATTTAGGCATGTATAGGCCGCGTGCGTGTATAGGCCGCAGCACAATTTTCAGACAGAAATTATAGAAAAAATAATTTTCTTGGAATATTATTTCAGGAGTAGAACACCCTGTATTACTAATTATGAATATAATTTTTTTTAAATGAAGTGTGATTTCGAATATTTTGAATATAAGCCGCACCCCAGTTTTCCTCTTGAATTTTTGGCAAAAAATGTGGGGCCTATACATGCGTAAATAGGGTATACTGGAGAAGAGTACACGTTATGGCTCCTCATTATGCAGTTTTCTCCAACCTCCCGTCATGTCATCTCTCTTTGGTCCAAATATTCTCCTCAACACCCTGTTCTCAAACACCCTCAGTCTATTTCCCTCCCTCAATACCAGAGACCAAGATTCACACCCATACAAAACGACAGGCAATATTATAATTTCATGTATTCTAATTTTTATATTTTTAGACAGCAGATGAGAAGACGAAATGTTCTGCACTGAATGGTAGCAAGCATTACCTACATTCAGTCTCCTCTCAATTTCCTCTTTAATCAGGCTTTGATTTGTTATAGTCATTCCCAAATACCTGAACTGTGCCAAATTTTCAAAACATTTGCTAGCTATCTTTATGTCATGATTTTGCCCTGCATTTTGGTCACGAGACAGCAACATATACTTAGTTTCCTCTATGTTTACTTCTCGACCAACCTCCTTACTAGCGTCATTTAAAATTTGTGTTTTTCTTTATGGTATCTACATTATCACTCAGGAGATTCACATAATCGGCATAGACCAACAGCTGATGTGTCCCGTTTAATTTCAGTCCCACCTGGCTTCCCTGGACCTTCCTAATGCCATATTCTAAGGCAAAGTTGAAAAGGAGTGGCGATAAAGCATCTCCTTGTTTTAGACCGTTCTGGATAGGAAATTTATCAGACAAATATTTACCTACACGGACTTTATTATACGTTTCGTTTAAACACATTTTAACCAGCTTAACTTGTTTCACAGGTTTACCAAACTCTATCAGAATATTGTACAATACTTCCCTCCTAACTGAATCATAGGCTTTCTTCAAGTCTACGAACAGCTGATGTACTGTCTCACTGTACTCCCATTTTTTCTCCAGTATCTGAGGAAAGCAAAATATCTGTTCAGTAGTTGATCTGTTACGTTGAAACCCACGCTGATGATACCGAAAAAATTCATCTGTATACGGACTTAACCTTGAGAGAAGAATATTGGATGAAATTTTGTATGAAGTTGAGTGATATCCCACGATAATTACTACAGTCAGTTTTATCAGCCTTCTTGTGAACTAGTATAGTAATAGACTCCTTCCACTGATCAGGGAATTTTTCCTTATTCCAAATAGAATTAATTAGCTTATCGGTCTTAAAGACCGCCTCTGTGGTGTATAGGTCGGAGCTCATGGTTACAGATCCAGACGTCTCGGGTTCCATTCCCGGCGCTACCAATTTTTCTGAGAAGTAATGGATCTGCAACGGGGTCAACTCAGCCTGGTGAGGATAACTGAAGAGCTACTTCAAGGAAAAAACGGCTCCGGTCTAGAAAACCGAAAACTAATCGTCGTGGGGATTAGTTGGGCTGACCACGCTACAACCTCTATCGGCTAAAGTTTGCACTAACCTCGCCGATAAGCGGCGGTCGCTCGGTCGGTATAGTTCGCTTGCGGACTAAAACCACGGAGTTTGTTTTTATTTGTTATAGATCTTAGAACGTAATATTTCACCTCCAACATGAAACTAATACAGAACAAATTCATATATGAATTACTTGTGAATTACCTATTGACGTTTTGGAATTGTGTTACACACAACACCAGTAGCCGATCACTGTGGCCGCGAGGTCTAATGCTCGCTCGAATACTGGGATCGTGAGTTCGAATCCCACTCGAAGGATGGATGTTTGTTTTATTTATTCTGTTTTTGCTGCCCTGTGTAAGTAACGGTCTTGCGACGGACTGATCACCCGTCCAAGGAGTCCTATCGACTGTTTCAGGGTTAAGAAACTGAAGTGAAACAAAGAGTTTCACGGATGCTCCAAAGTGGAGGGATCAGGAAATACAGAGTTACGGTAACGTTTGGTACAGAGCTGGCTCGATGTTTTAATTGTTATGTTAAGGGCCGTTCAGAGGAAACCTGTATACACGATGCTAGCGGAAGCGTTATGTAGTGGTTTCAGCAGCACCCCAGAGAGCTTTTTGCGGAGGAAACCAGAGGCTGGTGCGTTAGTGGGATGCATATTAATTATTAAAGAACTGTGTAGACCATATTTAAATATCGAAATTTATTCGGTCTTGTACAACAAATCTTTGTACTTTCATCTTTTAACTTACATATGAAAGTTAGGATATTGCAAGAAAAGAAGACCGAACTAATTTTATCATAAAATTGAAGCTCTAAGAATAAAAAATTACATCACACATCTTTTTTCCCATTGGATACAGATCGCTTTATGCATTATGGAAAGATATTTTTTATTCAGACAACTATGTTACTACACGAACAAAATTAGGGGCAGGGAAGAATTTTATACAGCAAAATCACTCTAGACTAATGCATAAATATGGTGGTTAAATATAGTTCGGTTGTTTAAATAGAGTTAAATATCAGGGAAGTTTATACAGGAGATTTCCATGGTCAATAATGTTGATTGCTGTTATCTTTCACAGATGAGAAGGACAAGATGTCGGCGCCTTTTCACCGGGGTGAGAAGAATTCTTATGTGACTGAGGGCTCAACAGAAATAATATCCAGGTAAATAATAGACAAAAAATATAATGATTCTGACGCTCCTAAATTGGGAGTCTCGGTTCAGTGATGATGACTTATTTTGAGAGAGAGAGCGAGATGAAAATCTTTATGGGTCGAAACTTCAGGAATAATTGACAAGAGTCGTCCACGACTTTTTGTCTAAGTTGTTCGGTAAACTGTGGTAACGTAGAGCTGTTCATTACACGAGGAGGTTCAAAATCACCCACATACTCGTTAAAAAGGCGCCTGTTTCAGAGGATCCCGAATGTTGAAAATGTGTTTGGCATTCAGCTATAAAAATATTGACCAAGGGCCTTTCTGGAAAGCACAGACCAGTCTCCTGTAAGTGTAAGTTGTCTGGGACAAGTAGCTTTCAAGGTAAGGCCAATCACCTAAGGAGGATCCTCTCAGACTGACAAGAAAGCCTAAACCACTTAAGAACTTATATTGTAGGCGTTCTTTGCGCAGAGAGGGTTTGAGGTGGCTGTGTCTGTTTGTTCGCTCGGAGTAAATATTCCAGTAATCGATTTTCTTGCATTCGGAACAGACATAATGAACAACATAAAAATATACTGAAATGCCTATTATTGATTTTAGCGTAAAGACACCCTAATCAGCAACTTTGGGTTAGAAAACTCATTAAGTTGTTAATAAATTGGATAAAATATGGCGTGTGGTGAATACAATCAGAGAGATGGGGTAAAAAGAGGCTCGATACAATTGCATAACGAGGGGTTTCATAACTTGCACTCGTCTTAAAATATTATTAGAATAATTAAATCACATAGAAAAAGATACGCGGGGTATGTAGCACGCATGGGAGAGGAGAGAAATGGGTACAAATTTCTGGCAGGTAAGGTAAGGTAAGTTGTCGCTGTGCTGAACTAATTAAGCACTACACCCTGAAGGCGGATGGGGGAGTGGATGTATAGATCCACATTTTCTTGACCTCGGCACTTTTTAGAGTTGAGCGGTCAGCTTCACGCCCCATCCGCTTTACCCCCGGGAAAGACCCCCGGTACCCATTGCACAGGAGGTTGGGTGGGCTCCAGAGCCGGTCTGGACGAATGGAGAAGTGAAAATTATTAATCCTACCGGGACTCGAACTCCGACCCCTCGGCCCATAGCCAGTCGCTATACCAACTACGTTATTCCGGCTTAAATTTCTGGCAGGATAATATTATAATGGATCCTAAAGAAATAGGGAGGAAGAATGTTGGCTGGATTTATATGGTTTTGAATGGGGAACAGTGGAGGGCTTTTGTGAATACGATAATGAACATTCGGGTTGTTTACAATTCGGCAATTTGTTTTAGCAACTAAGCAGCTACCAATTTATAAAGAAAGTCTCAGAGCCGTGGATTTGGTTAATTTGCGACGCACTGTACACAGATGCCTTATACGAGTTGTGTGCGCATTGCATGTGCAGTGAGCCCCCTGCAGACGCGAGTGAAATGTTGGCCGATGCTCTCGATCCTGCAGCTGACACTCGAGCTAAGCGTGGTCCCAGAAGGAAGAATCACAAGAAGAAGGGCAAAGGTCAGTGAGATTGTTGGATCTGATGTTCTCACAGCTGTGACTATGAAAAGCACGATCTTCTGGGCTGTAGTGCTGTTCAGTTCAGCAGCAGTCCACCGACGTTTCGGAGGAATATATTATCTTCATCTTCAAGTTCAAGCAGTAAGAAGTAGACAGCATGGCGTGTCCTGCTTCTTTCTTGGTCTACTCTTCGACTTTGAAGATGGAGACTATGTATTCCTCCGAAACGTCTGTGACTTCTACAGAACTACATGGCGTTAGAACCTAGGAGACCGTGTTGACTTGTTACCGAAACCTAAGAATGTGTTCCTTTGCGCCGTAGGCCGCCGCCTCAGAACGAGATCTCACGAGAACCAGATCTTGGCCGTCTCACCGGCGCACCTCAACAAAACCATGGCCGCTCGACTCGACCTCAGCTGCCTCTTGGGACGCGGTCTGCTCAAGGCTCCGGACCTCCCCAACACTTCCGGTGCAAAATATACGAGGTATATCCAATTCATTAACTAACTAGGCCTCATGAAACTACACCATCATCACGGCTAGTTTCGACCACCTTTCAGGTTGAAAATATATTCTCTTCCTACTCTTACGACGTCTCATAACAAAAGATTCATATGAAAATTACTTAATGCATGCAAGTTCTACTTCCTCATACCAGCTGTCCTTTCTATCATCAAGTTTATCCTCAGTTGGGGCAGGAATATTCTTAACAGGGCCAATTTGAGAAGCTGGAAACTGCTTATATAGTCAAGAAATGATCCACGTTTTATAGAACTCTTTGGTTTATTGCCTGGTTCACAAGAATCTATCAATGGATCCTGACCTGATCCAGTCACATGCAGTCCAAATCTTCATATCCTATTTGTTTAAGATTAATTTTAATATCATCCTACTATCTACTCCTGAAGACGAGTAATTACTTCAGTGCAGGCGGAGTAAAAACAAGAGAAGAGGACAGTGCAATGGTCGACAGGTCGATTTATGGAGGAGTAACGAGTAGACAATGAACTGACACCAAGATCGTAAGTGGATATTAAGGCTTAGTAAATAAGTGCTCCCAGTAACGACAATATAACAACGTTATCTTACAAAAAACTCTTATGATTTCTACCTCATACTTCATAATCAGAGAAGACTATATTCAAATAGTAAAAGCTAACGGTAAAGCTATCCCTGTAGCAGGCCGTGGAGGCCCATAGGATTGTGACAGGTAGAGGTTCCCACATCTTCTAGACAATCGGCTCAACTTCTCTCAGGTTCTCAGCTTTACGCGCCGGCCGCCCTTTACCCTTCAGAAAGATTTCTGGTACTTATTTCTGTTAGAGGCTAAGTCGATCGCAGGGGCACATTGCAGCTGGAAAGATTAGGTAAATTGATAAATTCAGTGACTTCATCGGGACTAGAACCCGCCACCTTCCGGCTTGTAGCATAGTGCCTTAACCAACTACGCTACCGCGTGCCCCATACTGAAAGAGTTTTACTAGAAATTTAAATATATACAGATATTCTGAAAAGTCTACCTTTGTTATAGTAAAGTAAGTAAAAGTAACCCTGTAACAGGCCGTGGAGGCCCATAGGGTTGTGAGATGTTGAGGTTCCCACATTTTCTGGACAATCGGTTCATGATGGCGATAAGGTTGTCAGCCCTTTACGCCCAAGAATATTCCCTGTAATCATTTCTGTTAGAGGGTGAGTCGACCCGAGGGCCATAGTGCGGCTGGAAGGATTAGGTCAATTGAAAGAAATCCAATGACCTCATCGGGACTTGAACCCGCTACCTTCCGGCTTGTAGCATAGTGCCTCAACCAACTACGCTACCTCGTACTTTTGTTACCGATTAGGCAGAAATGGAATATAAGAGCAGGTAGTCGCTAGCAATGGGATTGGGGAGATTTAACCAAGCAGTCTGTGTCCCAGAGTATGCAGCGTCGTGAGATATAAGAACACGGACATCGGTCCCTTAGGGCCGGAAAGCCAACTGCAAATTGACAGGCAAGATACGGTCGAAAGGTAAAGTGAATAGTGAAAAGTAAATTGGAGAGAATTTAGAACGACACGAAAATGGAGGTACTATCCCGCCATTAACTTCAGGGATTGATGAAAACCACGAAATATCTCAGTAAAGATAACATGTGTGACAACAGAGATTCGAAGTGATCACCCCCCAAATACAAACCCAACGCTACTCGGGTCACACAGACATGGTGGCACCATAATGAAAGACTGAAAATACAGAGCTCTGCAGCTGGCATCACGTGACAGCAATAGCACTGATTGTCAGAATAATTACTTTGTAATCCTGCGCTATTTGCAAGTACACACGAACTTTACACCAACACATCTGAACAGTGACGGCTATAGAGGCATGATCTCCTTCTTAAAGAATATAACCAGCCCAATTTAATTATGATAATTTGTATGTTGAATTACATGTTTTAATCACGCAATCATATTCATTATGCTGTATCCAGAGGCAGGAATTAGTCACATCAGCCACAAAGAGGGACTGGTTGTGTGTGAGTAGTACTAGTGGAGAAATGTGTAGGTTGCCTCTCCAAATTGGGATGGAGGAGAATGTTTACAAATGGTGGTCACGAATTATGCCTTATTCACAGTTTATACTTACTATACAAACCAAAAGTTGCCAAACAGCTTCATCTCTTTATTTACTTCTGAGTAAGTTGTAAACCCACATCAAGCCTCCGTAATGCTGGCTATCAGGGCCTCCACAATTATGTCAGGACACGAAATGCAAACTTGCGCCACCTTCCTACTTCAATAATAATCTTCCAAAATTTGATGTCATTTACTGATGTTCAGAAATAATTGATGATCAAAAAATTATTTATTTATGCTTGGAAGGAGGATGAGGTGGGCAGGGCATGTAGCATTAAGGGGAGACGAGGAAAGCATATAGGATATTAGTGAGAAAGCCAGAAGGAAAGAGACCACTGGGGAGACGAAGGCGTAGTTGGGTGGACAATATTAAAATGGATCTGAGAGATATAGGATGGGATGATATGGATTGGATTTAACTGGTCCAGGATAGGGACCAGTGGAGGGCTCTTGTGAACACGGTAATGAACCTTCGGGTTCCATAAAATGCTGGGAAATTCTTGAGTAGCTGTAGATTTGGCTTCTCCTCAAGAAGGGCTCAGCTCCATGAGTAAGTAAGTGAGTAAGTACAGTAAGTATTGCTAGTGGGGTGGGACTAAGTCCCTTGTACTGCGGCCACTTCTGGCCTATTGTACCATAGTTAGTTAGTTAGTTAGTTAGTTAGTTAGTTATTGGAGAGGGTGGGTTTCCCCATGCACTGAGACCTGTATTGGTCCATTGTGCTTCCCTCTATGATTTCTACCAGTCTCTATATCCTACCGGTACTGGTGCTTACCATCAGTCCCGCCCAGCCAGCGAGACCGGCTCTACTAGCTGAGAGGTACCTATAATGCTTCCCCCATCTACCAGAGGTATTAGAGACTGCTGTTGGGCGGGAAACGTCCGTAAATTTGGCTCAGTGACCTCCTTTGGAGATATGAGGTCCTTTTACGTGCCGTAAAGCTACGACACGGGACCCACAGCTTAAAGTCCCTCCCGGAGGACTTGTTCCCTGAATTTTTCCGCCCTTAAAAATTCGACGACCTCCGTCGGGTATCTGAACCCACGTACTACGAGTCATGAGGTGGGAACGTTACCTCTAGACTACGGAGGCCGCTTTGTACCATAGTAAGTAAGTAAGTATAATATCTATACGAAGCCTCAGTTCAAAACAGCATAGCACACCCGTGACGAGAGCAACAGTTGTGCTGCCTGCACCGACAGTGTGGGAAGCTTAAGTTTCTCTGAGTCGTGATTCGATTACACGAATATCCCGAGCCACAAATTTAATTTATGGGCTTGGAACTTCAAATCTATTATATTTAATCCACCTCCCCCCTTCACGCCAAATCAGTTACGCTACGAAAACGTAACCGTTGTAGCGTAACTGGTTGAGGCACTATGCTATAAACCGGAAAGTCTCGGATTCGATTCCCCGATGCGGTCATTGGATTTTTTCAGTTGGCCTAATCCTTCCAGGCGCAGTATGTCCCTGGGGTCGACTCAGTCTCTAACAGAAATGACTACCAGGTATTCTCCCTGGGGTTAAAGGGCGGCCGGCGCATAAGGCTGACAACCTCACCGTTATCTGTAAGTCGATTGTATAGAAAATGTGGGAGTTTCGACGTCTCACAACCGTATGGGCCTCCATGGCTTGTTGAAGGGATAGCTTCACCACACCGACACTCTGAACGAAGAATTCGGGAAAGAATTCATGTTCCTCTATTTTCGTCACTGCATTTTACCTGTGCAGTGATGCTAGAAGGAACCACAGTCGACAAGCGACCGGACAGTTAAGCTGATCACGCGCCTCGGCCTAATGCAGAGGGAAGTGCCTGGAGGCCTGCGTTATAGGTACAAGCGGCTCGGCCCTGCTCGGCCAAAGTAATTGTGGGCTGCAAATACTGTTTAGTTTGTCAACGTGCCATCTTAATCTCAGCCACGGAGTTAAATTAAATAACTAAGTGTATATATATATATATATATATATATATATATAGATGCAGTCTTTAGTGTTGCTGCCAATATCTCAGAGAATAAAGCGTCGGACAGCAGAATGACTGGTGAATAATGAACTGGAAAGGATGTGGAAGGAAGTGATCATATGCTAATAGCGGTTGTATTCCAAAATTTCTGTGGACAACCTGAGGAAGATCATGAAAATCCTCAATGTCCCGGCCGAGATTCAAACCGGGCATCTTCCGCATACAAACCAAGTTCGTTACCGTTTGAGTCAACTTCCTCTATGATAAAATATAATTAAATACAAGTAAAACATAAGGCAAAGGTAAAATTGTCCCTGGGTTTAACTGATTAATATTTATGCTATGAAGACGTATGGGGGAGTGGATGCATACACGGAGATCCAAGTAGTCGTTACCTCGAGCACTAGTTGAATTTGAGGGGTCAGTTTCACGCCCTGGCCACTTTACCACCAGAGGAAGGGTCCCTGTTGCCCGTTGGACAGAGGCAGAGTGAGCCTCAGGGCCCATCTGGATGAGGTGGAGAAGAGAAGAATCTTGCTCCTACCCTCGGCCGTCCAGCCCGTAGCCAGTCGCTATACCGGCTCCACATATAAGTGAAAGTATTCTTAAATAAACGAAAAAGAAAATATTGCAACAAAGTGACTTCACTTTTATGCAAAACCTTTCACTGATTCCAACTTACTACAATTAACTTTGCAGTTGTGACGCTTGCAGGCGCCAGCTATGCGCATAAGCACACAAGTATCCCCAGCTGGTGGCAAAACGACGAGCTTATGGTGTTGAGACGGGATGAGGGAATGTGAGGCAGGCCTGTATTCTTATGTTAGAAGGGCTCATACATTTAGCCTCTCTCTTGTCCCCAGAATCGTCGTTACCCCATTGCATGGGTCTACACTTCCTATCCCTATGCTAAAGACTGGGGCGGTCTGCAAACCAAATGTGCGAGCTGTTGTTCTTAAACGACCGCCTCTCTGGTCGAGTGGTCAGAGTTTCTGGCTACAGATCCAGAGGTCCGAGTTCGATTCCCGGCGACTTTCTGAGATGTAGTTGGTCTGGAACTGGGTCCACTCAGCCTCGTGAGGATAATTTAGGAGCTATTGCAAGGAAATAGCGGCTCAGGTCTAGAAAACCGAAATTAACGGCCGTAGGGATCCGTTGAGCTGACCAAGTGGACACTCTCTATCAGCAAAAGTTGGCACTAACTTCGCCGAAAAGCGGCGGTCGCTCGGTAGGTATAGTTCGCTTGCGGACTGAACCCACGGAGACTTTCTGTTGTTGTTCGTTGTTCTTAAACCTGAATGGTCAATACGCTGAAGTTGCCTGATGCATTCTGAAAATATATAAAGGGTCGACAGGCTTGTAATTTCACAATATAAAGAAATGTTTTTTGCTTGTTAAGAATATTTATGGACTCAATGTACATATTTCCATACGAAACCCGGATATGCATTTCCCGCTGCAATATGAATGTAATTTTATGTCATACAAGAACGTGGCTAACGATGTTGCAAATATTTCGAATAATTATGACCCAAATTTCTGTGCATGTTGAATGACGCCAGCACAATGACTTCAGAAGCCTCTAGGCCGTCGTCATGCACATATTGTCGACTGTAAGCAATTCAAAAGCATACAGGTGAAGGTTGGACTCAAGTGGCATGATGTTCATATCAAGCTTTCGTGAAGCTCTTTATACTGGTTGGGGCTCATTAGGAGATATATCTCACACAGATACGAGTACGTAGAATGGCAACGTCTTTCATTATTCAATACCGAAACCAGGCTAAGAATGAAAATGGAATAGGCAAAAAATTGGAAGAGGAAACTGTGTTTCACAAATTTCTTTTAGCAACACGACATCGTTATACATTCTCTCAGGCTGCCAGAATATCACCATCATACCAGCTTGCCCTCTCGCCTACCTACCTATCCACCCACCTACCCACCTACCTAACCATCCGTCCATTTCCTGTTGCTTCCAATGGGAGCATAGGGAATCCTAGAAACACTTCGTTTCATTTCAGTTTCTTAATCTTAGACAGTCAGTAGAACTCCTTGGACGGGGGATCAGCTTGACGCAAGGCCGCTACTTACACAGGACAACACAAACATTCGTGAATTGAGTGGGATTCGACCAAAGGATCCCAGCGTATGAGCGGGCGGAAATATTTCATGCCTTAGACCACAAGGTCACTAAGGTCACTGAGATTGGCTCACCATCATAAGGGTCATCTTAATCCGTACTGCCTCGACGGTCCTCGATATAAACAATCTCAGTTTGATATGTCCGTTTTACGTTCCAGCCGCCGAATGCAGTCTGCAGTAACTAACCACACCTATACATCCACTACAGTTTTAGAACGATCATGTTATGCTGCGTAGTGTAAGGGACACTGTCTTAAAAGTTCCATTTGTACGATCTGGGCATTGTACGAGTAATTATTTTTTTGTTTTTAATGTAGCAGCTGAAGTGATGCAGCGGAGGCTTCCAGAAGTAGAGTTTGAGCCTCCATGCTACAGGGTCTGACTACACGTGGATGTTTTGTGCTGCAGACGCAAGAACCCGGAGAAGCCGCACAACCGATACCTGGCGGCCGTGTACAAGTGCCGAGAGGGATACAGCCTGCAGGATCCGTCAGTGGACCGCCTGTACTGCAGTGAGGACAAGTGGGTGGGCGAGGAACCAGTCTGCACTGCCACAAGTAACGACGGTCTTCTACTTTGGTGTTATTTTACTCATCTTATATCTTCTTCAAATTTTCTTTCAGTTATTTGCTTGAACAAACGGTCGCGGGGATTCGTTGCGCTGACCTCGCAACACCCTCTATCCACAAAAGTTGTCACTAACTTCGCTGACAAGCGGCGGTCGCTCGGTCGGTATAGTTCGCTTGCGGACTAAAACCACGGACTTTTTTTGTTTGTTTGAACAAGATGATGAATTTCGACATCTGGCTATGTTACTATTTACGTCCATATGCGTAACCTTAGGCATCTCGTTCCAGCGTACACTTTTTGGAAAGCTTGTTCAGACTCGTGTGATGGTCATTCTAGTAAAGTAAAGGTAAAATGCCAGTCAGGGTAGCCGAGCGGTCTAAGGCATGTACTGTCTTCGCTCGCTCGGAAGCAGGGATCGTGGGTTCGAATCCCACATAAGATATGGATGTTTGGTATGTGTATGTGTTTATTCTGTGTTTGTGTTGTCCTGTGTTTAGGTAGAGGCCTTGCGACGAGCTGATCTCTCGTCCAAGGAATCCTACCGCCTGTAAAATGATCATGAAACTGAAAATCAGAGGCCAGGGCTCAAGGGGGCTGTAGGATCAGTGAAAAAAGTTCAAGTTGTCCCGGAGTTTAATTAATTAAGCACCGCGCTATAAAGGCGTATGGCGGAGTGGAAGTATAACCCCACCATTCTTGACCTGGGAACTAGACGGAGGTGAGTGGTCAGCTTCACCACCCGGACTCTTTGACCCCGGGGAAAGAGACCCCGTTACCTATTGGATAGGAGGTTGGGTGAGCCCCAGAGGAAGTCTGAACACTGTGGAGTGGAAAAAAGCTCTGCCCCTGCCGGAAATTGAACCTTTGCCGTCCAGAAGGCAGCCCGTCGCTATACCGCTGATCTAACCTGGCTCCTCATTTTAGTATATACTGGGTGAGTGCAACTTCTTCTTCTTCTTCTTCTTCTTCTTCTTCTTCTTCTTGAATGGCAAGCCGACCAATGCGATCCAAAGACTGCCATATACCTAGGTTTCAGAATCTCTTCACCCCTTGGATGTTGGAATAGTCAGTCGCTAGGTCTCCACTAACACAGGACAAAACATAATCCGAGTAGTATCTCAACCCACAAACCCTGTGTTCGAGCGGCAGAAGAAGGGAAAAGTGAAAAATCCCCATTTCTTCTGCATATCGAAGTATGGTCTAGCTCGAAGCTGCTCACTTTACTGACTGAGCTGTCCTGCTAAAATCAACACCGTATAATCTGCATACTGACAGCTTCGTAAAACAAACCACTAACCACAGTACTACATGAAAACTGGGCAAAAATTCAGGTGAAGATTAAAATTATTTGAATAATTTGCGGAATTAGGAGCTTGCATGGTGAACGTAAAGACCCGAGTAAGGAGACCGCACCGCGTCCTTAAATACCGCTAGATCGGTAATGTTTAGTAAACAATCCAACCAGCTCCAATGAAGGCATTGACCAATATATTACGTGGTATTTTTTTATTGCTAATGGGGTGGGACTAAGTCCCTTGTACTGCGGCCACTTCTGGCCTATTGTACCAGCCCCAGATGATAGGTGAAGGTGATTATGGCGCAATTGGTGGAATGAAGATTGGCAGGGGAAACCGAAGTACTCGGAGAAAACTTGCCCCAGCGCCACTTTGTCCACCACAAATCCCACTTGACCAGACCCGGGATCGAACAAGGGCCGCTGCGATGGGAAGCCAGCGACTAACCGCTTGAGCTATGGCAGGCCTATTACGTGGTAATTAGTATTTCATTAAATGTCATTACCTTAGATCTATTTTATATGAATGACTAGCAAGATGGCAAGCTTGAAATGAGCTGTTGAACATGTTTACGTGTAATGTGGAAGGATTTAGTCCTAACTCCACTTATTACGAAATGACAAATGAAGCAAATACAGTTGACAGGTGTAATTAAAAGTACTGCACACAGTATATAATAAAATTGGGCTAATGTCCCCTGTCAGGTATTTCTTCCTAATAAATAACGTTGTTACATTAAATACTGCAGTATTACGCACAAGAAACATAAATTTCAGTAAGCTAAAATAATCTGTAACGCTTCTGGAATTATAGTCAATTCATGAGCTAGTAAGGACACTAGCAGAGAACAACAGGTAACACAATACGCTCATAATAGGCCTACAGAACGTAGAAATCCATTTTTGTGAAAATGATTCAATTCAAATCTTTTTTTATTAACGTGCAAACTTAAGGGCTCAGAGGCCAATTACAAAGTTAACACGAGTACGTAGAAGAAAATAACAAAACTTACAAAATATAAAATAAAGCAGTTTATATAAATTAATAATAATAATAATAATAATAATAATTTCATGAAAAATCAAAGTTATCATTAAGAAATGAGAAAAGCACAATAAATATATTTGCAATATGCCATTATGCAGCGAGTAAAGATAATATTCATACAAGGTTAGGGTAATGCTACGAACTAGACCCAACAGCTTTCTCTTAATTCGCTTAGTGGGGGTGGAGTCCAACTGGGTTCACTCGGCACGGCGGCCACTGATTGGCCTATTGTACCTGCCACGGGTGATTATGATGATGGAGAATTTGGTGGAATGAAGATTGGCAGGGGAAACCGAAGTACTCGGAGAAAACCCACCCCAGCGCCACTTTGTTCACCACAAATACCACTTGACCAGACCCGGGATCGAACCCGGGTACCGCCATCTGTGAGCCGACCATCTAGACAAAATGTGGAAGCCTTGACGTCTCATAACCCTATGGGCCTTCATGGCCTGTTAGAGGGATAGCTTTNAAGTTTAGCATCAATAACTATTCCAAGGTCTTTGAGTCGGTCCGGCTTATAGAGGATTGGCAAATTTTATAATCGTTGATTAGTACGTCGGTTTTCCTGGAGAAGGATATGACTTTACTTATACTAATGTTGAGTTTCATAGAGTTAGCAATGCTCCAACTTTGTATACAGTTAATGTCAGACTGTAGTGGGTTGCAGTCTTCAGGAGATTTGATGATGATCATGATGGTAATAATAATAATAATAACAATAATAATAATAATAATAATAATAATGCTAATGATAATGTACTCACCAACTGTCAAAAACCTCAGACGTCTGAAGAATCCAGAAAAAAGTGACATTTTTGCTCTTGAATACCATTCACAAATTTAAGTGTAACAAAAATCAGATTAGGCTCTACAGAAATTTTCAGTGTCCTTAAACCAGCATCCTCGTTCCTATACGTACAGCACATTCTATGTCAAAAATAATATCCTTAAACAGATATAATGAAAGTCTTTTATGGAAAGGCTGGATGAATAGAACTCGTTAGTGGGCCAGAGACAGTTTCCAGATTCACTTCCCTACTGCTACACTACAACAACACAAACTGTCTACACTGTACACCAACCACGAGCTTTATATTTCCCTATTTCATGCGGTTATGTTGGCACAGTCTCCCCCATTGAACTAAAGAAATTTTCGCTATGCGGCGTACATAGGGAGCACGCTGTTTTGTGTGTGTTCAAAATAGTACAAGTCAAGACATAATGAGAGAAGGGATATTAACAAGAGACGGTGATTATTAATCCAGTTTCTGTTAATTCATTTAAATTTCAATATACATACACACATACATTCCTGGTACTCATTTCTGTTAGAGGCTGAGTCGACTCCAGGGCCATAGTGAGGCTGGAAGGATTAGGTCAATTGAAAAAATCCAATGTCCCCATCGGGACTTGAAAACGGGACCTTCCGGCTTGTGGCATAGTGCCTCAACCAACTACACTAATTAATTAAATAATTTTCCTGGGGAGTAAAACGCGGCCGGCGCGTAAGCCTGACAATCTTACCACCATCTTCGAGCCGACTGTCTAGATAATGTGGGACCCTCAACGTCTCACAACCCTATGGGCCTTCACGGCCTTTTACAGGGATAGCTTTACTTTTACTTACTTTTATACACAGGCCGCGCCATAGCTCAAGCGGTTAGTCGCTCTCTTCTCACCGCAGCGGACCGGGTTCGATCCCGGGTCTGTTCAAGTGGGATTTGTGGTGCACAAAGTGGCGCTGGGGCAGGTTTTTTCCGAGTATAGTGGAACCTCGCTTAATGAGCACCTCTCATAACGAGCAACACACATTGTAAAAAAGATAACTCGCTTAACGAGCGATGTTTCGCATAACGAGTGACGAGAGGGGAAATCCCGGATTGTGCGCTTGCTACATCAGTCTGTGTTTAGCACTCGTTCCGCTAGCATCTTAGTGTCGCTTGTGTTCAGACTTATTATTTGTGACTTTTTTGTGTGCAAAATTTAATAACCCTTGCAAAAATGTCCCCGAAGAAAAAGCCGCAAAAAGACAGCCATAAGAGAATAAAAATAACCGTAGAAATTAAACGTAAAATCATTGAAAAGAGAGAACGAGGTGTGAGCGTGGCTGATCTAGCACGCACACACAGTCGGTCTACATCAAGATTTGCACTATCCTCAAGAACAAGGACAAGATTAAGGAGAGAAATGCTTCAAGGGAGTGACAAGAATACCTACCCAACGGTTACGTATTCTCGACGATGTTGAAAGGTTGCTCCTCATATGGATAAACGAAAAGCAATTGCAAGGCGACACTATTAACGAGAACATCATTTGTGAGAAGGTGAAAGTGATTTTCGCCGACCTCGTTAAGAAGACGCCAGGATCTTCAACGGCCGAAGAAGAAGCATTTAAGGGAAGCCGTGGGTGGTTCGAGAAGTTTAAGAGAAGAACCGGCATCCACAGCGGTGTAAGGCAAGGTGAAGCAGCAAGCTTCGACACAAAGGCAGCAGAGAACTTCATCGGCGACTTCAAGAAGCTCGTAGATTCTGAGGATTACCTGCCGAAACAGGGGTTTAATTGTGACGAGACGGGTCTCTTCTGGAAAAAGGTGCCGAAGCGAACCTATATAACAGCAGAGGATAAAGCATTGCCCGGCCATAAGCCAATGAAAGAACCGTCTCACGCTGCTATTCTGTGCCAATGCAAGCGGCGATTTGAAAATTAAATCGCTACTTGTTTACCATTCAGAGACTCCACGAGCCTTCAAGAAGTGTAAAGTCCAGAAGAGCAAGCTAAATGTGATGTGGAAGTCCAGCAACAAGGCTTGGGTGACACGTGACCTTTTTACTGATTGGATCAATGAAGTGTTTGGCCCTTCTGTGAAAAAATATTTGCTTGAGATGAATCTGCCACTCCATGTCTTGCTTGTTATGGACAACGTCCCTGCACATCCTCCAGACCTACAAGATGACCTCTTTGAATAATTTAAATTCATCAAGATCCAGTTTCTGCCTCCCAACACCACTCCGTTACTCCAGCCTATGGACCAGCAGGTTATTTCTAACTTTAAGAAGCTGTACACTAAAGCACTCTTCGAGCGTTGTTTTGAGGTGACTGAAGGGACCAATCTCACTCTCAGAGAGTTTTGGAAATATCACTTCCACATCGTTGGCTGCCTCAAGATGATCGAAAAGGCGTGGGAAGGGGTTACAAAGAGAACCCTCACTTATCCTTGGAAGAAGCTTTGGCCGGAAAGCGTTGTCGAATGTGACTTTGAGGGGTTTGAGATAGTA
Organism: Cryptotermes secundus; assembly: GCF_002891405.2. NCBI lineage: Eukaryota > Metazoa > Arthropoda > Insecta > Blattodea > Kalotermitidae > Cryptotermes > Cryptotermes secundus. The sequence goes on from NW_019740661.1 coordinate 2,138,288, forward strand.
CCTGTGGAGCCTGTAGTCAACGAAATTGTGTCTTTGACCAAGATCATGGGGCTTGTGGAAGAGCACAGCCAAGAGCTGACCACCGAAGAGCTTATGGAGTTGCATTGTGTTTCACAGCAAGAAATTGTTGAGGAGAGTTTGTTAGAGGAGGAGGAGGAGGAGGAGGAGGAGGAGGAGGAGGAGGAGGAGGTAACAGCANAGTAAAAAAGAATTAGATATGTATCATAAATAATAAATTAATTACTTCCGAATTTTTTTCTGGAAATCGAATTCGCATTCCAGGTTGGTTCATTCTGCATAGAAGAAAAGATGAAGATGATTCACGCTCCTTAACAATGTATATATAATTTTCTTTGAATAAACGTTATATATAATTTTTTTTTAGTATTTTTTTTTTGGCATGGAACTCATTATCGTATTTTACATTAATTTATATGGGAAAAACTGTTTCGCTTAATGAGTGTTTCGTATTACGAGTAAGATTCTGGAACGAATTATGCTCGTTAAGCGAGGTTCCACTGTACTTCGGTTTCCACTGCCAATCTTCATTCCACGAATTGCTCCACAATCACCCTCACCTATAATCTGGGGCTGGTACAATAGGCCAGAAGTGGCCGCAGTACAAGGGACTTGGTCCCATCCCACTAGCAATAAAATATACTTTTATACACACATACATATAGTGAGCTTTGTCCAGCCGGTACACATACCATCATACACTCTAAATGAGCCTACCGGTAAATCCGTTTAAATTCAAGTCATTCACCTGCTAATGCATTGTATGTTTCCACCTTGAGACTAAAAGCGAGCATGAGAGTACAAAGTAACAAACTATATACACATACACACAAACACACCTACATATCACATACATAAGGGGTACGTCCCAAATAAAATTTGAGGTTCTCAGAGACGCGAAGATTTCATATTGTGCTCTTGCGAGTTATGATATTGTGTAGTCTTGTAGGTTGGTAGTAGGTACGTATGAAGGCCTCAATCTTCAGGATCTACCCTGAAGCTAGAAACATTATGTTCGTCTAAATATTGCTTAGAGCGCACGTACGTCTTTGTGTACAAGTGTCCAGTACTGATGTTCGTTTTGAACCAGGGTTGGCATGTAGCGACAAAATCTCCAGTACCGCAGTTAATAAAAACTGTGTTCAGGGCGATATGGCGAAGTAACAGGAGCATTTTCGCAACGCACCGTAAACACGTCCCACCCGTTTCAAGTGTTGCCAAGCAAGAAAACCGCCCTGGACTTAATGGCTTTAGCCGATATGAAATTCTGCGTATGGTCGGGAAGTAACCAAACCAGAAACGGACAAATGGAGGAAGAACGCTTTAGAGACCGAAATGATTCTATTTACAGATAACACAAGACAGTTCTACGTCTGAACGGTGAAACAGAACGTGTCGAAATTCAAACATGTATGTTTGTATGTATGTAAGTATTGGATTTGGCATGGGCCCTATAGGTTACAAGCAGTGCTGCAAGAAGCACATTAACACACTTCACTAGACTCTATCTTAGTGCGACTAAAACAGATAGTTCAATTGGCTGGGTGATCCGGAAGATAAGTGGGGCTATGGGGGCGGGTACGGACACAATTTCTTACTGAATATTGACCGTATATCTTCTTTAAAAAGAAGGACAAGAAAATACCTTACAGTTCCTTTCGTCCTCCTTCTCCTCCTACTGTTCCCCTTCTTCTCCCTTCTACCCAAACCACTGGTACTTCTCTCACAAATGCATCTTCTTCAGTACTGGCTTGTTTCGTATCTCGACCTAAAATTCCAAACAATTTTCTTCCAATTTAACATTAATTATCAATTAAGACGCAAGAGTGGAAACAGACAGCTTGTCTCGGGCGACCATAGCCGTTTCATTTGTGAAGACATTTTCCTCTGGAACAGATGTACACTACTTCTTCATAGTTTCGTTAAGAACGCAATTACTTTTCGACTTTTGAAGTGCACAGGTTTTGCAGCAAGCATGTCACAAAACAGAACAGTCACTGAACGTTCTGAGTCACGTGACCGCAGTTTGAATCAGAGGCAAAAGTTCCCAGACAGCGAGGAAGCAACAGTAAGAAGTCTCTGGACCATGTGTTTCATTAGATTTGGTCTCGGCCTACAACAATGCTTGTAATGAAACGCTAAGTGGGTAACAAGCTGTTTCAAAACAAATATCTCGCTCGAGAATAAGTATTGTTTAAAGCATACAAGGATGACATAAAGTTGAAATCCGGGACATTTTTTCAATTTTTAATTAACTGATGGGATGCCAGGATAATATAAGAAACTGGGAGTTTTCCAGAACGTACGGTCAGCTAGCAGATAAAAGTCACGGGTCCTTCCTACTTTCGGTACCTTACATATCTGTGAGTTCAACCTCGGGTGTCTTATGTGTGTGTGTGTGTGTGACGGGGAGGGGGAAAATTTTCGACAGCTAGATCACCATTTCTCGGCAGGCCATCGTCACTCCGACCGGTATCACTATGGGGACCTCTTGTTGTGCCGCCGCAGGTTTCTTGTCCACTGAGGCCGGCTCTTCTTCTTCTGGACGTGCCTCCGTCGCTTCTCGGCAGGCTATCGTCTCTTCCCCTATTTCTGGTTTGGTTTCGGCAACCATCTCCTTGTGGCTGGTGCCCGTATTTTCTGGCATAGCTCTCGTCCTTGCTTGGATAGCTTCAGTTCTATGTTGGATTGTCTCGTCCAACTCCGACCGCATAGCTCGCATTGCGGCCTTCATCTCTTCTTTGTCGGTCTTCCTACTAGCCTCCGTCTTGTCTTGGTTGGCCCTCATCTCTTCCTTGTCGGTTTTTCTGTCTGCGTCTAATTTTGCCATGAAATTGGCCTCCATTTGTTCTTGGCCAGCTCTGATTTCCTTGAGCAGAAGTTCCATCATCTGCTGTGATTCCATTTTGCGGCAGTAGAGTGCTCGATGCACTTGTAAGTTCAATTATTCGTCGAGGCGTGTTCAAGCTCGTAATCTACTGCGTTTTGCTACTGATGACGCCGTTCGGATTGTCAATTGGTTTATTTAACAGCCTACGAGTCTGGCAGGAAGATGATTGTAGGATCAATTGCTTTCATATTTTACGTACTGCGGACACTTATTCCTAACCTTTATGAAATTATAATTATTTCGAGCTCAGCTGCTTTCTAATTTTGAATCTGACTTCATGTGGAAGTGAAGGGTTTCCTGAAAAGACCACGCCTTTTCAAGTTTTTCTTTTTATATATACAGATAGGGCTTGTACTTCAGGACGTACAAAAATAAAGATTTCTTTTTAAGGACTGGGCCATCAAATTTCGAATGATTTACTCCCGACGGTCCAGGAAAATCTATACCTTTATAATTAACTGAAATATTTTTATTTCTTACGTGGAAGTTGCAACTTCTCATAAAAAAACTTAACACAAAATATTCACATATTTGCCAGTGTAGCCCTACAATAATTAAAATCAAGGCATAACATAAGGATAACATGCGAGTATATGGAGTGTTTATTCATAAACAAAGTCTTATACCGCCAAAGTAGCCGATAGCCGGCGTGGTTTCTTCCCAGTAAAAGAACTTAGGATCAATATGGCACCCTGTTATCGGAAATAGCGCATTTTGGGAATTAGGGCCTAGTTTATATGATAATTTTACACATGGCTAACACGAAACAAGACACTGGATCTTACCACAGACCAATGAAATCCAGCTTTACAGTCTGAATATTATTGCTAATTTCCTTCACATGATTCTCTTCAGTGTGGAGCAATAACGGTTCTGGAGGTGTTCAGTTTGACTCCCAGACGAGACTCCCCCGTCCAGATTGAGATTTCACCCTGGCATTACTCAGTACCTCTAACAGAATACTTAAATTCTAAGTGATGTTGGAAAAACGGTCGTGGCCTATTCAAATTACTTTCTAAATCTTAAAGAGTAACTAAAATAGGACACGACCGTTTTATTAGACAATAAATAATAATTGAAGTTAGTACAGAATCGTGGGCCGCCTTTGTGGTCTAGTGGTCAGAGTTCCTGGCTACAGATCCAGAGATCCCGGGTTTCATTCCCGGCGCTACCAGATTTTCTGAGAAGTAGTGGGTCTGGAACGGGGTCCACTCGCTCTGACCACGCGACATCCTCTATCCGCAAAAGTTGGCACTAACTTCGCCGACAAGCGGCGGTCGCTCGGCCGGTATAGTTCGCTTGCGGACTAAAAACCACGAGTACAAAATCGTTATATAACCGAGGTCCATTCTCTTCAGTGATCGAACTGACCGTCTATACAGACCTGTAGGCTTATTTATTCCGCATATCTGTCTCTTCACACAACCTCCTAAATATAACTGTGTAGGCCTATTTTGGAGTGTATGTTGTCTGATAAATATAGTGAATAGCAAACACATTGACTTGTAATATTAGAAGCCTGGTTTCGAGTGTGTTTCTTTCCGAAAACTTATCTGAGGCGATGTTTTCCGAACGTGTTTTGCTACCTTTGTTGTCAAATTATACCTAACGCTTCCTTCTTCATAGATTACGTGACAGCTACGCAGTAATTATTTTTTCAGTGGCTGAATGTACGTTCTGTGTTCTAGTGGTCAGAGTTCCTGCCTACAGATCCAGAAGTCCGGGTTCGATTCCCGGCGCTACCAGATTTTCTGAGAAGCAGTCGGTCTGGAACGGGGTCCATTCAGCCTCGTGAGGATAATTGAGGAGCCTTTTCAAGGAAATAGCGGATCCGGTCTAGAAAATCGAAATTAACGGCGATGGGGATTCTTTGGGCTGACCACGCGACACCTTCTACCCGCAAACGTTGACACTAACTTCGCCGACAAGCGGCGGTCGCTCGGTCGTTACAGTTCGCTTGCGGACTAAAGCCACGGTGTATGGCTTTTTTATGTGGAACAGGAATACGCAGGCTGCCGATGAAGACCAATGGGCTTAGATTGTATGGGCTCATGAAATTTGCGTGATCGTAGAACACTCGTATTGCTATTGAAAGAACGATGAGCAGTTCGTTAGGGTCCATGAGAGAGAAAATCACATGATGGAAAATGTTCCCTATTGAGGAGCCAAATAATTTATAGGTACTCTTTACCAAATACTTTATGGCGTAAAAATTAAGGATGATGCAATAAGCAGAGCAAGTAGTTCGTATGAAGACGTGAGAAATGCATAAAATATTTTAGCCGGAAAAAGGAAGGCAAGAGATCGCTTGGGAGATCTAGAAGTAGATGGGAGCATTATATTGAAATGGAGTGAAAACGGCGACAACTTGAGAATTTCAAATACGTAAGAGGACTTGTTCATGCATTTGAAGTAGTTTCCTGCATTCTCGTTTCGTGTTTCGATGAAATATTCTTAAACTCGTGTTTATTAATGGAATGACAGCCGCACAGAACACCATTCGTAGTTCAGAGTTATTGGTAATCAGTTTAAATACAAGACTAGTCCACTGTCAGAGGACGAGGAGGGTTAGTGAGTATAAACAAAACTGCGTCGCGTTAGCTGTGAAACCGCGGTGTAACTTTTGGATGACGTCTTGTGATAAAGTTTATTTTCTTGCACAGAATTGTAATTTCGTAAAGGAAAGCAGACCAGATATTGTTGTGGAAACATCCACTATTTCTTTACCATCGTTTGACTCCAGTGCTTACTGACAGTCTTCGGATCGTATCTCGAATAATTTTATGTCTTTTCCTGCGTCTCCTGGAGGTGATTTAGGTAGTTCCCGAGCAATTGTGTAACGGTTCATAGTTCATAGGCCGACCCGTTATAGAGTTGAGTGATTCTCGTCCTTTTGCACCTTGAGTCACACCGGCGTTTTATCAAACACCGTAGTCCCGCCATGATAAAAACAAAGCTCCACTTTACAAAGAAGTGTAATTTTATTTTATTTTGATATTTTAATAATGAATTAATAATCAGTGGAGTTTTTAAGAACCTAAATTTATAACAATTTTTTAGAAAATAATACTCTTATATTTTATTAATATCATTATGTAAAACTATAGGTCTAAATCCATGGGTCCAGTTTGCTTAGAAGACGTAAGATTGTGATACAGAATTAATGAGAAACTTGTGTTTAGAATATGGGAACATTTTTGAATAAGAGAATGTTTTTAGTGAGTCAATTATTATTTTCGAGTTCTCATGTCCCACCTAGCCTACAGCCAAGTCTCACCGGTTGGGAAATATTGTAAAACAATTAATGTCTCCTCGCTGAAAGCCTGTAGGGCCAGTGTTTAAACCTTTTAACGCAGGAATATATCTGGGGTTCTTACGAAGTTCAAAATTCAAATACTGATCTTCTAGATAATAACTCTGTAATTTTGTAGATGGGTGCAACGTTTTAGAAGAATTTACTGCCTTCGCTTTCGCTTGTACCTTGAGCATGTTTTCTCTGAAAAGTTGGCACCAATCTGCTAACTTAAAACGTGTCAACCCAGAAGACCGCAATATGAGACAGGTATAAACGAGTCTGGTATTCTCTGTAGCTTTTGTTGTATGCGTGCTCTGAGACCAGTAGGCCTACGAGAATTGACAGGTAATTAAGTGCAGAGTGGTCTGTCACCTTGCCACCTCTAATCGGTGTCTATCTGAGCATAATGGACGATCCTTTATCTCTGTTCAGCATCTCGGGAAGGTAGGAACATCCAAGTGAGCCATATTTTAACACCTGGAAACATTATTTCTCACATAATTATGACAGTTAAAAATGTTCCGGTATATCGCTTGTTTCTGAACATTGGATTTGTAAATGTCTTAAAGATGAGCACAGAAATACTTAAAAGACAATAAGGACGGTGATATAAGAATAAATGTAAATAGCTCAGCCTATCACATGCCAGCACTAATGAGCATTGCAACTATAGTTAAATTCGTGGAACCGCGTACTACTCGTGAAGCTGCCAGTAGCTCAATTATAAAATAATTTCCAATATTTTATGGGACCTGAAAACTAATAATCTATTCAAGTAAGCCCAGCATTAAGGCCGCGCCATAAATTAATACTCTATTTAAGTAAGCCCAGCATTAGGGTCGCGCCATAGCTCTTGCGGTTAGTCGCTGGCTTCCCACCGCGGCTGCCCTGGTACGATGCCGCGTCTGGTCAAGTGGGATTTGTGGTGGAAAAAGTGGCGCTGGGTCAGGTTTACTCCGAGTACTTCGGTTTCCCCTGCCAATCTTCATTCCACCAATTGCTCCACAATCACCCTCACCTATCCTCTGGGGCTGGTACAATAGGCCAGAAGTGGCCGCAGTACAAGGGACTTAGTCCCATCCCAGTAGCAATAAAAAAAAGCCCAGCATTAATCTCTATCCTGAGCCAGATGAAACCAGATAGAGCAGATCACCGTTCTTATCCTTTACTAAGTTAGCCCTGCTTTGGTAACACATCTCAGATTCATTTATTCCTCTATATAATTCTTTAATCTTCTTGTTCTTACTGTGTGCTGCAAACTCAGTAACTTTGTCGTCTAGATAGTCTCCTTTTCCTCCTTGAAATGTCTCCTAGCTTCACTTCTTACATTGTTAAGATTTCCCCCAGTCATTTGGCTCGAATACTGAAACCACTGCAATTTGTCTTGTTTCCTTCGCTCTATTAGTTTTGAATTTCTTCATTATCTTGCTTCAATTCGTAATAATTTAGACTCCCTTTGGCTACATTTTTTATATTTTCTGTAATAGTTTCCAAAGTTTCCACATCATCTAAGTTTTCCAAAGTTGCGAACCTGTTTGCATTTTTTTTCACACTGTTACTGTTCTTTGTGTCCACCTCGTTTTGTTTCTTGAGATTAATTCTCTTCATATAAAATGTTAGCATTTTCATGTTCTTACAGACAGCCTCTCCCTAAATTTTGCAACCTTCAGACAGTGATCAGTATTGCAGTCCGCTCCTCTGAAAATCAGACATCAAGCACACTTGACTGCAGCTTCTTTATCATATCTCACAGGCGTAGATAAGATCACAACACTACTGTTGAAAGATAATCATCTAACATGTTTCGTTTGTACTTTAGACATAATCAGGATTTTCCCATCAGAATGCATACGTTTATTGTCTAAGGTTATAAGAAAGGCTTCGGTTATAAATCAATATAGCCCCACTTCGATTTCGTAAAAAGAAGTGTACAAAACAGATACTTCCTGGTGACAGTTCAACTTAAGGCGAGTCCACATTACTCGTGCTCGTGTGACTCGCTATGCTCGCGAGTAATGTGGACGATATGACAAGTCAGGAGACAAGCAAATTTAAAATTTTTAATTTAAAAACTATAGCCAATAAATTAAAATACGACTACAGCCTATACACACTACGAGTAAATATACGGATCCTCACGCGCCGAAGCCTGGAGAGCAACTGAAGTAGTGTGGACGAAGATTTACGAGCACAAGTAAGACGAGTCTCCCGTCGAGCACAGGCCTGGCGAGCACGAGCACGAGTAATGTGGACGCGCCTTTAAATGATGAAACCACTACCACAATTATCCCTTCATCTTCGTCTTCGTCTTGTTCATGTAGATTAGAATACTGAGGCGTTTGTGCGATTATTGTTCTAAGTCCTCCAATTGGCTGCTTGCTCCAAGATTTGACTACGGTTAGTATTTACAAGCGTTAACTTGACATGAAACCAGTCCTCGTCCTGGACTAATGTCTCATTCGCACGCTATGCCCGAGCACGCAACTTTGTGGCAGAAATCTGTAAGAAACTGACGATTCCGCAGGTACGTGTACTTTATATCCGTCGTTCAGAATGTAAGCATTATTTAAACCGTAATGAGGGAGATTATGGAATTAACACGTAGTAGAAATAACGGAATACTGTATCCATGGATTATACCTGTTCAATCAACATTATACTGAAAATGGCCACTACCACAGAAATGATTCAATTTCTGAGCACTCACGAGCAGCCCCAAGACTTCTGATGCTTCACTCTCTCGCTAATGGAGCTGAGCCCTTGAGCTGCCAATTGTGCATCTACCCAAGAATTTCCGAAGCATTTTATGGAACCCGAAGCTTCATTACCGTGTTTACAAGAGCTCTCTACTGGTCCCTGTCCTGAGCCAGATCAATCCATTGTATACCATCCCATTCTATCTCTCTAAGATCCATTTTAGTATTTTCCACCCACCTACGTCTTGGTCTTCCCACTGGTCTCCTTCCTTCCGGTTTTCCCAGCAATATCTTGTTATTTTAATCGTTTCTTGCATCCTGTTGTGTGTTTAATTAATAGTAGAGTGAATTTACCAACTACACAACACGTTTTTTNGCGAGACCTCACAAACAAGTGAAAGTGCAACCAATAACTTAAGTTGAACTTTAATTCACGAACTTTTAACCAATAATAATAATAATTAAAAAGAACTAGACACAGTTGTGAGCGTAAGTAAAATGAGACTGTAAACAACAAGTGAAAGTGTAACCAGTGACATGAATTGAACTTCGATTCACGAACTTTTAACTTTTAACAATTAAATTAGAATAATAATTTTAACCTGTGTTTTATAAAAGAACTCGGTATATTAGTGAGCGTAAATCTTGATAAGATACAGGATCGAATGAGTGAAAAGTGAATGTGACCGCGTGTAATTATACAGCCGTGTTCATACACCTGAGGATGACCTCTTGAGGTCGAAACATGTAGTGATAATAAAAAATGTGTTGTGTAGTCGGTAAATTCACTCTACTATTAATATCTTGTGATGTTTATTTTTTTTTAATATAGAGCTCTAGTAAAGTACGCAGGGCGATTTTTAGCAGAATTTTGGGCAGGAAGTGCTGAAAATGCCGCCATTCGGAGGCAGCAGGTAACACGTGCTTTTATTATTGGCTTTCCGCAGCATTCAGTGATAATTCGATTTATGGCCCATTATATTCGAATGTGATTCTTACACTCTAAAAATAGAAGCAGTGGATAAGAAACAGTAGTGATCTATTTTATGGTACTACGATTAAATTCGTCTGGAAGCAGACGACTTTTTCTTTGTTCACGAAATGATAGTCGCCCAGCTGCTCAAGAAATTCTGGGTCTTCTTTTTTAGAACACAAAAGTTAACTTCCATGTTCATAAGAATCTGCAAGTGGATCTTCAGTTAAAACGAATTCAATCCACACCCAGGTCTTCCAGGTTCTCTCTTTCCTTCAGAGTTTCCAACTAAAACTTTGCTTGCAATTGTTACACCCCCCTTCCATTAAATCCTCTTTTATTTCACTGCACTGATAATATTTCACACAGTGCAAATTACGAAGCTCCGCATTATGTAACCGTATCCTTTCTTCTGTTATTTTTAAAGCAGCCGAACACTGTAATGGCCTTGCAGCCATGAGAGGGAGCTCAGCATTCTTAGAGGGCAGATTTTATGTCGGCTGACATCAGCCTTTCCTCCTGAGCGACTCACTTTCCGGGTGAATACGGGGGCAAACTATGTTCTGCAAATCAGCACAAGAGTACTCTATGTCTCTCTGAGTTCTTGCGGGCGCTGTAGTGTATGCGAGGATACAGAGGTAAGGCGCCAGCTGCTTGAGGTGAAGGAAGAATGAGCAACTTCTTAATAAGGAAGAAACGTGTCTGCCGGCAGTGGGTTATACTAATACCACGGAGTGGACGTCGATTAATTCCTGATCCCCGCAGAGACGGATCCATAATTGAAACATGCGGACACACTGTCTGTGGGATGAATCATCGACTACAGCAGTTGCCGTGCTTTCTGTCGCTACAAAGCAATGTACTTTCCAAGCTGCTTCAGCCAATCGGTCCCGCATTCCAAAATGTAGCATTCAGGGCGAACTTGCGAGGTAGTAGGTGTTGATTACGCGCTACAAATGTTACGTTTCAATCCGAGGGATTCGGTTCAAGACTGCGTAATGCCATTCTGATCAAAGACATGGTTCATAATCCATGGATATTATAACGAAGCAAGCAGCTGCAAGGAAGAGAACGACGGCATCTACTATTTATATACAGTAATATCATACATTTAGCAACATGCATGCAGTATTTGCACACACACTAGTATGTACGCCCCAGACTTGAGCTCCCACATAATTATTACGCGAGTAAAGTGTATTTAAAATAATGCAGCTCTACTTTCTAGGGGGCTGACTTCGTCACCGTATCCAGACTGGCTCGCAGGATCACCTAGCTCTCTATTCAGTACATGCTGATGGCCTTTTCCTTGCGCGATGTAACGTTTCGGGCGTAAAGCCTATCATTCATTACCCATTTAATGCCAAGTTTAAGAATACATGGAGATACGTATATTATACGGGGACCTGACCCTCCAGGTTGGGGAAGTCTCAATTCTGAGACAGTAAAATATGGTCACAAGTCCCACGGAGCTCGGACCCGAGATTGGGCTGGTAAGGGCGAACAGGAATTGTAAATGACAGACCCGTCCTCTCGTTAGAGAGGGCCCCACATCAACAACTCCGTAACTGTTTGACATTAATAGAAATCTTGTGTTGGGCCAAAGATCGTGCTTTAAATCAAGAGAGACGGGGGCCGTCGGTCATAACATAATCTTGACTTCGACATTGAATGAGTTCAGTTGAGTTCTGCAAGGAAGGCTGAGAAGATATGGAGCTATAATTAAGTTCATAGTTCAGTTGTGGCATACTAGCCAGCAGGCAACGAAGAAGCTGAAGAATGTCTATTGTTAAGATCTGTTACCAAGAAACGACTAGTAAAAGCAGACTGAGAAGACTTGGTTTATGCTCTAGTGATTTGTAAAGTGTGTAAACCAACGATAGCATTGTAAATGTTTGTAGTTCCAAGTCATGTGTATAAGTGGTCAATAAATCCATTCGCCAATCCAAACCCTGTCTATAGTCACACACACACCAATACACATGACAGAATTATTAGAATTTGAGCCTTTCACTCTTTTTTATATTATGCGAAATTCTTCCTTCAACTATGCTATCATTTCGCTTTTACCTGAACTGTCACTACCACTGGAGTTTCATGAATTAAATATGTTTGTTTTCATGGCTCCATTGATTTTGATACTTCTTTGTGTGGATATATCACTTGTGACATCTTTTCAGTGGAAAGTGGTGACTTTCCAAGTGGTTCCAGAATCTTGTTCAAGGACAAACAATGTGGGTCTGCTCAATTTTAACACTGTTCAAGTCTTCCTTTTCGTTTCTGTCATGAATTGAGCTTCAAGAGATATCTGCTTAATTTCCAACAGTTTCAGGCACATTTGCAATAGTTTCCACACATATATATGCCAGATTCTTTGTCCTTTCTGAATAGTAGGAACCTTTACGTCATCCACTTCAACACAAGTCTCGGGTTCTTCTTGGAAATTGTACCATGACCGATAGTCAATGGATTACAACACAGGTTTAAAACATGAGGTTCTCTGACACGTGTAGCATTTGTATATATTTCGAATTTGGCAAAAGCAAAAATTAAATTTGCACTTAACCAAACCCCTATAGAATTTGCAAAACAAGTAAATACTACTTGATTCTATTGGCATTAGGTATGAACTGAAAGGCTGGATGAGTTATGATGCCCTGCAGTATGTCTGTACGGGTCACAAGACGACTCATCATGCCTAATCAGATCCCCTAACAGGTGGGAAATTATATTTCCTCATCATTTTCGTTGGCTAATATGATACTTTCAAAAGGAACATTGAAGTGGTTACAAAATGATGCGAGAAGAACGTGCACAAATCTAGCTGCACATTTTATCATAAACTAAGGTAAAAATGTTCTTATCTTAAAATACTGTGTGTGCACGCCAAGTGAAAGAATCAGTTAACAACTTTCAATTAGTACAAGAACAAGCACTCAGTCTTCATTAGGACAAGAGATACCTAAGGATATTAGATGAATCAGAATGAGGAAAAATTTAAGGAAAATTTGAAATTTTATATGCTGAATCTCTGCAATTAATGGACCCAAGAAGGTAAAATGTCATACATGCCGCTTCCTAAAGAGACCCAGCAAGTTTGCAAAATGCTATTAGAATCAGAAATGGACAAGAATTTTTTCCCCTTAAACTATGTTGATTGGACATGAAATGACCCAGTAACACCTGTACTCAGCATGACAGATCTTGCATGTTCTTTACATATAGATTTCCTGTCCTGTTTTCAGTTTTGTTGTTTCAGATGTGTCAGTGGGCTGGTGTTCAGAGAACAGAGGGGGCTGTGACCACATATGTGAGGAAGTGGCTGGCAAGCCCAAGTGCTCATGCTATCAGGGCTTCAAACTGCATGGAATCAGCTCGTGTGTGGGTCAGTAAAATACACTCTAACACTAGAGCAAGCGTGGCAAAGGCAGCTTCGCTCTGGCTTTCTCATGTCTGGTGTATGTGGTTTGAAAATGAAGGACTCATTCATCAAATTCAAGGAATGCAGCTCATACAAAAAACTGTTTAATGCATAAAGTAAGGCACAATCACTTCGTACATTTTCAGACCAAATAAGCTTAGTACTGGACAAGAATTCCAGTTTTTTTATGAAAACTGAAATTTAATTATGGTATTTAGTTATGGTAGTTAAAAAAGTACACAATAAGGAATATCTTGAGCCAAATGACTGCCTATTTATGTGAGATCCATTATAATCTTATCCTTCCATCTAAACTGAATTTCTGAGTGGTCTTCTTCCTTCAGATTTTATGATCAAATTTTGTGTGAATTCCTTGTCTCTCCAATGTGTCAGACAATAATGTGGGATGAAAATGACAACATCATGAACTAAGCTGTCAGTAGAAGGGGTTGATGTGAGGCTTCAAAGTCCAGGCATGGGGGCCTCATATAAATTATTGATTCAAACAATCTGAAGTGGATTAAAATTGCACTTTGTAGATCAAAATTAGCTAGGGTTTTAAAATCCTTCTAAGATAAATGGATGACAGAACATGGCATACAATAGCCAATAATGTGTGTTACAGATATTGATGAATGTGCTGTAGAGAATGGCATGTGCCAGTCTCTGTGTCTCAATATCCCTGGCTCCTTCAGCTGTGCCTGTCAACAAGGATTCCGCCTGGCAGCCAATGGGAGGTCCTGTCTTGGTAGGCATCCCAGTTACTTAGCTTTCCAGAAACGTTATACAATTTGATTTTATATGGAGTCATTCAGAATGTAATGCATCCCAATATTTTATTTCATACAATTTACAGAAAGTGAAGTTTCTTTGTCCAGATTTTTCTTAAAATGTATTGTACTGTAACAATGAGATTACTTATTTATTATGACAGTCTTGTGAATATATGTATTCTTAATTAAAAATTGTCTATTATTTATCGCCACCATGTCGCTTAGTGATTGTTTATGAATTATTGCCAAGAACTGAATTGGTAAACATAGATTGCTCATCACTGATACATCAATTATTGTCATTTAGCAATTTACTTTAATTTTTATGAGATGAACAAATGGAGACAGGCAGATTAAATTTGCTACGATGACACATTGTTACCATTACTGAAATTATGAAACTTCTTTTTTGGTGAAAATTAGAAATATGGCTCCAGTGCCAATCATTTATTTCTGGTAACTTTCCTAGTTACTGGATTCCCTAAAACAGAAAAATTATTATAAATATGGAATTTAATTCCTTTTCTTCCTCCACAAGGATTCAGTACTTTGAACTTCGTTCCAGGTTTCAGAAGTTAAAGAGGTTTTATCATATTCCTTATCGTCTTCCTGTATCTCCTTTCCTGCTGGGTGCTTATGTACATGTATGTCCAATTTAACTGAAAATGTATTATGTCACTAGCAATCTATGGAATCCCATATGCTAAGAATTATTAATATGATCAGTAATTTATAAATTTTTCTCTCAGAGGGGTGGAGAGCTGATGGCCCATTGGTAGGGTAGGTTTTAGGTTCAAGATCAACTGGAACCTGTGCAAGATATTTTCCTTCATTCGCTTCTGACCAGATCAAGATTTTGTGTATATGAGGAGCACCAGACCTTACACAATGGCCTGGATCCCATGTTAAGCTGCAGGCTACCAGTGTCAACCATCTTCATCTTCACTACCATCTTATCATGGGCAGCAGAACTGCCCATTGCATGGTGTCCTCCCCACACTGTAGTCTGATAAGTAGAAGACAGGATGATTCATTCTGATTGCAGATGTGAATGAGTGCTTGCTGAGGAATGGACATGGTCCCTGCCAGGACTTGTGCCACAATCTGCCAGGAAGATACGAGTGCAGCTGTGATGGTATCCCTGGCACCCACCTGGCAGCAGACAACCACACTTGTGAGGATGTGGATGAGTGTGCCCAGGAAAATGGAGGTTGCTCCCACTCCTGTCTCAACACTCTCAGTAGCTTCTTCTGCCTCTGCCCACATGGTCTCATGCTTGGTGATGATTACAAGACCTGCCAAGGTAACACTATACAAATGGATCAGAATGACAGTAACATAAAAAATGTTTATATTTTGTTTCATTTGAGTCTGACTCTCCATATTTCACCATCAGAGAAGAACACAGATTTAGAAAGGGGAGACACGTAGAATGCAAAGTGGGAAATATTAATGCCAATACCTGAAGGGAAGAGACCAGATAAGACACCTTGGCATAGATCAAGGGATAATGTTAAAATGGTTTTTAAATACATAGACTGTGAGAGCATGGCCCTAGCTTTCTCAGGGTTGGGTCCACTGATGAGTTCCAATGACAAATGTACCAGTCTGGCTCGTAATGCGCTGCCAGATCACTAACATTGAAGGAATATAAATGGGACTTGTTTTTCTTCATTCAATAATAACTTGTTTGGAACCAGCTCAGTGCATTTGATAACTTACACTCCACAGAATTTCTTAGATTCATATATGCCAAACCAGGGAAATAGGTAAATTCATCTTGTAACTATGCTTTTACACACATCACTCTGAGAAAGGGACAGGAATACAGTCTTAATACCGACAGTTCATGCAGTTGAATTTCAATCAGGATTCACTACTGAGAGGCTGTTGTGAACATGACATTTCACAACCGTACAGAACTCTGACCCTTTGGACGTCCAGGACAAAAGCAGCTGAGAAATTTTTATATTGAATATTTTAATTCTTAAAAAAATTGAGAAAATAATCTGTAACTTTGCTGGACATTCCTGGATAATTGTCTGCCACAACTTTCTATTCATTGTTTATGTGGGTATTAGTCTCATAATGGTATGAAGAGAATACATGAAGTGTCATCCATGATATGTATACAGTGCAACAGGACGCTAAAATACAACATTATGTGAAGTATCAATTTATGTTTATATTAAATAAGTCCATGGTGCAGAATTTTTTCTTGGGAAGCTGATAGTCACTCCTCTATTCAAGAGATTTCATGCATTTGGTGGAATCTGAAGATTCATTATCATATTCGCAAGATCCTGTCATTAGTTCCCATTCTGAGCGATTTCATTCCAGTCCACACCAAATATCCAAACTCAAGAGACATTTTTAGCCTATTTTCTTCATTATGTAAAAATGAAAGGAGGCTCATGAACTCACTTTGTTGTCTGTGTGATCCTCTTCGATTTTTTCGTTTTCTGTGTAGTCCATATACAATCAAGGAAGCCTATGAGATCACCTTGCTCTCTACATGTCCATGTATCCCTCTAATTTTTTTGTTTTCTATGAAGTCCATGTTGTATCAGAGGCATGTAGGCAGTTCTTCCCAGAAATTCTTGTTATATTATCTCCCCATCGATAGCTAGGTATCCCAAATGGTGTTATAGATTCAAGCTTGCTTCTCAAAACATACTTATTTCTCATCTCATGTCACACCAATGACTGAAGTATCTCTCAGATATTACATTGAATTTAAACTCGGCTACTACTAACTAATCTTATGGTTATGATTTTCACAGACACAAATTCAAACTTTTTCAATAGTGTGAGTTATTTTCTGCTGTTTGAATGTTTGGAAGTTGTACAGTTACGTGTTAAATTGGCAATATACAATCCAAAAACAGTGAATTCAGTAATATTTACATCTCACAGTGAAAGTTTCCATGTAATATCCCACATTATATGACTATCTCTAAGAGATGGCATTTCATTACCAGACATTGATGAGTGTGACATGGAAGACATCAAATGCCCTCTGGGATGTGTGAATACCATCGGGTCTTATACCTGTGCCGAGAAGATCACCCTGTTGAATGGCCCTGAAGATGACCCTGGAAAGTGCAGTATGGGTTATAAACCTAACAAAGATGGCTACTGTGTTGGTTAGTATGCTCACATTCCCATGCTCCATTATTCAGTAATATTCATTTCACTAGTTCAGATTCAGAATTAATTCTGAACTTATACTCATACATAGTGAAACCTGTATCTACTCAGAATGACATACCATAACACGACACGATGACACAACATGACATGACATGACATGACATGACACAACACAACACAACCCAGGAAAATATATCATCTTGTGTGGGATTTGGATTCATGCCTCACAGTGTATAGGCATGAAAATTTTAGTATTCATCAAATATTTTCAGAGGAAAAAATTTCAAGATCATATCAGTAACCAGTGAAAATATCTATTAATCATCCATTTTTTAAAAATAAATTGTACTGTAATAATGAAACTGCTTATTTGGTATGGCAATCCTATAAATGTACTTTCACTGTTCAATACTTTATTATTTACATATTCATACAGAAATGAGAAGTAAAATTTGTGTTATTGTTAGTGTGCTGTTGCATGAAGCTCTTCATTTCTTCATACAGATATAGATGAATGTCTGGAGGAAGACCCAGGCTGCTCACATGACTGTGAAAATGAGTCTGGCGGATTCCAGTGCACATGTCCTGAAGGCTATGACATTGGCGATGACGACAAAACCTGTGAAGATCTGAATGAGTGTGAAGAGGAAGAGGAAGATACTTTCATCTGTTCTCATGAGTGTGTAAACGAAATTGGCAGCTTCCATTGTGAGTGTCCTGCTGGTTTCCATTTGGGAGCTGACAGAAGGACTTGTGAGGAAGTCAGTGTGTGTAATGAGGTACAGCAGGCAGAGTGTTCACATGACTGCATTAATGAGCACGGAGTTTTCAAGTGTATCTGTCCCAGGGGATTTGTTTTAGAAGACAATCTCAGGTCATGCAGGGATATAGATGAATGCAAAACAAATAAGCCTTGTTCCCATATCTGTATTAACGTTCCTGGCAGTTTTAATTGTTCTTGTCCTAGTGGTTTCTTCTTGAAGGATGATTCCCAGACATGTGAAGATGTGAATGAGTGTCATATGATTGTAGATGATGATGAAACAGGCATGCTGTGTTCTCATCATTGTGTCAATGAGCCTGGAAGCTTCAGGTGTAAGTGTCCTGCAGGTTATATTCTCAGTGATGACTTGAGGACTTGCAGAGATATTGATGAGTGTATTGATCTTGAAAACGAAACAGGTGAGAGATGTTCTCATGAATGTATTAATGAACCTGGGAGTTTCCATTGTAAATGTCCTCAGGGATTTCTACTTAGTACAGATCGGAGGACTTGTAAGGATGTAGATGAGTGTCTCGGTAGTAATGGGGAAAATGACACAGGTGACCGTTGTTCACATAAGTGTGTTAACCTACCTGGAAGTTTTAAATGTGTGTGTCCTGAAGGATATGCTCTTGGAGATGATGACAGTACTTGTGAGGACATTGATGAGTGCACAAATAATTCATCTGCATGTTCTCATACATGTGTAAACAAGCGTGGTACTTTCTACTGTAAATGTCCAAAGGGCTATAATCTAGGTGAAGATATGAGGACTTGTAAAGACATCGATGAGTGTGCTGAAGAGCCATGTTCCCACTGGTGTAACAATGAGCCAGGTAGTTTTA
Organism: Cryptotermes secundus; assembly: GCF_002891405.2. Taxonomy (NCBI): domain Eukaryota; kingdom Metazoa; phylum Arthropoda; class Insecta; order Blattodea; family Kalotermitidae; genus Cryptotermes; species Cryptotermes secundus. Next base: position 2,157,115 of record NW_019740661.1, read on the forward strand.
GATGTGAGTGTCCACATGGATATGTGCTAAGTGGTGATAGGCGCACATGTGAAGATGTCAATGAATGTGTTGATGGAAACGAAATTGAAGCATGTTCACAGGGTTGTGTTAATGAGCAGGGCAGTTTTCACTGCACATGTGACTCTGGGTATCAGCTCGCAGCAAATGGACGTCTCTGTGAAGACATCAATGAATGCATGGTCAATAATGGAGGTTGTTCACATCTGTGTGCAAATACTGATGGTGGCTTGGAGTGTGCTTGCCCAGAGGGACATCGTCTGCTTGCAGATGATGGTAAGACGTGTGTCCAGGTGGATGGCTGTGTCGTTGACAATGGTGGTTGCTCACATTTCTGTACTGGTGATAACGAAGCAGTCCAGTGTAGCTGTCCAAATGGATACAAGTTATCAGAGATTGACCACAAGACATGTCATGATGTAGATGAGTGTCAGCTAGATGGTTCTGACTGTTCACATGAATGTGTCAACACTGAGGGGAGTTATTTCTGTACGTGTCCACAGGGCTACCGTCTTGAGATGAATGATTCAAAGTCATGTGAGGATGTAAATGAATGTGCAGTACATAATGGAGGGTGTTCACACCGCTGTATTAACATTGAAGGGTCAAGAAACTGTACATGTGAAATAGGCTTTCAAGTGCAGCATGATGATCTGACAAAATGTGAAGACATAGATGAATGTAGTGCAACCATTGGTCCTTGTTCTCATGAATGCATTAACAGTCAAGGTAGCTTCTACTGTGCTTGTCCTGTAGGATTCAAAATGAAAGATGATAACACAACATGTGAAGATGTGAATGAATGCCTGACAGATGACCTTGGGGGTTGTTCCCATATTTGTCATAACACTCATGGAAGCTTTGACTGTGACTGCCCTCAAGGTTATGTTCTTGCTGGAAATCAGACATGTGCAGATATTGATGAATGTTTCCTTAGCTATCAAGAAGGTGGATGCTCTGATGATTGTAAAAACACTGCTGGTAGCTTTGTATGTCTGTGTCCCCAAGGATATGGTTTAGCGAGAGATGGCAAGACCTGTACAGATGTGGATGAGTGTCTTGAGGACATAGGCGGCTGTTCCCATGTCTGTTTGAATACTGCAGGCAGTTTCCACTGCAAATGTCCAGAAGGTTACCACCTAGATGAAGATTTTAAAAATTGTTTGGACATAGGTGATTGCCTCCATGACAATGGGGGATGTTCCCACAAATGTGTCAACTTACTTGGGGGTTTAAAGTGTGAATGTCCTGATGGACACCAGCTTGATGGTGTTACAAACACTACATGCATCACAAGTAATAAGTGTGCCCGGTGTTCTCACACATGTGTAAATGGAAAGTGTACATGTCCTTCTGGTTACATCATAGATAGTAGTGATGGCAGGACATGTGTTGATACTGATGAATGCTTGGATGGCACCTACAGTGAGTGTTCACATGAATGCCTGAACACAATTGGCAGTTACATATGTGCTTGTCCAATTGGATATATTCTTGGGGAAGATAGTAGGACTTGTCAGGACGTAGATGAATGTTTGACAGAGAATGGAAGATGTTCATATTATTGTATAAACACTGTTGGGAGTTACAGGTGTGGATGTCCAATTGGTTATTTCATTGATGATGAATCTGGAAGGATTTGTGTAGATGTTGACGAATGTCGAGTGCGAAATGGCGGCTGTTCTCACACCTGTACTAACACTCCAGGAAGCTTCCACTGCAGCTGTGCAGTAGGCTTCAGAACAGCGCCAGAAGACCACAGGAAATGCACAGACCTAAATGAATGTTCTATGAGGAACGGGGAATGTTCTCATGAGTGTATCAACACCGCAGGAAGCTACAGGTGTGAGTGCCCCCATGGATATCGCCTGCTGGAGGGTGGGAAGCAGTGCAGGAAGGATATGTCATGTCATGTTGACAATGGTGGTTGCTCCCAGCTGTGCAAAAGTGTATCTGGTCATGTCATGTGTTCCTGCCTCCCTGGATACCACCTCATGGCCGATGGTTTGACGTGCAAGGATGTTGATGAGTGTGAAGAAGACGAGCAACATGGTTGCCAACATTTCTGTGTAAATTTTCCAGGTTCCTATGAGTGTGGGTGTAAAGATGGTTTTCACAAGATGGGCAACAAATGCACAGGTATGTAACAGAAATGAGTTAATAACTAGTAGCATTGCTTTAAATATGTATAAGGTTTTATAAAAAAAAATAATATTTTTTATAAATATTAGTGTAGTTTTTTCATTTCTGGATACTGCTGCCTTAAATTCTTCAGTTCGCGCTATATTATTATGCCAGTTCAGGCGTAAACCTGAATTTAATTTTATTTACACTGAAAATTATCCTAATATTACATATATTAAACTCTGGTAGTGTAAATATTCTGCTTTATGCCAGTATTAAATTATGTTGCTAGGGGACAAAATAAACTAAAGTAACTTCATGGAGGTGAGCCCTTCTTGAGAAGCTGCCAGTTGTGCAGCTACTCAAGGATTTCCCAACATTTAATGGAATCCGAAGGTTCCTTATCGTGCTGCCCTCCACTGGTCCATATCCTGAGCCAGATCAATCTAATCCATACCATCCCATCTTATCGCTCTAAGATCCAGTTTAATATTGTTCACCCACCTACATCTTTGGTCTTCCTAGTGGTCTCTTTTCTTCTGGCTTTCCCATCAATATCTTACATGTATTCCTCTTCCTCCCATTCATGCTACATTCCCATCTTATCTTCCGTTACATGAACATTCTAATTATACTTGATGAAGAGTACAAGTTATGAAGCTCTTCATTATGTAGTTTTCTTCAACCTTCTATCACTTCATCTTTTGGTTGCGGGATCAAGTCCCGATGAGGTTATTGGATTTTTTTTTCAATTGACCTAACCCTTCCAGCTGCACTATGGTCCTGGGGTTCACTCAGCCTCTAACAGAAATGAGTACCAGGAATTAATTAAATAATTTTCCTGCGGAGTAAAGTGCGGCTGGTGCGTAAAGCTGACAACCTTCCCGCCATCTTTGAGCTGATTGTCTAGTTAATATGGGATCCTCAACATCTCACAACTCTATGGGCCTTCATGGCCTGGTACAGGGATAGCTTTACTTTTTTACTTTAAGTATTCTCCTCAGCACCCCATTCTCACACACTCTCTGTCTATGTTACTCCCTTACTGTCAGAGACCAAGAGTCACACCTATACAGAACCACAGGCAAAATTATAGTTCTTCATATTCCAATTTTTGTTTTTAGACAATAGATGAGTAGATAGAATATTCTGGACTGAATGGTAGTAAGCATTAAGTGAGTTCAATTTCCTCTTAATTTCCTCCTGAATCAGGTTTTGAACGGAACTGTGCCACATTTTCAAAACATCTGTTTCCTGCCTTTATGTCATGATTTTGCCGTGGATTTTGGTGATGAGACAGCAACATATACTTAATTCTCTTTGTGTTTACTTCCAGACCAACCTCCTTACTTGCAACAATTAAAGTTTGTGTGTTTTAATTTATGGTATCTATATTATCACCCAGTAGATTCACATCATCAGCATAGACCGGCAGCTGATGTGTCCCTCCTTGTTTTCCTGGACCCTCTTAATGGCATATTCTAAAGCAAAGTTGAAAAGGATTGGCGATAAAGTATCTCCTTCTTTTAGACAATTTTGGATAGGAAAATTATCAGACAAATGTTTACCTATATGGACTTTACTATACGTTCTGTTTAAACACATTTTAATCAGTTTAACTAGTTTCATGGGTACCCTAAACTCTATGAGAACATTGTACAAAATTTCCCTCCTAACTGAATCATAGGTTTTTTTTAAGTACTCTCATTTTTTCTCCAGTATCTGATGAATGCAACAGGTCTGATTAGTAGTTGATCTGTGATGTCGAAACCCACACTGATGAACCCTAATAATTTCATCTACAGTATATATGGACTTAACCTTGAGCAAAGGATATTGGATAAAATTTTGTATTAAGTTGATAACAGTGATATCCCACGATAATTACTACGGGTCAGTTTATTGCCCTTCTTGTGTATTGGGAAAATAAGAGAGACTTTCCACTGATCAGTCAATTCTTCCTTATTACAAACAGAATTAATGAGCATATAGATCTCAGAGCATAATGTTTCACCTCCTGCTTGAATCAGTTCTGCTGGAATTTGAACACTGCCTGGCGATTTATACCTTTTCAACTTTTCGATAGCAATATCAAACTAAAAATGACTAGGATGATGTACTAACAGCTCAGCTGTATGTATTTCTATCTGCCTAACATCAATGACCCTATGTACATTCAATAACCGAAAGAAGTAGTGCTTCCACCTGTTAAAATATTGTGGGAATCTGTAAGTAAATTCCATTCTCATCCTTCACTAAGTTACTTTTAGGTTGGTAACCGATCTTAAGTTTATCTATTCCCCTATACAGATCTGTAATTTTCTTGTTCTTACTGTTTGCTGCAAGCTCATCAATTTTTGTCAATCAGATATTCACTCTTTTGTATTCCTGAAATACCTGCTGGCTTCATGTCTTAAACTGTTCACATTATCCCCTCTTATTTCACTTGTATCCTGTAATCACTGTAGTTTGGCTTGTTTCCTTTGACCTAATAATTCTGATCATCCTTCATCGAACCATGGCTTATGCTTTTTCAATTCATAATAACCTAGACTCTCTTTGGCAGACATTTTTATATTCTCTTTAATAGTTTCCCAAGCTTTATTAATATCCAGCTCAGTTTCAAGTTCTCCAAAGCCATGAACCTATTTGAGATTTCAACACAATACTGCTCTTTACCCTGTACATCGTTCAGTTTCTTGAGATTGAACCTCTCCATATGAGCTCTGTGCATTGTTTGTCACTCACTGCCAGTCTTTCCCTACATTTTACCACCACCATCTAGTGGTCAGTATCACTATCTGCTGCCCTAAACAACCGGACATCGTGTATACTTGAATGCTGTCTTCTGTCTATCAAACAACCGTCAACTTGATTGCGAGTCTTTCCATCAGATGTCCAAGTAAATTTATGAATGTTACAGTGTGGAACATCATACTTTTGACAGTCAGATTTTTGGATGTGGCGAAATTTACTACCACAAGTCCATTATAATTATTAATTTCGTGTAAACTCTCATTCCAAATTGTTGGCTTGAGAAGGTCTTCCATACCTACTTTGGCAATGGAATCTCCTAAAAAAATCGTATGGCATTTAAAGAATCTATCGAATACACATTACAGTTCTTCATATAACATGTCCTTCACATCACCAATTTTACCCTCTGTTTGGGCATGAATATTCAGAAAAATGACATAACACCAGTGACCTCTTAGTATTATGTATGACATCCTACCACTAACAAACTCTACCCGCTTAACTGCTGATATAATTATCATTATCATTGTCATTATCATTTATTATCATTCAACAATCCATACATACAGGTATTGCAACTATTTGGATAAGGAAATTGTCAGTTTTACATCTAATTCTTGTGCATATTTTTACAGTATACACTGTACCACCCTTATATAGTGGGTTTGTCATCTGAATGATATTATCTAGATATAGTTATCATTAATTTCATTGTCTTTACACAAATACAACAAATTAATCAGCTATATATTACATTTACACACTTGAAAAATCAAAAGAAAATTCATCTACAGAATAAAAGGAATGTTTCAGCAAAAAAGATTTTAATTCCTTTTTAAATGAGTTAAAATTTTCCCTTTGTTTTATTTGATCGGGGACCTTATTATACAAACTAATTCCCATATTTATCACACTCCTCTTAAAAAGAGCTGTATTACAGTGCTGTACATGAAAATTTAATTTTCTTTGTGTGTTATAATTATGAATGTCCGTAAAAGCATGTCACCTCCAATTCTGTATGAACAAACATGCACCTAATTCATGATCCTTATTCCTCTTTTCATAGATATATATTCGCCTGCTGGTTTTGGTGCCACCTCTTTTCCACATCACCTCCTGTACTCCCTCTAAATCTAATTTATATTTTCATATTTCCTTCACAACTACCATAAGCGAACCTGCCCTATACATTCCATGTACCAAGTGACATGTCCATTTTCTTTCATTTAGGTCATTTATTCAAAGAATCCATATCTGGAGGCCTTTTATGGAAACTATGATTTACACCAGAGCCTGCCACTGGACACTATTCTGAACCAGCTCAATCCAGTCCATGCTCTTATGCCTTCATTATTTAATTTTCATTCTGAAATTATTCTTTTACACCCATTTTTGCACAAGAATTTCTTCCATTTTCATTATTTTACTAAAGCTGTGTATGAATTTCTCATCTATCCCATACTTGTTACAACCTGAAACGTATAAATCTCTTCATTATGCAAATTTCTCTAATATCCTATTACTTTCTTTCTCTTAGATTCAAATATCCTCATCAATGTCTGATCAAAAACATTCTATGTTCTTTCCTGAACCTAATATTTCAGAGTGTAATACTGGTCCAGTTGAAACAAGCAGTTTGTGATTTTCTCTCTCTTGTTTGATAGATATTGACGAATGCAGAACAGGAGTATGCGAGGGAAAATGTGTGAACACTGTGGGGTCTTTCTATTGCCAATGTGAGAAAGGATATCATCTGCAGGGTGGTGTCTGTGTGGGTAAGACACATTTATCAAACCTGGCTTGTTAATGAGTATAATGAAATGCAGTTAGTCTAAATGCAAAGAAATCTTAATAAAGACAAATATTGTGTGGAGAAAAGAACAAGGTTGAACAAGAGGAGAAGTTTGCAATGAAGCTGTATAGTTAGGTAGAGGGGTGCCAGTGTTTTTGAGGAACCTGCCTATCAAAGAACATGTCATCACAACTCAATTTTCTTGGACCTTGCTAATGGAATATTTTAAACCAGGCTTAAGGACCAGTGATGATGAAACATCTCCTTGTTTCAGATCTCCTGAACAGGAAATGGAGACAAATTTATACCAACACAGACTTTACCATTTGTATAGTGTAAGCATATTTTAATTAGCTTAACTACTTCCATGGGTATATTGCATTCATTGAGAATAATTTACTTCGCTCTAGGTTGGTGACCCTTCTTAAATTCACATTTGTTTTCATACAGCTCTGTAATGTTCTTGCTGTTACAGTCTATTTTATCTCAAATTCAAGAAAGAATAATTTTTCTGCATTTTAATCATTATATACAAATTAATTCATTATGGCACACAGTGAAATATTTTGTGGTTCCAGAGCCTTGCAATCTTTTTAGTTCATATGCTGCACCTCTGTTTGATTTTCTCAAAATTGGTGATAAATAATGTTACTTTATATATTTGATTCAGATATAGATGAATGTTCAGAGAATGTGTTCTGCAATGGTAAATGTCTTAACACCATGGGATCCTACCGCTGTCTTTGTGATCCAGGATATCATCAGCATGAAGGCCAGTGTATCGGTAAATATTACTTACAAGCAGAGATGATTTAATGGAAAATATGATATGAGCGATCTGGGTTACTCAGACACTTTGGTTCCTTGTAATTTGTAATTATGCTTGGATTATTCAAGAAAATAAATCATTAGATTAACAACAGAAAAATTTGACTTCAACGCAACCATTTTATCAGTGACTAAGAATAATGGCTATTATTTTCTTAAAATAAACTGTACTTAAATTTTTGCAGTCCTATGTAACATATGTTTATATTATAAGCTCTGACACAGAAAAGTTAGTACATTGCACAAACGTAGCTTAATTACTCTACCTATCATTAAGTTCTGTTCTAAAATGAAAAGGTGTGACATTACATATATCTTTTAACTCTGAGCAATAAACAACTGCTCAGTCAATTTTGTCTCTGCAGATATCGACGAGTGCGAAAGGCACAATGGTGGCTGTAGCCAGGAATGTGTCAACACAGCTGGATCCTACCACTGCAGTTGTCATGTGGGCTACAAACTGCACACCAGGTATGATGATCGTATCTGTTGGGTGTACCTACTACATGTTAACACTTACACATGATTAATCTAAATTATTAATAACAATACTTCAAAATATTGGACCACTAATTTTAATTTCATACTTAATACCTTATCCCCAGCCAGTTTTAACGTATTAATGTCATGCTCTCTTGCACTACTCTTTTAAGGTATATTTTTTATTTCTGCTGTCTACCGAAATTCTACATGCATTTCCTTTCTCCTCCAAGCATTGTACCAGTTAAGACCACCTTATTTTCCTTGATTTTAAGTAGGACAGAAAGGTATTGTTACCTGGAATCTGTCAGTTGCATGTCCCTTTTCTCATGCTCTCTCTCTCTTCATCTCTATAGATGCAGGATACCAATTACAGCCTCATCTCCTACATGCACTAAGATGTCAATTTTGGTGACTAATTGTATCTGAGTCACCTAGTTATATTGTCATAACCTGTTTACCTGAGATTCATTTTAGTATTACATTCACACCTCCTTTTTCATCTTCATGCCACCAAAATTTTGTATGCATTTTTGTCCCCTGCAAAAGACTTGCAGCCCACCATACCCTGGATCTGACTATTGTTACAGTACTATGTGGCTTCTACAAATTCTGAATTTCCATGCTATGTACATGATGGAATGTCCTCCATTCAACTGCCAAATGACTTTTGTGGTTGATGTACAGGGACAGGACAAAATGTGTGGACATCAATGAATGCATGGAGACACGAAATGGTGGGTGCAACATGGACTGCATCAATACCCAGGGAAGCTTCTTTTGTGCCTGCAGTGACAGCTACATACTGGACACAGATGAGCGTACCTGCATAGGTAACTTGCTCTGCCTTCCCCTGATAAGCACAGTGGGTTTCATGGGATCAGAATTGATGAGAAACATTCTGAACTTATATATGAATGAACAGAATCTGTGTGTTCCATTCTTCACTGGAACCAAATTATGCTTCATCATAGTCATCCATGTTATCATCCTGAAATATTATGTTATATTACTAATCACTAAAACTCTTACCTTATTGGATTTTTACTTGATAAATATTCTTTGCAAAATTAAATGAATATTCTGGAATGGCTTTTCACACTCTTCAGAGAGAGAAGCTGGTTGCATTAGTTTGGCTGTGCCTGAACATGGAGAAGTACGTTGTCCAGGTCACCCACCTGAAACCAAGTATCCACCAGGTGCGGAATGTCATATACGCTGTTCAAAAAACCACAAGCTGAATGGTCCTCATGCACGTCGCTGTGGGAAGGATGGAAGATGGTCAGGTGACATCTCCGTGTGTGTTCGTGAGTACTGCAGCTATTTGCTCCTGCATACATGCCCTGGCCAGGATTTCCCACAATCCTAGCATTTTATAGGCCTTAAAAGCTATGGCACTGCTGAAATCAGACTAAACTCAATACCATCAGAAATTACAGATTCCTTAACATTCCTGATATATACTTCATAATCAATATAACACACCCTCACATGTTAGTGAGATTTACTGAAATCAAGAAGTAGTGACATTTATCTCTCTCTTTTTACACATGTACCATTCCAGGTGCTTTTAAAATTACCTGTCACATATCAATTCCATGCAGTTTTCTGGTAAATGATCCACTTAGGTCTTCTTTTAGTATATTCATAGTTTGCTTTAAATTTATTTTTCCATTAAATTAATAATTTATTTGAGGCATTTTAAATATTTAATTCCTAATGCATACCATTGACATCTTCAGAATACAAATTAATCACCACAATCTTCTCTTGGATAAAGGGAATGTACAAATACAAATAAGAAATTCAAAATAAAGTGCAAAATGTTGAGTAAGGAATAATTAACAATCCCCCTATAGCCATATGTTTTATTGATATTAACTAAACTATGTCTAAAACAAGTTACTGTATGTTATTTCATGTATCAGCTTCAGATGCCCCACAACCATTCATCCAGTGTCCACGAGATATTAAAATCGATCTTCCGCCTCATCAAAACTTCATTCATGTGAGAATTCCTCAGCCCAAGTCAAACATGGATTGGTGGAGGTGAGTGTCTCAAGGAACTGTCCATACAATTAAGCTTGTTACAATTTAATTTCTGGGTTCCATATGTATACCATATATATATATATTTTTTTTTTTCGTTAATCATTCAGGTTTACTTCATTTCTATTTCAATGTCTGAATCCAGTGTTACCACCAGCAGAAATGTTTAACCAATAGATGAGGAATTTGGTATATGATTCTGCTGGAAATCCAGTCTGTTATGAATGAGATATCATATACTGTGCATTAGGTATGTGCAAGTTTTGAATCTTCAGAACTCAATTAACGAAAAATCACCATTCAAAGTTTAATCTTTCATTCCCCAAAAAATCACCATTCAAATTTTAATCTTTCATTCCCCAATTTAGAGAATTTTCTGATAACTATTTCTGCGTGCATATCAGAGTCATGTCAGCATTGATCAGTATCATAATTGCTACCCAAATGGAAGATGTCTTTTTTTTTCCCCTCCTTTCAAGGAAGGAAAAACTACATAATTCATACTATCGTGCTATGAGATTAGCAAGTGAGAAGGTCACAGGGACAGAAATATGTTTCAGCCAGAAGCCATGAGCTGCCATGAGGTTGCCTGAGGTACCATTAGAGTTATAAGACAAAGGTGGTAATGATTACACAAGATTCTGTGCTAAATCACTCAAAAAGAATGACAGATTCTGTCAAGAAGATAAGTGCTGTAATAGTGTGGAAACTAATAATGTGTCAAAAAGTATCAGGCACCACAGTTATGATTCTTCCTTTAAGATTATGATGATTGTAAATGAAGAACAAAACAGTAAATGTGAAGCATCTCCTGAGACAAACAACCAAAGGCAAAAACAACAAACTGGCACTTACATTCTTATTATTCAAGTACACCGTCAATAATGCAACAATGATATGAAAGACACCTAATGTTAACCACTAAAAGTGTGACTTTAATACTTTAAAATGTTATTAAATATCATAAAATGTCATTAAGACACTGCAAGTATATCTTATACACCAAAAGTGACTATCAAAATATTTAAAAATGTCTTTTTGTTTTTACATAACATTTTTCCAATTTTGCAACATGTTTTGGCCATACATGGGCCATCATCAGGCAACTTTTAATTTGTGGGGAGACCACTCCACTGTTCACTGTCTCTTTGTGCTCCCATGCACGTAGTTGTTTTATATCATATCTAGAATACTGTCATTGTATTCCTTTTTCGGCGATCATAGTTTTTGTATGTCATTTTTTCCTGTATATGCATTTTCGCATATACTCCACTTACATGAAATGTACGTAAATTGCCTGTATCCCATTGCGTAAATAGATTTCTGCCTGTGAACAAATGAATAAATCAGATTTAAACTGTTCAGAAAATATTTCTTAGCTAGTAATTTGTGTCTAACTATTATTTTGAAAAACCATGTTTTTTTTTTGTTTATTCCCTGGAAATATGTCTAAAAGAAGACTGAAAGACACTGTGTGCCATGCAATTCAATTGTATTGACACATTTCAGTGAGATTACTTCAGGAAATTAAGACAGAACTCTATCGTTATGAAATGTTGCTGGTAGAAGTGGAACTACAGGAATTGTCACAGGTGTAAGTGTGAGATTTACAAAGTGAATCTTCATGTACAAGTGACCAAGGTAATTCTGAATGTGACAGTAGTGCATCCTGACATAATACAGAGCAGGCTACAACTGTACATAAGAGAAACAGATTTCCACCAAAGTATGATGTTGGGATGGTCTACCCTGGAACCATCATACCATTGTCTGTACAAAGTATGGACTTTCTTAGCACATCATGCAGTCTTTAATGCATTGTGCCCTACTGTGTGTAGGAATCGCTGGAGACTATTTTCATCATTTACTTTAAAACCGTAATTTTGACATCTTTTTTCTAAACATAAAGATTATTATAATACTTATTATTCCTGATGTAAGGAGTCTGTATCTTAGAAGCTATATCTTTCTGATCATTCTACCTATTTTCAGTCTCTAAACACGCATCAAAATTTTCTTCAGGTAGTTATGGGACACCTGTGGTACAATTCTTCTTACTCTCTTTTTGTACGTAACATATATATTAAGAGTGAAAGTTCTGTTTAAATTCATTGGATTGGGAAGTGCCATGCTGAGTCACACTGTATGTGTACATGCCAGTTGAAATACAGATCACTGTTGATGATACCAGTATGTGATATAAAATATAAATAGTGTGAAGGCAAAAATTGTAAGCATAGGTTAGCTGCGTTACAGAAAACTGAGTTTGATTTCAGCTTCACGTCAAGTAGTGATATTATTGGATTATTAGGAACCAAAGTTAAATTTGCCTCCAGCATCAAATTTATTTGGAACATATTCAGAAATTCAGAATATGAAACATGTGAATGGATGGACTCAGACAGATATAACTCCATTCCACGTTTTATTCAAAGAATATACAACAATCAGTAACATTTAGGAATTTCATAAATATCTTAGGATATGATAAATTGGTCAAAAATGAGAGTCAGAAGACAGAAAATATGATCATGGGTTCTGCAGGGCCCAGAACCAAGACTGACGGTGCTGGTGAAAGCCAACAGCAGTTTACCTGGATCATGGTTAAAATGTTTTACATCTTTGGTAGTCCTGTATAAGAGAATAATTTTGTCTTATTAATTAAGCTACAACTGGTGAATGTAATAAACAGGTGAAGATAAACTAATCCTGGCATTGACACATCAGAATTCCAACTGCACAGGTTTTATTTTCAGGTATGTGGATTCAATCCCTGCTTGGGGCAAGGAACTAGAGGCAGATCTGTATCCTGGAAAGACAGAAGTCACATTCTGGGCCCACAGTCCTGTTAGCAACAGTTCAGCTTCTTGTAGTGTGATTGTCTATGTGAGAGGTAAGTTTGATATCATATAACGCTGGAGTTACTAAAAAGGAAGGGTGATGAACCAAAATGTGACTATCACAGCCCCACAGTAAATATCTAACTAAAATAATGGACACGGTCCTTCTTGACAACCTGCTAGTCGCTCTGTTGTGTTTATAGAACCTGAAGGTTCATGATTGCATTCACTGCTACCAATCTCTGGACCCTGTGCTGAGTCAGTCATGCCTAGTTTCCTTACCTGGTTCAGGACTACAGTCACAGTAGTGCAGTGATTAAATGTTTTGGTCAATGTAATGCATCACAACTTAAGGGCATAAAACACTTGGTTTGTGGTAAATGTCTGGGAATTTAAATTCAAGTTCTCAAGGGGTAAAATCCTTCTAAACATTATCCTCCCATTTATGTTTAGGTCTCCCAAGTGGCTTCTTCTCTTCAGCTTTTTCACTGACATTTGTATGTACCTTTCTTCTCTGTATTGCTTGTTACAATCCTCAAGAATTAGACCTATGTTAAGCTAAAATATGCTAGTCCCTACTGAAGTAACCAGACTGTCAGATTCCCTTGCAAGAGACCATCTCCTGTTTTGTAACGGTGAAGATGAAACACAGAAAATGGTATATAGATAGTTAATCAATTTTACACACTTCATTAATCTATATTCATACTGTTCTTTTGTCTGTAATAATGTTACTAATTTTTGTATAATATTGCAACCATTTGTTTATAGTGCCTTTTGTACTAATGACTTTTTTTATACAGCATAACTGATAATCCTGATGAGGTCTGTTTGAATCACAATTGGTAATACTCAATACTGAATTTGAATACACATATATTCCTATAATATAAACATTTAGCTAGTTTAAGCAATTATTTGTTATAACAATGTGAGTTTATCATTTTGTTTTTTTCGTTCTAGTGTGTTTTATGTTCTCATGATCAACACTGACCCACAGTCTTTACCATGTAGCTCTTTCAGGACCAGATAATGTTAACAGTTGACATAGCATCACTGAAGAACCTAAAAATAAATAAATAAATGGGTCCATCCACCAGTCATTGACATCAAGGTTCTTAAACCCTTCCAGATAATGAAAGCCCACGTGTGAGAGACTGTCCCCAGTCATTTGAGGTACAGCTGCTGCCTGGTGAGGCATCTAGGACTGTTTCCTGGATTGAACCCATTTTCACTGACAATGTGGGAGTGGATCGAGTATATAAATCTAAGGTAACCTGATGCAATGGGAATATTATAAATATTATGCAGCAGAAAATACAAACTTATTTATTTTTCTATTAATTAGTTATGATGTATTATAAAATTAGAACTTTGCAAACTACAAGGAAGTCTTGCTTCTAGCATTAGTCCCTACAAAGAACTATCAGATATATGTCAGTGAACATATGTTATATGATCTAAGTGTGATTTATCATCACCTATTCTCCAACCTTCTTTGATTAATTTTCTTACATTTTTTGTTATTTCTACCTCCAATTTATCTTTATTCTCTTTTAATTTCAGTCATTTATGTTAAGTTATCATTCAGTACCTACTGATTTCCTTATATTTTCTGTCCATCAAGAGGAATATTTAAGACAACTGGAAGCTTCTATCTTCTGGAACATAACACTGTGTTGTCTGTTGAGAGTCAAAAAGTATTTGGAGGTACATGTTGTCTCCAACTTCAGGGTCGAAGAATAAGTTGAGCAAGAAGCCAGCTGACACCTGCTTTCATATTGGTTTCTTGCTCGGCTTATTCTTTGATCCTGAAGGTGAAAGTGACATGTTCCTCTGAAATGTCAGTTGACTTTCAACGTATAACACGCTGTTACACTCCAGGAGAAGGAGTTCATCATAACTATTGCTGTAAGAACCTCAAATCATAAGAAAACTTTGTTATTGACTTCTTGGGTAAAGCTCTTCCAAGAGGGAAGTACCATCTTTATGAGTACATCTGTTACAGTACTGTGGATCTATGTGAAACTGAAAGAATGAGAGAAACAAAAACCTCAATAAAGGGTGAAAGAATTTTCAAAAGATAGTCATGTTTCATTGCAGATTTGGAGGTTCAGCTCATCACACACTTAACAACAAAAATGACAAGTGGGAGAGACTTAGCTGTATTGTGACTCATCTCTACCATGCATGTATCCCTTGCCCATACCATACTCTTCGATTTGACTGACCTAATAATATTTGATGAAGGTCACAAGTTATGAAGCTGTTCATGCTGTAATTTTCTCAATTTTCTGTACTCTGTCTAAGGTCCAAATATTCTACTAGGCACTTCGATCCCAAATACTGTCTGATCACTTACACTCAAGAAATCCAAATCAAATAAACATTTAAAAATTCCAAATCCAATGGCATTTTGTTCACATACAATATTCTTTGGAGCCTGTTATTAAAAGGGTTAAATATGAGAACAGAACTAAATGTACATATTATTTCCTGTGCACCCATGGCAAAGCTGTAAAGAATGTCACTGTGTGAACTTTACACTTGCAGGAACCAGGGCAACAGATGTCTCCCGGGTTACATCATGTAAACTATTTGGCTCACGATGCTGCAGGCAATAGGGCAAAGTGCCACTTCTCGGTGCATGTTAAAGGTATGTACAAACATTGTTTCTGTCCTTTGATTGACGATCCTTGAACCTGCAGAATTAAAGTCTACAGAACTTGTGGAGCCTCCGGAATGGTGAGAGGTGATAACTTCTCTTTCATGTTGTAGATATTTGCAGTTGCCAGAGAATGAACCAACTTGAAACTGTGGAGAGAAATATTTGCATCAGTTTATTTTATTTGTTTCAGATGGCGATTTATGGAAGGAAATGCCTCCTGTAAGTATATGTGGAACCCTGTGCCTGTTCTTCACAATAAAGCCAGCATGTTTGCTTATTTTTACAAGTTATTTTGCCAATAGTTTTAAGGTAGCTTTCATCATGAATATAAAAGTAATTTAGTTCTGAACCTCTTCCTTCGAGCATCAGAGCAGTATAGCACTCAGACTTTGTTATGACACCAAAGATAGGCTTCGAGCTAACAAAGTTTTTCAAGAGCTGGATGTCAGATATCACCTTCATTGCCAAAATCCACTGTAAGCTGAGCTTGGAAGTGATACCCCTAAAAACACCTAACCTGATATTAAGCTGTCAGATAACTCTCAAAATAGTGCAAAGCATTAAGAAATGTGCAGAGTTTCACAGAACAATAAATATTAACAACTTTTATAACAGAAAAAGATGAAACATAAAACAGAAGTCAAAACCATCATTAATCATAGGCAACTGGAAATAGGCTTAAAATTTCACAGCAGAGTACAGTTCTACAGCATGCATAGAAATCTTCAGGCTAGCCTTTTACACAAGCAATTAGCCTGGTCTGTGTACATGCACAATAATTACTGAAATCTACTTTTACAATTTTAATTTTTTCTTTGTACTCCTTGAATATATACGGCAAATTCTCCAGAAGAGCCTTTCCCACTTTCACATATTCCAAAATCTTACTAAGGTTCATAAACATAAATCTTCATTATTCTTTATTGGTCATACATTTCTTTCATAACAATATATCAGCTGAGAGCTAATCTTGCAGAGTGGCTCTGATGAAGCAACCTAATCTGACAGTGAAAGCCAATGATTACAGTAATGTGAGGGCAAGCTGAGATAAAATATTACCAAGTCCATGACACCCTTAAAATTCTGGTGGTGTACCTCCTTTCATTGGAGTGTCAGTGGATCAAAGATGCAAGCATTACCCAGTGTGCACAAGGATTCTAAACCAATTATCATCGTTATCCTCCTCTTCGTTGCAGTGATTCAAGTGGCAGCAATTAATACATGTTTTAACCAGTGTTTAGATACACTTTACAATGACACTGGATGCTCACGACTTCCTGATGTGGTTATATAGGGGATGCATGTATTTTGGTTCCTATAATAATGTGACAGGACGTCTAAAGTCCAAAAACTATAGAATGCTGGAATCTCAGAAAGATCAAAGAGTTTTCCATTGCTAGGCAAAGGCAAGCCAAAATACTGTTCAGAACAGTGTCACCTTGGTGGTCTGGCGGGAGGCTATATAACGGATAATGCCTGATGAGCTGGAGTTCAGGAATCACTTCTAGTTGGCCTCCTGAAATGGTGCAGTGGGGAACTGAGAAGAAGAGGACTCAGGAAGAAGACTTCACAGGAGGGATGCCAATGGAGGAGGAGAAAATGGTAAAGCAGGCAATGGGAGTCAAATGGCTGATTTTATTCACTTATGATTAAGAGCAGGCAGTGCCTAATAAAATCATTTCCTACCAGACATCATGGTATAGTTATTCACATGACAGAACAAATGTCGTCAGGCATACATTGAAAGATTACTGGTTTGCTGTTGAACTGTTCTGTTATCCATTTCACAGTAGCATAATGAAATGCAATTGACTAGCATTTCTGTATTTTTGTGAAAATATTGTGACGTGTTGTGCTATGGATGACGCCCCTCCCTCCCCGCCAGCTGTGACGTGCCGAGCGGAGCCGAAGTGAGCCGAGTCCCAGCACGCTGGTCGCTATGCAAAGCGAGTAAACACCAGTTGCTAAGCAAAGCGGGTAAACAGTGGTTGCTAGAGATGACGGTAATAACAGTGGTACCCATTACATAACAGGCAAACACGGCGTCTGACAACAGTGGTGCCTATTACGTAACTGTTTTCCCGTTGTCCGGCTGAGGGTTTATAAGGGAACTACACAGCTGCTGAAGAGTGTTAAGTGTATCAGTTGCCGAAGTGAGTTCTCAAGGCAGCAGTTACGAGTTACGAGTTAGCCAGCAGTGAGTCAGTTAACCAGTCAATAGCTGTCTATCTTTTGTTGGAGTATTTGTGATACTGCCAATGGCTGTAATTGTCAGATTGTAAATTGTGTGATTGTAAGAGCGAGTGGAATAAATTCGCTATATCAAATAAGGCGTGAAATTATTTGTCGCGTTATACACCCAACATGCGACAACTGGTGTCAGAAGTGGGATTGGACTTACACATGTTACCAACAAGTTTCAGTAACTAAACATGTGACAATATGATAAAAACCAAATGAAACTGGCTAGAATTATGACAGTCTTTGAAAAATTATATCTATGATATGCTGACTAACGCCTATGCTATATTTTATAGTCTACCAGTATATATTGCTGTATATGAAGTTACCTTCTTTTCAAAAGGAGAGTTATTTTTAAGCAATATATTCCTAAGAAATATAAATGCTGTGGTATAAAGACTTACAGACCTGTTATGAAATGACTGGCTGTGCTTCCTCTATAAGATACTTTGGAAAGGTCAGGCAGAAGGCAACACAGACAATGGCAGTTACAGATGCTGTAGTGAAAAGACTCATTAGCAGAGTTGGAGGAATAGGCAACAACTTTACATGGCAAATCTTTCCTTTCCCTATTCAGTTGTTGACCTGCACATAAGACCTGTCCTGTTACTGAAATAGCAGACAAAACTGCAAAGCCATACAGGGAGGGGATAATTTTCCATTAAAATATTACTGTGTAACAACTGTTAAACAAACATCGAAACAACATCGGCTGCTAGGCAACAGATTCTTAATAAGCAAATATATGCAGCCATTACTGAGTAATGCCTTCACAAATAAACATGTTCCCATGGAAACAATTGGAGTACAACAATGAACAGTGTTTTCTATGCTGTCTGTCCCGAGATGTTACAAGGAGGACAACTGGAGCTATGGTTCAGAGAGTTGTAAGGAGTCTGTGAAGAGAAGACTGAGTTGGTGCAGTCGATTCAGTTGTGAGCTGTTTGCCAGACAATAACAATATGAGTGTAGTAAATGAAGAATCTCTACTGCTAGAAGCCATTACCAGGGAAGGGTTGGTGAAGACACAGCAGACTGAGAGGGCTTAGCATGTGCTCTAGTGATCTGTAAAGTGTGAAGATTAGTGAAGGGGCTATAATTACTTGTAGTTATGAGTCGTGTGTTAAGGTGGTCAGTAAATCCAATCACCAATCAAAAACCCCGTCTAGAGTCACACTCCTTCTCATGACAATATTAAAATCCAAATGCAGTGACACACATGCTGGTGCGAGAGGTAATCTGACAGCAATGACTTGGATGGACAAGCAAGACATGTACATACTGATGAAAATATATATACTGCCAGTAGAAGACAAGTTCCATGATGAACATGAAGCTAAAAACCTATTCTTGCTGAAGCTACTGTCAGCACATGAAACAGGTTAGCAAAGAAGAGTGAATGGCTAATAAATATTTACTTAGTTGCAGAACATGGGATTGAATAAAAATTGTTTTTTTACTTACATGATTCAAGTACATCGATTAGCTACATAACTCTCCTATACTATAGTAGTAAAATATACCACCAATACTTTTGTCTGGTTTTGGTTCAAATTTTGCTCAAAATTAATGCAAGGCATCCTCATCCTAAATATAACCAAATAGGAGGATGAAACCCACAAGCCAGTCAATAATTCACCTCAAAGCTCAACACAGTGTTTACTGGTTAGCTGCTGTAGCATTATGCTTATGGTACTGTGCGCGCTCAGACAATAAGAAATGCCAAATTTAGCCTGTGTATAAACCCAAGTTCTTCTGCTTATCATACAAAGGTAAGCTTCTAAACTAGAATTCCATGACAGTGTGGAAAGAAAAATGTTTAGATTTATATAAACAATAATATGTTTTATTTCAGGGTTCTGTAAATATATTTTTAAAATGAAACAATTCTCTCTAAAACAAGCAAGTTTTCCTATCCTCTAGTGCACTACTATATTCGTCCATAAGCAGCTTCAATGTCACAAATGTGGAGCCTGTCCATGGGTGACGGGAGCATGTAGAAGTAGGCTACATTGTTGACATTTCAGAGATCCCTACTATCTACATCTTCAAGGCAGAATAGCAATCCAGCAATTCCTATCAGTACAATCAACAAAGGCCCCAGACTGATGTGATGAATGTCAAGTGTAAAATTCCCGTGGTCTAGTGGCAGTAAGGATCTCTAAAACACTGGTAGAACATCCTATTTCTACATTGTATGATCAGCCAAAAGTAGGGCCCATAATAGCATGAACGTACTTTGTTTTACATTTTGTGACCTGCAGAAAGTTGTCAAAAGCAGGGAGGTTTCTACTTGAAGAGCCCTGTAATAGAAAACAATAAAAAGTGATGTTACAATGATAAAAGAATAGAGGAAGTTGCCCTAGATTACAGAAGTAGAACATCTGTGGAATTTTTTAAATTTTTATCCTATAAGGAAAATGAATTAAAAGCTGATGAAACATGTGAAACAAAGCTGGTAACAATTCATCCCTAATTAAAATCTTCCAGCTGAGGGTATGGTATTTACTCAGATTAATAGGAACATTTTTCATTCAATAGCATGTTGGTGGCTATGCCAGGAAGACTGTTGTATGTCCGAAGAGACCAGTAGCAGTGAACAGTGCCATTACAAGCCTCCCGGTCAGTATGACATTTCGGTTTGCTCAATCTTACTTTCTTGTTACAACTGCAGAGCAAGGGACCAAGTCTAATGTCTGATTGCAGTGGCAGCTGCCAGCAGGATGCTTCATCCGTCGCACACGGACACAGGTAATAGCTGGGACCTTCACTGTTCATCAGGGTGGTATTCCAGCTTATAATGACAACTCAGCCAGCACTAACACAGGTATGACTAGTAATATTTGCATTCCCAATGTGAAGTGCCTTCAGATTGTGGGGAAGTACAGCAATATGAAGGAACATTTTGTGGTCATTAAATGTTTGAGGTGTTATTGTTGTAATACTATAGTTCTAGTGTTGGCCATATTTATCTAGTGATATATATTGTTCATAAGTTGGTACCACACCCACTGCTACTTTCTTTTTGTGTGTACCTTTGGTATCTTGTAATGTTCATTCAGTCTCTAGTAAACGTTAGATTTGGACGAATGCGTTTCATTTCTTATCCGTTTTTACCTCGATGATCCAATGTGATTTCACAAAGGAAACAACAGGTTATGGGCCCAGAGTCTTCAAGCACTGCGCCGGACATCGATAAAACGGATTGGAGACTCAGAAGACGAGTGAAGACAATAGGATAAGTGAAGGTACGGACCTAAACGGCAAAGACGGCCATTTCTCGGTCCCACGTGGTGCATGGGATTTTGAAGAAAGGAAGTAAATAAGACGATATAAGAAGACGATATAATATTTCAAGATGTCAGAAGAAGTTTACCGAAGACGCATAGAACCATTAAATGACGATAACTACACAATCTGGAAACATCGCGTAACGCTAACCCTAAGAAAGAGGAAGCAATGGGAAGCCGTGGAGCCCGGATATGATGGAGTAGAAGAGGATTGGACACCAGGTCAGATTCAAACAAATCTTGAAGCACTTAACTTTATTACCGAGAATATAGAAGATANTCCATGTTTTGGCACTTAGTTATTCTTTGCATGAAGTAAATTTTATAAGAATAAAATTTGAATATAATATATTCTATAATATTCAGACATGGCAATTAAAAATACTCCCATTTATTTTCATGAAAAAATTCACTACATATTTTGCTCTGAAATTTTCTCTGTGAGCTATTAAATCCTTTAAGATAATCTGTACAGTTGACACAGTATATATCTTCCCGAGCTTTATCATGACTTTTGCCAGATTCTTTCTTTCTTTCTTTCTTTTTTTCAGATCGTCAGCTGCGACATTACAATGGGCAACAGCCACGACGATCCAAAAATTGGCAGAACCAAAGAATAGGGGCTTCTCAGAACCACAGACGACACTGCTGTTCATAGTGGGATGTGCGCTAAATCTTTTTCAGTGAATGAATAAACATGAAAGAAACAGAACTGTAACTTACAGAAACAGAAGACTAGTGAATGACTGTGTGTGCCATATGTTTGTAAGAGTTGTTTCCCAAATGTTCTTGAAAATATTAAGTAATGTTTTTATATGCTAAACTAATTTTTATTTTAAAGTAAAATAAATAAAAACTGACTAGACAGATACTAATATTATAAGAACACCAACTGGTCAAACATGCACTGTACCAAGAATCAATGAGGCTTTTCATACTTACAAATATCCTTCCATTTGTCCAGCAGTTCCCAAATTGTACATGTAGGAGGTATAATCTAAAGGTTGTGGGATTGACTTGAGGTTGTAGATCGAAACATTTTGTTCCAATTATCCTGTCATTTGTTGTAGGACCTCTGGCCTCTTCCTTCAGGATGGGATTCTATTTCTGCATCTCACTTTCTGTGACCTTTGACACGTCTGGATATCTTTTTATTTTAGGGTACAAAAAGAAAATCATTGTTATAACCATTAACTGTGGAGTACAGGGAACCAATGAGACATTGTGCATGGCCATGTAGAGTCTGAGTCAAACTGCACTGTAATGACTATAGGAAATATTCTGCCTTCACTGCTTTTACATCATAAGCTAAAACTGTTTCATGTCACAAGAGATTCCAGATTCTAACATAACTTCACAGATTGCCATGTACCTGTCACCATGTACTATGTTACAAATGAGATAAAGTGCTTCCTCTTAAAGTGATGTCAATGGATGAGGTAAGCATGCATCATCATGCTTGATAATTTGATCATTTTTACAGTGAGCAAATTATGCCATGTTTTTAACACTGATATTATAATTTAATCTCGCATGCAACCTTCAGTGTTTTGTGGATTCCTTATCTGTTTTTTCAGCTTCACTCAGAACACATGCCCCTCACATCAATCATTCCACAGTAAACAGATATGTCTGCAAAAATAAAGCTTTCTGCTCTGATTAAAAAAAAATAATTTTCCACCAAAGGATGAAAGGATCAAGAACTTAGATTATGTCACGTGCACAGCAGCCTTACATGTGCTTCATTACCCTAAATGTATGCAACAAACATAAGTTATAAAATACTGTTCCAGACACAGAGAACAACTTGCAGTATCAGCTGTGATTAATACTGAAACATGTAACTTGTAGTCTTCACAGATGGATCATAGTGACAGAGGTCTGTACATCCTTGTATCATAATCGTAAAATCATTTTTGTACAATTTCCTGAGACATACACATAAGATGAACCGATATGCATAGAAGATTTAGTTAAATTGCAAACAAATTTATATCAAAGGTAAAATTCCATTTTTCTTTCAGAACTCATATATACTTGTACAAATGACAGAGCACTGTTATATATTATGAGTTATTCTGTTACCTTCTGTGAATGAGGCATTACTAATGTCACTCTTTATGAAGAGGATGTTTAAAGAACACACATCTGTGAACCTGAAGCATGGTTTATCTTCCAGTGAATTCTCATCATCTGATTGTGTCTCTCAGTCTGGTGCAGCTTCTGATATGATACTGATCCATTATGAATTTCTTTGTCAGAATGGTTGGGGGAAACAAGGATATAAATCATTTCCTTGAAAAACCATTCTGTGGAAATTAGTTGGACATGAAAATGAGAAATATAAATCTGGTCCATTGTACAGCTGGAGAAAACTTTGCAGTACTCTGCCAAAAGTACTTAGGTCATTACAGCATTCAAATACTAATTTACCAAAGCTGTTAAGTATTATTCTGCTGTGCTTCTGTAGGTGTACTTGATATGCTGACAGTGATGAACAGTGTACATGACGCTGTGTGACGTGACACTGGATGGTGGGCTGTGAATGTCACTGGCCAGTATCCAGGTCGAAGATCAGCCTCCAAGAGTTTGCCCCAGCTTGGTTTGGAAACCACATTCCTATATCAGAATATCTCATTTAAGTAAAACAGATTCTCTTCAGTTTCATTAATGTATCAATTCTGAGCAATGTGATCAACAGCACCTTGTCCATGTGTTGACCATACAAAATATTCATGGTTTTGTATTTACTATCAGTGTTATGGTGTAAAAAAGAACTAATAGATGCTAGAGAGTTAGGATACATTACTGCAAACGATGACATGAAAAATATATCATGTTGCATGTGATACATCAAGCACATCAGTCAAGGCCAACCAAACAAACCACTAGTATGACTTGTGCAATGACAATTAGGCTTTTATCAGAAAGAGTGTTGCTAAGTAACTCCCAAGCCAACTGGAAGCTGTGACACTCTGTATGAGATATAATCTGTAAAACATTAGGACAAGGAGGCAAATAAGTCTGTTATTATGAATTAGAAGATTTTCCCAGAAAGGGATGATTAGAAGGAAAAGGTGGAGTCACGACAGCTGCACCACCATTACAAGACATGACTGGTAGCATGCCATCAAACTGACTCCATGGAATAGAGTTCCTGAGAAGCTGATACTCACTAGGTTGGTTAAGAAATTCCCTGCTTTTTATTGAATCCAAGGATTCACAGGAACCTACTCCTTGACTTTACACTGACCTGAACCAGTCAACATCTGTAGCAGGCTGTGGGAAGGCAACAAACGCTGTAACCTGACCTGGTTCAATCTCCACACTGATGTTACCTGGGCATTCAATCTTTGGCTTCGGGAATGCTGCATCAGAAATAATTATTATATGAATATTCCACTTAAGGACAAATGAAAGTCTTTCTCTGGATATTTGTGTAGACTTGAACAATTTTCTATTAGTGCACGCAAATTTACTTCCTGAACCGATTTTGTTAACTATGGTATGTTCACCAAGATGGTGTAATGCATAACCATTAACAACATGTTTCTTTAAAACCCATAACAGGAACAACATGACAAACACTTAAGATAACCAACTTCATGGAGCACAGTCCTTGAGAAACTGACAGTCGCTAAGCTGAGCAGTATATTTGCTGTCGTGTGTGGAACCCGAAGGTTCATACTGTGTTCACAAGAGCCTAGGAGCTATGCTGAACCACAAAAATCCTGTTCACCCCCTTACACCCTTATTTTGTTAGAGTTGTCCTAATCTTATATCTCCATCCATGCCTAAATCTTCCAGGTGTCTTTCCTTGAGGTTTTCTGAATAAATTCTGTATGTATTTCTCAGTTCACCCATAAGTGCTACATATGATACCCACATTGAGCACCAGTGACATCAATTCTATAGAATACGAAATTAGGGCACACAAACAGTCAGAGCATATCTCTGGCTAATGGAAGGAAGTAATAACACTGGGGTTATTGAGAGTTATAAATTCAAACAAATATATCACATATTAAAAGCAGAGAACAAGAGTTAAGCACAGTGCTTATCATACATTACACAAATGTAGTTAGGGGATTTTCTAGAGGGAAGACCAAACAATGAATGGCAGTCTTGTAAACTGTAGGCTGATCCAACCCGAGGAGTTTTGATGGAAAAAGCATGATGAAATCTCAAGGCTAAGAAAATTACTATATATATATATATGCATTTGTGTAGAAGTGCACAATACGATGTACAGCATTACGAAGTGCCTGACAATTTAAAGTATAAGAATAAGTGGATAAAGCACTGACATGCCAGCACAGTCCTGTCAACCTCATGGTTTCCTTCACATAAAATTAATCTAACTGAAACCAAGATTAATTGTGATCTTGTATGATGCTTCTTTGTCTTTAAAAAAGTAAAGTGTAGTAAAAAACGGTGAGTGAAGAGATCGAAAGACTCTAGTAGCTGGAAAGGAACTTACGCATGCAGAACCCATTTTGTGGACCAGCCCAACTGCCACTTGTCTCGCAGACTTTCCGGTACTCCCCATGCACCCTGTACCCATGTGGACATCTCAGTTCACAAACTGCTCCTGCGTGATTCACAATCCTTCGACGCCAACGAGATCGCCACCGTTCTGGAGCCACCATAAAAGCTCTTCGAGTACAGTGTAGATATCCATATGAGGGGGTAGATAATGGTGGGCATACAATGTCCATTCTTCCTTCTGGAAAATAAAAACAATCTAGTTCAGCTTTTCAAGAAAATTCTACAGCGTATTGCTTCAGTTTTGGGCTTACTAGCCTAATGACTTAACATTATACAGCTTTCACTTAGTCTACAAATATTTCAAACGTAATAATCAATACAAATCATGGAAAACTTTATTCGACATGGGAAAGTGGATTTAAACATTCGTATTGTAAATATATCCTATAATGCATTAAAGTAAGTGTTCAGAATTACCTATGCAAGTTTTATGATCAGCTGCAAGAAAAAATCCACGACCACAAAGGCACTGGTAGCTGCCCTTAATGTTCACACAGCCCTGCATGCAGCCACCATTTTGTACTGCACATTCATCCACATCTTTACAATGTTCTTCTTTGGTCTGCACATACCCTGGCTCACAAATTATAGAGAAGTTCTGTGATTTCCTACGTCGAACTTCCATTGCTATAGTGATGAAGACATAGTGTTCAAGTAAAGAAATAACATTTTAATATACAATTCAAACAGAATTTATGTGCATATATTACACTTCTATAATTTGTATAAATTATTCATGAATGAATGAACACTGCAGTCTTCTAACTGCAATTAATTGATTGAATGATTGCTGAATTGCTGCTGGTCCTCTCCCAACACAATATGAGTAATTCTTACTTCCAAAGTTCCATGGGATTCACGATAATATTTACTGTCTGATGGCTTTGAGAGCCTTCAGATTATGCTCAAATAACTGCAACTGCTGACACCACTTACATTACTGCTGTATTCTGTTGTTGCCATGGAAACATGTTGGTTTGCAGAGCCATTACTTAGCAACAGCTGTTTTATAGATGCTTGTTTTGTGGTTGTGTCCTAGAAACGGATCTACATGCCACAATATTGTATGTATTATGTACTGTTCCCATATATGCTACATGTTCTTCCCACCTACCTCCCCTTGATCTGATCACCCTAATAATATTTGGTGAAGATTATGAATTATCATACTCGTCATGTTTTTTTCCTTCCTCCCATTATGGCCTCTGTTTTAGTTCCAAACATAGTCCCTAAAAATTTGTTTTTGTACTCTTTCAGTACACATTCTTCTCTCAAAGCAAAAAACCAAACTTCGCACACAACAATTGAAATAGAATTTCAGAAAAACTGTGCACCTTTACAAGTCTTCCAGTCATTTCCAAGCATGAAACCAGGGGGACAGAGGCAGTTTGCTCCTCCAAGTGTGTTCTGACAGGTGTGAGAGCAGCCTCCATTGTTTATGGCACATTCATCTGTATCCATACAGCTTCCAAATGGTCCGACCTCAAATCCAGATGAGCACTCAGCAGGTGTGGAAGATATGGCATCTGTGGGTTCTGTATTTGGTGGATTATCACCAGAAACCTGATCTCTTAGATCTGCACACTGATATGAG
Organism: Cryptotermes secundus; assembly: GCF_002891405.2. Classification (NCBI taxonomy): domain Eukaryota; kingdom Metazoa; phylum Arthropoda; class Insecta; order Blattodea; family Kalotermitidae; genus Cryptotermes; species Cryptotermes secundus. The sequence goes on from NW_019740661.1 coordinate 2,184,344, forward strand.
CCCAGTGTGTTGACACAACCCCCAGTACAGCGTCCTCCCACCTGCAGTTCTGGATCTGCACACTCATCAGTATCTGAATATTAGAAAATTGAACACACTGACATGTGCTGCAAAATAATACTTTGATATACAAAACAACTGTAATATTTCCAGAAAAATGAAGGAATAAAAAGAACCTAAACTCCTTCCACCACTCTCTGTATCACAGTATAGGATTAAAAGTATGAAAATTCTGCAAGTGACTTTATCCCTCTATCAAGACATGCAATTCAAACCTTTTTCTGCTAAGGATTTATCAACTGAGATGTACCAACATTATGTACTAATAATACAATTATTTCTTTGATAGTGCAGTTAGGTGTGCAGTCAATTCATATTGGGAATTCCAAAATTCAGAAAATTTAGCTGCAATTTCTTATTTTAAACATTAATTTAATTAATATTAAATTATATGCCGTGTAAGTATATTCTTCAATTATGGACCACTGACCACAGTTTGTGAATAACTGATTTAGAATATTCTTTCTGTCCAGAAAATATTTTCACTAACTGCTCTTTCACAGCTCTGAAGTTTCAATTCGAACACTACATCCCAGAAAATGCCACGCTAATGACCTCATTTCTATTCCAGCTCAAATATTATCCTAATTAATGCTTACACTATTACCTTAGCATTGCCATCAGTTATTTATATCTGACATCAGAAAACTGGGATATCCAGTTCATAGAAATGTACAATTTGATAAAGTAATGTAGAATTTGAGTCGAACAACCCTGCTGTGTCAAAGAACATAAATCTGAACAGCTCCCATTACTCCATTTCTCCCACTTTTCCATCGACATAGTTACTACACAGTCCCTAAGCTCTCAGTCACAGGTTTACTGACCACAGTGGGCTGTGTCATTGAGTGCCAAAAATGAGACTGTTGCCAACCCCAGAGAAACTCAGAGGAAGTCAGGTTCCACATGTAATACCTATAAATGGTGTTTATAATTCTGGGACTAGAGATAGACTATGCGGCAAATGTGGTGGCTATGTTTCTCCAAGGTTGTAAATACTTACTAGTATCTTCTTTCACTTCCCTGCCCTTTTCCACTTTTCCCACACAGCCGAGATCATGATAGATTTATCAAATACTCACTCTAACAAAAACTAAAATAACAATTTCATCATCATACATCATCATAACAATTTAATTATGCTAGATCAGATTTTAGTTGTCTATAAACTACAGAACCCAGTCGTTTACAAATTATAATAAATAATGAAATCAGAGTTACAATGTACAAATTATCAATTCAAAAATAAAAATATTGGATATAGGGGAAGGAACTTACAAGAGGAAAAACTGTTTTAAGTAATGAAATGTTTGTACTGGTAAATAATTTGATTATTTAGGCTGCTCAATAGGCTATGAGAGAGATAATAATATTAATATAAAGATAAATACTCTTTGAGTTTTAACAAATTAAGAAAGTCAGCTACACATAGAACCATGACTCATGTTTCACTGTGAAATGATGATGATATGGTATTAAGACAACTGAATGGACTTGCTAAGACTTTTATACAGGGTGTCCCAAGAGGAATGGACCAAACTTCGGGAAGGTGTTCCTTATGTTAAAGTATGCCGATATAACCCAAAACACCTATGTCCAAAGTTGAACGATTACAGAGATAATGGCCAGAGAAGTGTCAAACTTTGACTGCTGTTACACACTTGTTGATTACAAAATACATATTAAAACTGGCAGGAATATGTGGATTCTGTAATGTTAATAATGTACGTAACATCAAACTAACTTGTGAGTGACGTGAAGCCACAAAATTGAAGTACAAAATACTCGCTCGCCATGTCATAATTGTCCTTAGGGTTTCCAAGCACTATACATGACACATGACTGGCAAGCATTGACGTAATATGGCTGACTGCTCATACTGGTATAAACAGACTACATAACTGTATTAAACGTACATCCACGGAAAATCTCTTTTGGAATTTCGTATCCATTATCTCATGTGGATTATTATGGAACCACGTATGCACATTTCGTAAATTATTTACACCATCCAGGGTAAAAGACGCCTCATCACTGAATAAAACGATGCTTAACAGTTCGGGATGAGCTTTTTATCCAGTGGCACAAATCCATATGCTGTGCATNGCGTAAATACACTTCGAGATGGAATCCTTCGATCGGGAAAACGCCTTTGGTATTCTTCAACAGCAGCACGTGCATTGCCACCACAAAATCCACACACAAAATGCATATCACAATATTCCACGTGTGAAAACACAAGAGGCATATTTCAGCAACTCATCACACAACTAATTTACCACCCATTCACGACCCCGCCGCAACGTAATCTGTAGCCTCTGTAAGTAGCGCATGAGATTACGGCAACTGTGAATCACGACACTCAAGGACAAACAGATAAGAGTCTCAGCTGATAGGTACAGTGCGTGGACCCGCTAGAAGACCATACTTTTCTCGGGCCATTATCTCCGTAACCGTTCAACTTTGGACATAGGTGTTTTGGGTTATATCGGCATACTTTAACATAAGGAACACCCTCCCGAAGTTTGGTCCATTCCTCCTGGGACACCCTGTATATCCTATTTTGTATGTGGTGTTTCATCTGCAGCCCAGAAACATGCTTTCAGAAGTTTGCTTTAAATGTAATAAAATAATAAAGCCAACTGTGTGACAACTTATCTTACCATGACACGTCTTCCAGTCAGTGTCCAACATGAAGCCTGGAGGACACAGGCAGAAAGCACGTCCAAGTGTATTGAGGCAAACATGGGAACAACCAGCATTGTTGTGAGCACACTCATTGACATCCTGACAGGTGTGTTTGTCAGCAGCCAAGTGAGTACCAATGATCCCCTCACAGCTGCACGTGTAGCTGCCTGGCAGGTTGTGGCATGAGCCTTGGCAAGGGCCATGTCCGTTTCTCAGCAAACATTCATTTATATCTACAGGATAGTACAAAGACAACACAATTCCTTTCTATGAACCTAAACCATGTGCTCTTTCTGCTATATCAGAATATGGCTAACAGAGCAAGCTGGAAAAGTGAGCAGGTATCACATGTCACAGAAACTTCCTTACTTACATATTTCACATTCTGGTTTGACTTTTCATAGCCAACTAACTATAATCTTATATATCAAAGTTTTTCTACATGGTTTGTGTTTCTCTTCACCTGATAGGTAGATGCCAGTAACAGGTCTGTATAGAATAAGGAGCAATATTTGTCCAGTGCTTTTTATTTGTCACAACCATTTAATTCATGAAGCGGTCACTATTCATAAACAAAATGGTAAATAGTGGAACATTCATCAACAGGTATACATACACTCATATGCTTGTAACATTCTCTTAATAAGTACACAGTTTCATTGTTTTGGTATGGTTTACTTTAAGAAAATCTGGAAGAGGCAGAGACAATTTTTCTAGTGAATAAAGCAGTCTTCTGGGATTTGGCACCATATATATGTGGTGTTGACTGACGTTTCGGAGGAACGTATCGCCTCCGTCTTCAGGGTAGGAGGAAAAATATAAGAAATCCGCAGGTGAAGAGACTGTGAGAACGGGTAAAAGCAGACTGGCCGAAACGTCGGTTAACACCACGTATACACGGTGCCAATTCCCAGAAGACTGCTTTCTTCATAGTCACTGCCATGAAAACCTCAAATCTTACAATTTTTCTAGTGTTTTACATAAAAATAACCCAATTTTAATTAATTCTGAAGAACTTTTTAAAATGAAAATTAATTAAATTAACACATTTTCACTTTATGGAATATCAACTTGCCACTGATAAAATTCTATTTTAAACATTTTTCAAGATTTCTGAAGTTTAAAATAATTATTACCTAGACAAGTCTTGCGGTCTGCTGACAGTCTGAAGCCTGAGGGACAGGTGCACTGATATGAGCCAGGTGTGTTGCGGCACGTAATTTCACAATCACCATTTGAATAAGAACACTCGTCAACATCTGTAACATGTACGAGTATCTGCTTTAACTGCCTGACATGCATACCTGTACAGTCATATAGTCTATTCAACACATCTCAACATTTATGATCTACCATGACATGATTATACTCGTATTCTGATAACTCTCTTGTAGATGGTTTCACAAATCAGTGTTCAATGGATTTTTAACCTGCAGCATGGTGTTATGTATGTTTATTCTAATGAAGTGTGGTTAATTTTAACTGACTACATTACATTACATTTCATTGCATTCCACGGAGCCAAAGTTAGTCAAAATGACTGTAGGATGTGGAATATGTCATATAAATACAAAACACATGTACAGACCCAATGGAGTTCTCACACAGGAGAAACCAAGAATACACAGTGACTACAAACAGGGCTATTTAAAGATACATAAGTTATTTTCAAGACAATAGGTATTCATCAACCGAGTAGAATGAACGTGTATTTAAGCATCGATTCAGTGCTATTTTAAATCGTGCCTTTTCATTCATAAGACCTTCGAGATCAGATGGCAGGTTATTAAAAATGTTGATCCCAGCATAATGTGTGCTTTTCTGAAAGCACGGGAGGTTAGCAATTGGTTTATGAAGACAGTGTCTGTGTCTAGTGTTAACACTGTGTATATCTGCATTCGTCTGAAAATGTTCTTTGTTATTTATAATGAAGTTTATAAATGAATATATATATATTCACAAGGAAAAGTTAAGATCTGTAGTCTCTTAAATAGATCTCTACAGGAATTATGGAATTTGACACCCATCATGATTCTAACAATTTTCTTTTGCAATATAAATACCTTTAAACTCTCAGATGAATTACACCAGAAAATTATTCCATACTTCATTAAAGAGTGAAAATAAGCAAAATAGATTGATTTGAGAGTGTCAATGTTACTAATATGTAACATGAATCTAACTGCATAATATGCTCTACTTAACTTTGGAATCAACTGATCGATATGGTTTTTCCAGTTCAAATGATTATCAGCTTGCAAGCCAAGGAACTAATTAACTAACTAGCTAAATAGCTACATGGATCACTTTATGGAACTTTAAAGTCCATTACATATTCACAAGAGCCTGCCACTGCTACCTCTCCTGAGCCTCTTGAGGTCATTCCACAACCTCACATGCGGTTTCATCGACATCCATGTCAATATAATACTCTCAAACAAGCACAGGTCTCTGAAGTGGTTCTTCCATTCATGTTTTCCAAATTAAACTTATTTATGAATTTCTCATATCTTCTGTCTCATTGTCTCATTGTCCATTTATTTTCCATATATATCCCTACAAGTTAAAAAAANTCTCATATTTTCTGTGCACAGAACATGCCTCACTCATCTGATTCTTCTGTATTTTTTAACCCTAATAACATATACTGAAGGTCAAACATTATGAAGCTCCTCAATGTAATGTAAATCATGAAAAATATTAGCTAAGAGAGGATGCATGCTAATACCGTGACATGTTGTGTCTTGCATTCTGAAGCCACGGAAGCAGGAGCAAACTAGCTGGATCCCAACTACAGTGCACACCTGGTCACATGTGCAACTGTTGGGTGTACTAGTGTTGCCCTTACTGTAGGGTAGACATTTTGGCAGTTCTCCCAACCACCTGTGCTTGCTACACACCAGTCGTGGTGTTTCTATAGGTTCCATCTTGTAGTCATGCTGGCACTCATATTCAGCTTCCAGGTATTTTCCCCTGATGAAAACGTGCAAAGTTGTGAGAAAGTTTTTAGACTATATCTACAATGGTTTGCTTGCACATCATACGCTGTGTCTAAGTATTTATTTCTTAGAAATTATCCCATCATCTTGAATTTTTTACAGAATGTTTCACTATTACATGTCATCTACAGAAGGGTTTCTAAATATCAAAGTAAGAAAGAAAGTTCATATGAATGTGAGCCCTGACGGTTTTCTAAAAATTTACAGCTATTCTAATTTCAAACTCCATTGTCACACCTTAAATATTTCCTGAGCATGATGGGTTATATATAAGAAAAACAAAAACGAGCTATTAATAATCTCTCGCTCTCTCTTTTTTGTGTGAAAGAGGTGCTTGAAATGTCTTCCACCTTCATGTATACACAACTCAGCTCTGTCAGCATGACAGTGCTATGACCCATATAGTTTGGGTAATCCTCAATTGTCTTCATCTCATTCTTCATATTTTATGCTCTCCATATCTCACACTGCCAGAAGTCTACCCATGGAAGCGCCTAAATGGGAGAATTTTTCATGTTCCCATACTGAGAAACCTGTGCTATCCAATAGAAAACATAATATTTGTGCTGCATTGAATATCACATGACACTACTCAAAGGATGTCTGAAAATATTAAAAAGAGATTTGAGGTCTGGCTTCACCATCATGGATCTCACCTCAAGCACATCCTACAGGTGTCACTTTACAGTCCTAACATTATTTATGTTAGGAATAAATTATGTAGCATTATTTGTATATTCTGTTAATTTTTGAAAGACAAAAATCTGTTAGAAAAATATTTTAGATTTCTTGTTGAAATTTCAGTGGGAATTGTTAGGTTACAAGCGTGTTATCTACTAAATTTGAGCTTTCTGTTGCTTCTGCACTCTGTCTTTGATGCAGTCTATACTGATACAGTGATATCAATTCTTAATAATTTATGTTATGATAGACTTACCACGTGTACTTGATTTTTGCATTGGCCACAACTGGTGCAGGAAGGAATATCCCATTTAGACATGACCAATCACCTTCCTCTGTTATGTTACCTAGTTCAAATACTGAAGAAGGGTTCAGTTCCATGTGATCTTTTGCTTGCATTCTGGTATCATGCTCAGTACTATTCTGCAACTGATTCACAACCTCACCGGACACAGCTGTTATAGAAATGTTGTCATATTCTGATGTAGAACTTACTTCAAGCAGTGTTGTACCCTTTGTGATTTGAAGTAGGGGTATTTTATTATCATTCATTGATTTTCCCATGTCTGGTTTCGGATGTTCACTATTTGCAGATGTGTATAAAACGGGATGCAGGATGATAGGCAATTTAGCTTCATTAATTTCATTATTTACAGCCTCTGAATTATTAAAATTATTTTCTGTTACATCCAACACAATCCCATGAGCCCTTTCCTTATTTCTTCCAGACACCATGTCAGTGGTATCCTCGGTAGGTGATGGAATTTCAGGGATAAAATCCTGTTTGAACCTAGTCTTGTTTCTGTTCTTTGCGGCTTTGTCCATGGTTGAAACACGAAATTTATTTGATCCTTGTTTTCCATTTTTCTTTTTCTCCTTTCCTTTAACCGTACTTTCTTCCCTGTGTTTCTTTTCTTCCTTAGACTTCTTCTTGTTTTTCTTCGTCACTTCATCTTTCAATTTCCCTGATTTTTGTTTCTTCTTTGTTACCTGCAAAGCAAGAATATTTGCCTTATCGGTGATAATCAATACACCCTTATTAAGATGAGCTTCACTATGAGCAGAACGCCCACTATAAGAAATACTGAAATAAAAATATATGGTGCACAAAAAATTTAACAGCTTATTTCAATTCATACCTTTTCATTACATATGGAACAAACCCCACATCAACATTATGCCATCTGAATTCTCTGTTATTTACAAACACTTACTAGGATGTGCAGTGTGTAGTGCTCCTACTGCTATTTCATGAACATTTAGTTTATTTTTCTTTTGGTGTTATTAATTATTATCTGTGTTAAGTGTGTCTGTTGTTGCCACAGCATGTCTCATCCTCAGGCACAATATAGATGAGACAGCTTCCAGGTAGATGCTCTCTGTGAATATACTGAATAAGCAATCACATACAGCCAGCAAGGAGCAGTCCTACAGTTTGGGCAGGGCCTAACAAACCACAGCCATAAGGAACCTATACATTACAGAGCGCCTCAGATTTCGATATATTCTTTCCATCATATGGCTGTAAAAATATACAATGCACTTCCTGATACACTTAAGGAAATTTCTAATGATATAGAAAGGTTTAAGGGTAATTTAAAGGAACTTTGTATTTTAGTTCTTTTTATACATTGGAAGAGTTTTTTATGAGATAATGCTTGCATATTTATATTATATTGAAATTTTAACCAATATGTTAGTTGACTAAAGTTTCTTTGTAAATAACTTCAATTATCTGTTATAACATATCTCATTTGATTATACCGTTTTAAAGTTGTAAATATTATTATTTGTATTTTTTATTACCTTTATCTTATATTGTAAATTGGTTACTGTAATATGACTAATTATATTCAACTTTCAAACTTGTATTACATATAAACTGGTTTTTAAATAACTGTCATATTGTATAAGCATGATTAGTAAACTATGTTTCGACTGAATTTTTATCTTAAAATTGTTCATGTCTTATTTATTATTTTCAAGATAAATTTTTAGATGTGACTTAAATCTTGTATACTATAAACTTGTTATTTTGACAACTGCTTGATTTCTAAGCAAGATAGGTTTATATTTCTGGACGATTTCTATATCTATTGGTTATTTCAATCCTGCAAGGATTTTATGGAATGCGAATGAATATATCTAAGTGACACAAAATGGACACAAAATTTGAGTGTGGCATATAAGAAGTTTCTGTAGGTCATATTCAGTGAAAACAGCAGTAAGAGCATTAATGAAGCAGAAGTTACTTTATTTTGGTGAAAGAAAGAGGATGTAACAAGAGAATGGAGAAATGTGAACATTCAAAGCTTCATAATTTGTACACAGTACCAAATTTTATAAGGTTGATGAAATGAGATTATGGGAAACACAGCATGAGGGAACTGAGTGATGAGTACAAAAGTTTAGTCATAAAATCTGAAGGAAAGAGACCACTCAGGAGGCCTAGATATGAATTTAGATGAGACAGAGTGTGAGGGTGTGCACTGGATTCATCTACCTCAAGACAAGGTCTAGTGATGGGCGCTTGTAAATGCAGTATTAAATCCTTGAGTTCCATAAAAGGCAAAAGAGAATCAAACTGAATGACTACTAGCTTCTCTAGAAGGACCCTGTTCAATTCAGTTAACTAGAGTTTTCTAGCTGAGTATCTCACCTGCATGTGGGGCAAGGCCACGCCACAGTCCCAGTCAGAATTAGATGTAGGGCCATTGGTGATGGAATACACACATGCATTCCTTTGGGGAGTTTTGAAGCAGTGGCTGTGTAGGGTAAGGCCATAAGTAAATTCCCTTTAACAAAACTGACTGACATATTTCACAGCAGTAGACCCAAACCTATTTGTGCCCAAGGGCATACTTCAGAGTTAGGACAGAGCAGTTGGTGCCGACCAATTAATGTAACCAATTTTTTTTTTTCTGGGCAAGCAAATATATGGACATCAAGTAATACACAAAACAACATTTTCAACATTACAGGAAACTATAAAATTAAATAAAAGAAAAGTACCTGATATTGCATGTAAAATTATTAACTGAATTCTCTGATAAGTCAGTTCATGATTCCATCCGTTGCCTGTGCTCTGCAGAAAGTTAGTTAATCTAAACTTTGACACTACATTTCATTGACCAGTCTTTAAAAACTGGGTGAGCAGGATGACTTTCTTGTTCACAGATAGTGGTCAAGATAGGCATCAGTAAGCCAAGATCTGTTCTTTGATTTCATAATGTTCATAATTGGAAACAGTGATTCACAAAAGTAAGTGGAACCAAAATTTGATATTTTCTATGCTGAACTTTTTAAGGAACAAAACTTTTCTTGGTCAACTGAATGCCAAAGTTTTCATCCACTGTGTATGATTTCAGAATGTCAGTTTGTCATTCCAAAATCTCAAGCTCCATGTCTTCTGCCCTTGTCTGAATGAGTCTTCCAATGGATGCAGCAGTATCTGTGACCTCTACATGGCAAGTAAAGAATTTTCATGGCAGAAGTGTCTGAGAGTGGCCAGAAAATGCTGATGGGCTGAAATCATTCTCACCATCCATTATCTTTATACTCTGGATATGTACAAGAGACTCTGCCTTCATATGCAACATCCATGAGACTAGTTTTGCTTTGAATGACTTTAGAGAGCCTATCACTTCAGCCATTTGTCTCTTCCCTGAAGCCTGAGATTTAAACAATTCAGTCTGCCAGTGGTGTCAGTACGGAAACCCATGACTACTAATGAGCAAGAGTTTATTTGCTTCTTATAGAATCTACAGTCTTAAATAATGCAGATTACATCAAAAGTCCAACTTACATCTTCCTGAAATCCAAAATGGGGTATTTTATCTCTTCTCTTCTTCATCTTCTTCCAATGTTTTTGCTTCTCTGCTTTCAACCACATGCCAGGTAAATTGCTGTCATCTGATCTCCTTAATGTTGTCATAGCAGGAGCATATGAGTAATTCAAGGAATTATTTGGATCTTCTTCCCTACTTATGTTATCTTTCTTTCTATTTTTCCATAACTTTCTTCCTCTTTGACCTTTATTTTCAGTGAAAGAAAATGAAAAATAACAAATACCATTAATGTAGAACACACATAAATACACATTTATATACACCTACTGCTTAATGGAACAGTAATGGTCACACTTTGTGTCCCCATTACAGTCATAACAGAGCGGAAGGATCCAGTGCTTTATAAAACATGCCTCATTCTGGTGTCTTTGCATGTGCATTTAAACCACTTTCTGAACTCTGCACCATAGCATTTCATTGCACCACACACTGTAAAACATATTACAATTTTGAGACCAGTACCTCATACAGGAAAGGATGGCTATGTTCACACTTTAATGAAGACTCATTAAATAGTACAAAATTAGTCTTGCTTGTAGATCAGTGTCAGAAATGGAAGACTATTGCATAGCAGATATGAAAGAGAGAGAGGGAGAGACAAATGTTTTCTAATTCCATAACAGCTTGTTCATTGCTTACCTGAGGCCAAAGCCCACATCAGTGGAAACATGTGAGATGACATGAGCTCTTGAGAATGTTGAAGAGGTGAAAAAGTGCTCTTTGTATACAATTTTAAATAAGTTTTGTAGAATTTAGTTTGGTTTGGTAGACAAGCACAGTAACCACATAAAGTGTCAGTATTTTTGAGTGAGAATGAACAAATTCCAACACACCTGCGATATACAATACTTTATGTGTGATGCCAAAATCTACCAAAGGCAAAAATACTTCCAAGATACTTCTTATTGTCCCATTCCATTTCAGATCTTAATGCTTACCAGTGTCACATTCTACTGTTAAAATCTTTTAAACTTTGTAAGTAATAATACTCATACTAATATTATTCTGTTAGGTATATACCACATAGACATGACCTGGCAGATTGGGCTTGCATAAATAATGAGATAAATGCCTTTAATAGGAAACTGTTTAAAATCATGAAATGGTATGAACATGTAACAGTAATGAACTGTGACTTAAACAGATCACTGCCCATAACCATTCAAAGCCTTAAAGAGAATAGAATTAGTTCTAAAAATAGGCTGTCTTTATATCTTATAAATAATTCCTTTTATACAGTTTCTGAATATGTGGAGCATAACATAAACAATTAGTTTTAATTATTCTGTTATCTGTGTTTGTTTAAATTTTTTGTATTTTATTTTTTATATGACAACCTTCATGTCCATTTGTTTTGGACTTATAAAATGAAATGTATGTATGTATGTATGTATGTATGTATCAGTATGTGTACATGTAAGTAAAGTTATAAAAATGATTTGCAATTTGCTTCCATTATGAATAAAGAGCTGAAACAATTATCTAATAACCAGAAATCCTTTGAACGTTCCTTAAAAAAATTTTTACATGCTAACTCTTTTTATGCATTAAATGAGTAT
>NW_019740661.1:2196239-2215770 GCF_002891405.2 Cryptotermes secundus
TCATTTTAAGTTTTTATAGTAATGCACTTCTTAAATTATGTTTAGTTACAATTGTAATAAGCTCTTGTTTTTTGTTTTTTTTATATTACCTATGTTAGTTAACTGGTGTGTGTTATTTTAGTTGTGTGACTTATGTAATCTATTACATGTATACATCTATAATCAAATGGACTATTTCCACATCCTAGGATTTTTGCCTGTATGGATATATGGAAAATAAAGGAAATGAATGAATACCAACATCTGCTTACTGGAACATTCAATTTGTGGTGCCAACATTATCATATCCACTCTACAAACAAGTATCCATTAAGAGATGAAATATAAATTGGATATTCTTTCTCTTTAAATAAGATAATTCCCTCTCTTAGGAGTAGGTCTCAGAAATCAGGCAATGCTTATCTTGATACCCCTCAAACTGAACTTTTGAACCACTTACTCACTTTCCATGAAAATGAACATCGGCATTATGTCATTCAGGACACCCCAATGCTGTAATATGCAGTTCCTCTGTCAGTATCTGTTGTCATTCCCATGAAAACTTCTTGCTTAAATCCCCTGTATAAATTGTTTCAGTGTCTAATGTTGTGGTTTAATTCTGAGTGTTAGGCAGAGCACTTAATTTGTGCATGCGTTGCAGTTGTTCACTTGTTTATTGAGAGACTCTTCTTGGACATTCTAGAATATCCTCTACAAGTGACATACCTGCTAAAAGAGCAATAGTGAGTCAGCTGACTCTCAGTTCTTCATGCACTGACATCAAGCGGTATAGATGAGTGAAGTAGAAGTTAATGTTTTTCAGTTTCAAGTTCACTGCACTTACTCATTGTGTTAATCAGTGAGTGACAGTCAGTGAGGAATTCTCAGTTCAGTCCAGTGCAGAGCAGTCAAAAGGAAGAGCATTGCTGTGAAGTGAGGAGTGAGTGGTGAACAGATTTCTGGAGCATTAGTAGTTGACCCATGGTGGGACAGCAATTGTTCCAAATATCAACACAACGCTTATAATAATTTCAGATATTTTTATATTGGAGATATTTACTATGTCACTGGAAGACCAAAGTGGCTGTAAAATGGATATTGAGAATATTTGTTCTTGTAATGACTCCAACCACTATATTGCCTGTGTTCACTCACCATGGGATCTTTGTGTGAATTCTTGCTGGTGATTAGGAAATACAATTGAGCTCACAGGTGCTGCTGTAGCCTGGCCCAAACTGAAACAAATAAATTATAATCTTTTGTTGCATACTGTGGAAGATATTGTAAAGACATACTTCATGGGTGGAACCTGAGGCAAAAAACTGAGGAAAGTAATCAAGGATTGTACTCCGAGTAATGTAGTTATAATACCTTTTGTACACAAGCAGGGGTAGAACAAAATAATGGAAACATTACATATACCATACACGTTTCTGTATTAATATGGCATTGCACCACCTTTTGCCTTCAATAGAGCCATAGTCTTTCTTAGAATGAATTTAGATCAGTCTCTAGCAGGATTTTATACTGTCAAGTGTAGAGGTTTACCTGTGACTTATAAGATAGTTTTGGATTGGATGACTGGTTTTATTGTACCTACAGCCAATAGTGTTACTGCTGATCTACATACTTTACAGTTCACCATTGCACACACACAAGGGTTCTCAGTCTTCAATAGTCATATCCTGGCAACGGATTTCATAACAGCTGCACTGTCACTTCAAATTACATATGAAGTCTTCTTTGCATGGTCAAATTCATTTCTTACCATTTCTTCTCAATTACCTTCTACTGTCCTCTCCAGAGCTCAACCAAGTGAAAGTGAAAATGAAAGTGACACTGAGACTGACAGTCAGTCAGTAAGTCTTGGTGTCAAGCCCCATCTGGGGATCATGACCAGATATTTATTACTCTGACAGTTACGGTCTTGTTTTTGTGCAGCTCCCTCTCTGACAAGAGGACAGGTCTGTCTTTTGTATATGCTACTGGCCATTGCCGGCACAGTCTTTCTCAGGTCCAAGTCCCTTGGTACTTGTGACCATATACTACTGTCTCAGATTTGAGACTTCCCTTTTCGTCGCCTCCTATGACTCGCAGGGTCACGGTGGAGGAATTTGACCCCGCCTCCACATGGGCGAACTCAACCAAATTTTCAACTACTCGTTATATAGCCCTGGGATGGACCCCATAGAAAACACCGTCTTCTAGTGTCCTGTATTGATTTAGGCGTGTTTACTTATCCGTTGCCCAACAATATATGCCCTATTACTGCTCATGTTGGCTCCCGCGGGAGTGTGTTTACCGAGTCATTGTCTAACAATGGGTCTATTCACCACAATACAATTATTTTTTATGAACATATTCAAGTTCCTTTAGAGATGCTGGAGGTGGAAATCTGTTTCTCATTCTAGTCTCCAAAACTGAGGAGAGCAGTTCAATGATGATCAAACCTGATGATTGTGTTGGCCAGGAAAGATGTTGAAGTTTGCCTTTATGCCCTGCAAACAATGACTGAACAGTTCCAGCTATGTAAATGAGGACACTGTCGTCTTGAAAAAACAGCTCGGAACTGTTCGGAAATAACGTCTGTATCATGGGATGCACCTGATTACCCAACTTGTCCATGTACTACCTTGCAGTAATTCGGCCATGAAGAGTAATCATGGGACCAACAGAATACTGTACCATTATATTGCTGCCCAAAACATCACGGAACCTACTACGAGTTTCACTGTTGAAATCAGGCTTTCTTGGGTGTTCTCTCAAACGTAAACTCTTTCTGATATGGGGAACAGCGTGAAGGACGTCTTATCTGACCATATCATGCGCGCGCTTCCAGTTCTCTGATGTCCAGACTTTGCGGTCTTGAAACCATCGTTTACGCATCTCAGCATTTCTTTCAGTAATCAGAGATTTAGCAATTACAGCCCTACCGCGGATGTTGGATTTGTGAAGCTCACGTCGGGCGGATTTTGTGGAAACAGGGTCTTTAAAATGAATATTCAGTTCTGCTGTCACCTGTGCTGCAGTAGTCCTGTGGTTTCTCGAAATAATCCGTCTCAATGTACGACGATCTCTTCTGTCAGTGCTGATTTTCGTCCATCATTTCTCTTCGCTGATGTTGTCTTTCCATGATTCGTGTATGCCGGCATAATCTTAAAAACTGTTGCACTTGAATGCACCTAATAATGTGGCAGTTTTTGTCACAGGTGTTCCAGCTAAATGCACTCCAACGATCTGTCCTCTCTCAAAATCGGAAAAGTCTCCCATTTTCCGATTCTTTCACATGGATTGTGATTCTACACAATCAGGAATGAACTTCCACGAGTACTACAGAACTACAGAATGTATTCAAACGGAAAGAGAATGTTCAGTGTTGCCATCTGAAGTTCTTTCAGCGTAGCCAACACAAACAAATTCTATACCTCTATTTCATGTTTCCATTATGTTACGAACCCTCTGTGTATTTCCATCTCAAATACAGCCTCTTATCCAACCACCCTTCTCCCTCACTACATGATGCAGCCATACATGGCCATCATCAGGTGTTGTCTAACTAACTAATTTCATGAAGCTGAGCCCTTCTTGAGAAACCGTCAGTTTTGCAGCTACTAAAGAACTTTCCAGTATTTTATGGAACCCGAAGGTTCATTACCGTATTCACAAGAGCTCTCTCCTCTGGTTCCTCTTTCTGCAGTTGGGTCTCTTGTCACCACAGCATGACACGTCCTCAGGTTGTGGATGGAGGGGAGGGCCTCCAGTTGCGGAAGGTAGGTGCAAATATATTGAATAATCAGTCGCGAACAGGTGATAACGGTGGTCCTCCAATTCTGGGTTTGGGCATGGGGCTAACAGCTCCTCGCCGTAAAAAACAAGCTTGTTATGAAATGTCACAAAGGGTCTCAGGCGTTATCTATCTTGCTGAAATTGTTACACTGTATGTAAATTTACATATTGCGTGCTAGGCGATTAAAATGTATAAGCTTGGAATTAAAATTAATTAATATCTTAATGTTATTTCCATTGTAATCGTCATCCATTCATTTACACACGAAGAAACCCAGCTGTTAAGGAAAGGCTTAAAATTGTTAATTACAGTGAATCTGTTACAGCTGGGAGACGAGTGGTTTACAGGCCACAGAGGTAGACTATTACGTCATCACAGAGCAATCTCTTTCAAGAATGAGATCATCTCGGGCCACTCCTTTTAATATATTCAGCCACAATTTCTCAGGTACAGTATTTCTCTACTGCTTGGCAATTGCACAGATTGCACGCTTTTGTACTGCAATCATGTTTTGTCTTTCTGTCAGTCATCCAGCATTGTCGGCAACTGTATTAGCCAACTTATTTTTTTTTCCTTGGCACTACAGCCCCAGTGGGCCTAGGCCTACCCCCATGAACTCCGTTCACTTCGGTTTTTGTAAATCTTACACATTCGGTAAAACTCCTTGGGCGGGTGATCAGCTCGTCACAAGGCCTCTACCTGTACACAAACACAGCAAAACGCAAACAAACATCCATGCCCTGAGTGGGATTCGAACCCACGATCCCGGCTTCCGAGCGAGCGAAGACAGTGCACGCCTTAGACCGCTCGGCTACCGTGATCGGCTTAGCCAACTTATTCTCTGCATTTTTCTCGGGAATATAGATATATTTATGAATATAAAACTATAATTACATCCAATTAATATCCCCAGACTACAGTGGGCATAAATGCAAAGGGATCCTTGCCTGAGAGTAATGTTATACATATACTTGATGAATGACAAAGTTTGTGGAAACAACAGCAGGTCTTCCCATACATTTTTTCTGTTATGGAAACAAGAAATAAGCCTTGGTGGTCTCCGTGATGTGAATTATGAATTCAGAAGAAAGGAAGTGGTCAAATTCACATTCAAATTATTTTGTACCTTTCTCTAAAACGGAGAGACCGCCTCTGTGGTCTAGTTGCCAGAGTTCCTGGCTACAGATCCAGAGGTTCCGGGTTCGATTTCCTGCTCTACCAGATTTTATGAGAAGTAGTGGGTCTAGAATGGGGTCAAATCAGCCTCGTGAGGATAACTGAGGAGCTATTTGAATGGAAAAGTAGCGGCACCGGTCTAGAAACCGAGATTAACGGCCGTGGGGATTTGTTGTGCTGACAATGTGGCACCCCCTATCCGTTAAAGTTGGCACTAACTTCGCCGACAAGGGGCGGTCGCTCGGTCGGTATAGTCCGCTTGCGGACTAAAGCCACGGAGTTTTTTTCTCTATAAGGGACTGAGAACATTTCAAGAATAACTTGTCATCCTCAATTAAGACCAATAATAATGTTTCTACGTTAAATATCCATTCTTTGCAGAGCCGTTACTTGAATGAATGTATGAGGGACGGGCCATAATAATCCGGCCACTTGCACCGCGACTTTTAATGATCTATTGTGCTTAGAGCCATTGCTTAACAACGGCTGTTTTATAGTTGCCTATTTCGTGGTCATGGCTTAGCAACGCGTCTACGTGCCACAATATAATAACCATGGTGACTTCAACTTTAATTTCTCTTTAGTGGCATATTTCAGTCCTTTTTTTCATTAAATCCTATTTTATTTAAAATAACAGGATACTTATACATATAATAAGAACACAACAATTTCACAGTCAACTAATTCCTCTTGGAACCAGTAAGGTAAAATTGTTCTTGTGCTTAACTAATTGAGCACCACGCCTTGAAGGCGTATGTGGAAGTGGATGTATAGATCCACATTTTCTTGACCTCGGCATTAGTTGGAGGTGAATGGTCAACTTCATTCTCCGGCCACTTTACCCCCGAGGAAAGAATCTCCGGTACACGTTGGATAGGAGGCTGGGTGGACCTCAGATTCGGAATGGAGGATATGAAGAAGTGATAATTCTTGACTCCACCGGGACTCAAACTCCGACACCTTGATCATCTATCCCGTAGCCAGTCGCTATACCGACCAGTACAAATACCAAAATATTTATCCTTCAACTAAGGCACTATGCTACAAGTCGGAAGATCGCGGGTTCAAATACCGATGAGGTAATTGGATTTTTTTCAATTGACCTAATCCTTCCGGCCGCACTATGGCCCTGGGGTTCACTCAGCCTCTAACAGAGATGAGTACCAGGAATTAAATAAATAATTTTCCTGGGGAGTAAAGTGCGGCCGACGCGTAAGGCTCACAACCTTGCCGCCATCTTTGAGCCGATTGTCTAGATAATGTGGGGCCCTCAACGTCTCAGAACCCTATGGGCCTTCATGGCCTGTTACAGGGATAGCTTTACTTTTTTTTTTTACTTTTACCCATACATAAATCATAATCGTGCAAAACGTCACAGAGCAAAAATAACTAAGTTCTTCTCCTGGAATCTCAAAGAGCAGAATAATCAATGTTGCTTATTGCAGTAAACCTGTGTTTCGTGACATGGAGAGAAAAATACAAATTCAAACAGGTCAGTATAATATGAAAAGTAATTGTCAACTCTACTGACAGCAGTAGAAAATAGAGTACAGCACTCATACCATGCACACTGTGTGTTGATAACGCTAAGATATGAGCTTTGCCTGACAAAGATGCATTAAAAATTTAGGAATGAAATTTCTAGAGAGACTGATCTGCACGGTGTGTCCAGGATCCGTTAGGACTCGTTTTCTTTTCAATTTGCCCTGCAATGCCATCTCTTGGCGCGTTGTGGCGTTAAGATTCTTGAAGTTTCAGCTGTGGTTCTATAATTTCAAGGCGCAAGCATCGCTGCATCATGTGTTCTGACCTTGAATGTAACAGTACTGTTCTGACACTCGTCGGAAAATGGCGGTTGAACAGAGAGCCAACATCAGATTTTGTTTGAAGCTAGGCAAAACAGACGGAGAAGCATATGAAATGATGAAAAGTGTGTACGTATAGTGATTGTTTGAGTCGCACGAACATTTTTCGATGGTATTCTCTATTTCGTGATGGCAGGGAGGACACTGAAGACACTCCACGTGCATCAAAGCCGAGAACAAGTTGCACTGAAAGAAATGTGAAAAAAGTGACCGACATCCTTGCATCAGACAGACGTGTTTCTGCAAGACTCATCTAGGAGCTTTTGGGAATACCCAAAAGTACTGTGCATCAAATTTTGATCGAGGATTTGTGCAAACGGAAGGTCTGTGCGCGGTTTGTACTGTAACCGAACCATTGAAATCCTTCCCCTTCCCCCTCTTTTTATCACAGTAGCTGATAGAATAGACAATACGAATTACGAAGAAACAAAGGTTTAAGACACACAGTCAGAACAAGGAGTAGGCGATGAGCAGATAGACCAAACTTGCGCGGACAAGGACATCTGCTAGTCCTTGCGTCCAAGCATCTGGTGTTGTTTTCGAAAAGGGCAGAAATGATACTTCAAGGAACCCCATTGAATTTCTTTAGAATTTGAGAATTCGAGAAGTGACAGTCCCTACTAGCCGTAAGTCAAAAGTGGGAGTGCCAGGAGATCATTAGCGACCCCTCATAAGTTGCATCGCTGTCAATTTCGCCGTTTGGTCTTTTAGGGCGAAATTCCCTCTAAAACAATCGATCATTGACCGGAACCAAAATTAAGCCAACTCCTCTTATTTGAATCAGCCTATCAGGGAACTTAGAAGGAGAGGAAAATAGGCGGATACAACTCAGTTAGGACCTCTGGTTCGGCAGAGAGTCCAGTTTAAGATTTGGAGTCTGCTATAAACTTTCGAACTTGGCGGAGGCAAACCCCGCGATTATACTTGCTTGTTAAGTTAAATAATTCTTAGAAGTGCAAATTTTGCTCATCACTTAAAAAGAGATCTAGCTTAATCCATAAGCGGACGGTTGTAAGTCGACCTTATCGGGTGCAATTTGTGNACAGACCGTACTAAATAATCACAACAAACAACAAAATACAATCAGAGAAAGAGACACGCCTTCCCTCCGTTATAATGAATCGCAAACCGCACATAGCTGTTTGCTGGCGCCCATTACATCAGGTCCCATCCTGAAATTACAACCCCCGTAATCAGCAACGGAAGGAGGAAGCGGTGGAGCCTGGTCAAGCCGGAACCAGCCACGACCTAACAACTTCAGCAGCGGCAGCACCAGGTAGGGCAGTCAAAAGTGACGCCGAACGTGTAGGCGAACAAGACGGACGGTAAAAAAATGTGGCAACCAACTTGTGGGCAAGAAGCCTCATAGGAGAACGGTTAAAGTACCGCACGCGCTGTCAGGCGATGAAAAACATGCCAGAGTGGAACACTGCAAAGACATGTTACGGTCGGTCCAAAGTGATATAAAATTTACAAAATCGATTGTTACTGGTGACAAGACGTGATGTTTCCAATATGAGCCTCTCACAAAGCGACAGAGTGCAGTGTGGTTGAGCCCAAAGTAGCCGAAACCAAAGAAAGTTCGCATGCAAAAGAGTCGAGTAAAGACACGGCCAACTGTTTTCTTCGATTGCAAAGGAATCATTCACAAGGAATTTCTGTCAGAAGGTCAAACAGTGAATTCTGATTATTATCTCGGAGTCCTCAATCATTTGTGGGAGAGAATTCTTCGAATTCGACCNCCTGAATATAGAGAGCAAGGTTCCTGGTCGCTCTTTCACGACAATGCCCCACCCCACAAATCGAAGATCTTGCGCGATTTTTTGGCCAGAAAATGGATCACAGTCTTTGATCATCCTCCGTGTTCGACAGATTTTGCTCCAGCAGATTTCTGGTTGTTCCAAAAAGTTAAGTTGGCGATGAAAGGAGACCGTCACGACACCATCCAGGGCATCCAATGGGAATGCACCGCAGTTTTAAATGCTATTCCACAAAAGGAGTACAGTGACTGTTTTCGAAAACTTTTCAATCGATTCCAGCTATGTATTGATTCAGAAGGAGTTAGTTAGTTAGTTATTGGAGAGGGTGGGTTTCCCCATGCACTTAGACCTGTATTGGTCCATTGTGCTTCCCTCTATGATATTCTACCAGTCTCTATACCCTACCGATATTGGTGCGTCACATCAGTCCCGACCGAGCCAGCGAGTTCGGCCTCTACTGGCTTAGCGGTATCTATGCTTCCCCCATCTATCAGAGGCGTTAGAGACTACTGTTGGGCGGGAAATGTCCTTGAATTCGGCTCAGTAACCTCCTTTGGAGATATGAGGTTCTTTTACGTGCCGTAAAGCTACGACACGGGACCCACGGCTTAAAGTCCCTCCCGGAGGACTTGTTCCCTTAATTTTTCCGCCCTTAAAAATTCCACGACCTCCGCCGGGTTTGAACCCGCGTACCACGAGTCATGAAGTGGGAACGTTACCTCTAGACGCTCTAGACTACGGAGGTCGCTGATTCAGAAGGTGACTATTCTGAATAAAAAGAGTGAAATTTTGAAAAGAACTCACGTATTATATTTTTAATGCACACAGTCCTAACAGAACCTGGACACACTGTGTATGCTTTAAAGTTTATATGGATCCTTAGAAACCACATCTTTTTTTCAGTGGTTCTTCGGCCCATTCAGGGCCCTAGCCTCTTATTCAGTTCCATAATCATTTTTCACAGAAGGTAGGACTCTTTGGACGAGTGATCAGCCAGTCGCAAGGCCACTACCTACACACAGAACAACACAAACACAGAATAAACGCATACACACACCAAACATGCACCCCTTAAGTGGGATTCGAACCCACGATCCCAGCGTCCGAGCGAGCGAAGACAGTTCGTGTGTTAGACTGCGCGGCTACCGTGACCGGCAGAAACCATATTACTTCATGGTTAATTTCTAAACAAGCGGTCATTTTTCATGAATTTATTTGAATTCACAGACTTTCTATATACTTGTATAAACTGTGACAAACTTACACTTGAAAAACTAGTCTGTGCTTTCGGCAGTCTTTGGACTCAAATCTCATGTATATATTTCGACCATATCCTGAAGTAGTTACGTGAATATTCAAGATGCCACCAGCTGCCCTTAGCTGATCTCTCCAAACCTCTCTGAAGGTTCCGTGATGTCACTCTAGCATTAAAAATTGCATTTCTTGTGATGTTCCCACGTTGAAGCAGAAACTGTATCCCGATGGAACAAAATCCCAAAAATAAAGACTTCAATTTATTCTGAACTCTGAAGTTCAATCTGTACAAACCAGAAACTCCTTTTCTAAAAAGAATAAAATTCCAAACAATCCTGTAGGGTGAAACTCCTTTATATATGGCCTTCTACATTTTTCGCTTTTCAGTACCACGACTCAGAAACCTTCTCTCCCTCCGGCAAACATTAACAGTCGTTACTTCCAAAGCCTCCTCTCCAAACGGCTTCTTCTTTTATCTTAAAAATTTCACAACTATGAAAGTTATGAGGCAGGATGAAACTTCCTTATACTCTTTTCATAAAGTTATGAGGCAGGATGAAACTTCCTTATACTCTTTTCATAAAGAAAAGTAAAATTATCCCTGTAACAGGTCATGGAGGCCCATAGGGTTGTGAGATGACGAGTTCCCACTTTTTCTAGAAAATCGGCTCATAGATGGCGGTAAGGTTGTCAGCCTTAAGCGCCGGCCGCCCTTTACCCCCAAGAATATTCCAAGAAGATTCCTGGCACTCATTTCTGTTAGAGGCTGAGTCGACCCCAGGGCCATAGTGCGGCTGGAAGGATTAGGTCAGTTGAAAAAAAAATCTAATGGCCTCAACCAACTACGCTACCGCGTGCCCCCTATACTCTCTTCATTCATTCATTCATCAGTAATCTATCAGACGACAGGTCCACAGTCTCTTCCAAAACAGTTCCTCCACTTAATGCGATCTTCTGTTTTTGGAAAGAGACTATCCAGGAAAAGTGATAATGTGGTAGTTTTTCCATTTGCTTTCCACATCGCAGTACAGCAGCCGTTCAAACCACTCTGGTCACGCCTGTTGCTATACGAACTTGAACCATCTCGAGCATCATTTGCTCTGTGCTTCAAGTCGCTGCTGATGACGCTGCTTCCGGCATCAGTTTTTGGTGTCTCTCTTCGTCTGATGCCTACCCTTTGACCTGTCCAGCAAGGGAGGCCCTGCCAGTAGCTACGCTACCGCTGGTATAGCTCTCAGGGTCCTTGCCAAGGACTCTCTTCATAGCCGATATTATATCACAATGTATTTCTTATCATATTGTAGTAAGCCTCACCTGAAAGACCTGGCACTAATATCAGCTTCATCCTGGCCATCCTCAGGTGCACTGCCAGCCTCTTTTAGCTGCCTTAGGTGATGAGCTGTAGAGTACGGGGTATCCAACCAGCAGCTTCCTGCAATAAAATACTCGTACTTATCATGGGGTAAACATCCTAACTGTTGTGCTGTCAGATTATTTTTAATGGCATCCTGAAAAACGACACTCATTTAAAAATAAATAATTAAAATTTGAATAAAATAATTTGTTTTCTATGAGTGCTACGTAGCACAGACTCTGCTTTTGGTTGTCACATGTTATGCCCACTCAAGGGCCAGCGGTAGACCTATCAGTACATTACTATCCGTGTCCACCTACAGTGAGGTAGAAAGCTTGAATAATTAAGTTGAATAAACTTATCATCAGCACACAAACAGATGACACATATTGTGTAAAGTACCTCATTTAATGAATTAGAATTACAAAGACAAAAATAACACCGTCTAATGTGACTATTTAAGTTTTATCATTTGAAGGACCATAGTGCGGCTGGAAGACTTTGGTCAATTAAAAAAAATCCAATGACTTCATCGGGACTTGAACCCCTGACCTTCCGGCTTGTAGCATAGTGTCTGAACCAACTACGTTACCGCGTGCCCCACAAAGTAAAGGTATCCCTGTAACAGGCCGTGGAGGCCGATAGGGTTGTGAGATGTTGAGGTTCCCATATTTTCTAGACAATCGTCTCATAGATGGCGGTAAAGTTGTCAGTTTTACGCGCCGGCCGCCCTTTAACCACAAGAACATTCCAAGAATATTCCTGGTACTCATTTCTGTTAGAGGCTGAGTCGACCCGAGGGCCATAGTGCGGCTGGAAGGATTAAGTAAATTGAAAAAAATCCAATGACCTCATCGGGATTCAATCCCGCGACTTTTCGACCTCAACCAACTACGCTACCGGTGTTTAATTAAGCACAGAGACAACTTTAGAATCACAAGGAGTGGTTTCCTTGGCTCTACTTACTTTCATTTGAATTATCAACGCATAATGAAACACACAGAAAACATCACTGGGGTATCTGAACTACGCGAGTCGTTCTAAGCTTCTAAGAGTATGAACTGGGGGGGGGGGTTAACCTCAGCACTAGATGGAGAGTTAAATTCATCCTCTGGCCGCTATGGCCTCAGTATCGAATGGGAATAATGTTGCTTGAGTACCAGGGTAGTTCTGGTTGCAGTTGGTGAGCAAATGAAATCCCTGCCCATTTCGAAAATTGTCCTCAGACAAATTCAGTGTTGATCTGACGAATAAGGTATGTTCTCAGGCATCTTATACAGGCTTGGCATTTGTGCACTCAGTGGCATTCAAAAGACTTGTGGCCACTGGATATCAAAGTGAATGTGGGATTCGAGTTAGCGTTAATGTAGCGTACATTGGCTCACCTCAGTGTAGGTCTGGCCAAGAATCTATCGACACACACACAACAAGAGAAAGGCGACGGAATTCTAACGATAAGTACGGATGTGCCTTTTTTCATTTCCTTCTGAAATAGAGCATATTGGTCTACAGTCGTGAAGTGGCTGCAATTCCACTGAACATCCCGTCCCGCAATGTGTGTGTCACACCTCCCGTAAAATTTACTTAATTTTAATTATTTATTTAAGATCATTTAACGATGCAGTACCAGAGTCAGAGTTACTTCACGACTGGCAGTTTATCGCCTGTCAGTTCATCTTGGCGCCAAGCCCCTTGAGGATCACGATCAGAGATTTTTTGCAATTGGACCCTTGCGGTCATAGTCCTTATGTTACATCCTCTCTGACGACAGGAAGGGTTTGTCTCTTATGAGGAGGCTTCACCTTTGTTAAGTGTACGCATCGCATACGAGGGGGTACCCAAAAGAAACCGAACTTATTTTTTTTAAACTTATTTATTCAAATTTTAAGCACAAACCTTCAATCCCCTTCAAAGTACTCTCCACTTACACTAATACACTTGTCTAGTCTTTTATTCAATTTTTCAAAACATTGTCTAAATTCATCTTTTGAGATGCTTGACAGCGCCTCCGTCGTTTTTTTCCTTCACCTCAGCAACATCAGCAAAACGTTGAAAAAAAGTTTTGATCATTTCGGGACTCTTCTTTCAAAGCACAGCATGCTTCCACGCGACCTTGTTTTTGTTCAGCAGTCAGCAGTCGTGGCACGAATTTCGCAGCCACCCTTTTCATTCCCAAATCTTCTGTCAAAATTCGCTGAACTGAGCTCCAAGTCACTCCCGACAGCTCCACAATTTCTTCAATGGTCCGTCGTCGATCTTCCTTGATGATTTCACGAATTTTTTCAACATTTTCATGTGTTCGGGCCATTGCAAAAACGACGATCACACAAAAGAGTTGTCACTATAAACTCTGCCGAAACTAGTCCTTACCTTCTGAAGCAACGGTAGTCGGCTTATCGACTCAGGAATGTTAGCTCTATGCGCTCATAGCGGCAAAACGCGGTACTACAAAAGCTCTGCCCACAAAAAAATTAGTTCGGTTTCTTTTGGGTACACCATCGTATATAGCATAGGTTTACACGGTTATGGGGAATGCCTTTTCTTCCCAGGAACAGATCAGTCCGATAAACGCCATAATTTGGGATGAAGAATTTCTCATGGGGTTTGATATGTGTTTCCGAAAGCACAGCAAAATGTCCGAGTACATGTAAGTCTTGCAGCTGTTTGCTGAGCTCATAAAGCGACTGCATTATTGCGAAATGATCCTGCTTAAACATATCGGCACGGACCGCGTATAAATCGTCTCTTCTGTTATTGTTGTGTTCTCTTGTTGTCATGGAAACATGCTTGTTTTCGAAGCCGTTACTTAGTAATGGCTGTTTTATAGTTATTTATTTCGTGGTCGTTGCCTAGCAAATGGTCAATCTTGGCCCGGAGAGCGACTATTCTGACTTTATGCAATATACGAGTATTTAGTATAAGCACTGAGTATCTGGTGTAGAAGTTCAAACTACAGACTGTCTATGAACTGTCTTTCAAGGTTTTGACAAATTTCAAAAGTCCTCAGCGTTTGAAAAGCAGACCGTGGGTGTCGGAGTGAGATTGGGTTTGAATACTCTGGGACCTTGCATTACTGGTAGTCCCTACACGCGTGGGGAAGCTTCTTACTGGAAACAACTGGTAACGAAATGTACAACAGCTGGTAATTTCGGACTGAATTGTCGATTCTTGTTTTACGTTATCAGAGATAAGTGTTTAAACAGGTCTACTTGTGTGAAAATTTACTACAATGAAAATCAATGAATGTGTGCGCTTGCCAATTCCTCGAGTGGAAGTAACATATGCTAATCTGAATCCACTACTGGTGGGAGGGGTGTGGCCCCACAGACTGTCCCTCATTAGCATAACTTGCTGGTACACTTTATCGTCGACTTACGACCGGCCGCACTTACGACCACAAAAAAAAAAAGATGATTAAAATGTAAAAGTTTTTAAAAATAAATTATAAAGATGATAAAAAGATTAGAAATGTTAAAAAATATTGTTAATAAATATATGGCCGACATAGAACCAGATCGACTTACGACCTGTCAGTCAGAACGGAAGTCGGTCTATAAGTCGACGACCAAGTGTACTTTACTGACACTTGCAGAAGAAAATTAGCCTGGACGGCTGTTAAGCCTCCATTTAGCTGCATAGGTACGTCGCTAAGAGGAATGGTTTGGCATCAGCTGTTCGAACACGTCATTCGCTTAGCGAACGTTAGAATTTGCTTTCTACTGGGACTTCTAAACAGTGCTCCATATCACTATGTGTATGAAAATTTTCAGCACAGAAATAAAAACGTGGTTGGAATTAAAAAGAAAAAGCGAAAGATTACGAGTTAATATAACATTAAGTAGCCTAAATTTTATTCGAGATAATCTTAAATATATAATGACATCCACTCTCCTTCTAGTCTTCCAGGGTAACTCAGTATAGTAAATAGGCTACGGCTCGACGACCGATGAATCGGGTTTCTATTCCCGACAATGGAAGAGATTTTCCTCTTCTTCACAGTGTCAACATCGGTGCGGGGCGGGGATACGCAGCCTCCTATCCAATAAGAACCGGGAGGCTTTTCTCCCGGAGATGAAGCTTTAGTGCCAGGATAAAGATGAGCAGAGCTACACCTCCAGTCCCACATACGTTTTCATGGTTTGGGGCTGCTTTATTCTTGCCTCCTTTAACTGAGCGTTAATTTTCCGAATTCAGTTCTGACCTACCGTTATTATGAATTTAAAATATCAAGAAGCCCTACACCTACATAAACACCATAGGAAGAAGACGTGTGTAGGAGTGAAGGTGTAGCTTCAAGCATTGTTATACTCTGCACTGGATTCCTTCTTGGGGGCTTTTATTTTTTTATTTTTTACTTCTAGTGGGGTGGGACTAAGTCCCTTGTAATGCGGCCACTTCTGGCCTATTGTACCAGCCCCAGATGATAGGTGAGGGTGATTTTGGAGCAATTGATGGAATGAAGATTGGCAGGGGAAACCGAAGTACTCGGAGAAAACCAGCCGCAGCGCCACTTTGTCCACCACAAATCCCACTTGACCAGACCCGAGATCGAACCCGGGCCGCCGCGATGGGAAACCAGTGATTAACCGCTTGAGATATGGCGCGGCCTTCTTGGGGGCTAAAGGAGCAGTATGTGATCCCAGGATATGCAGTCGGACAGGGACTGCACGCCGCTAAAACTGGGTAGTGTCAGTTATTCCAGCTAAGTCTATTCATACTCTGTATGGAAGGGCGGAAAGCGATTTTCCAGCGCTTTAATTGGAACCCAGTGGCTAAGGGAGTAAACCCCGACAGAAAATCCTAGGTCCTCCAAGGCAGCGATGGTTAGTCGCAGCTCCCTTGCACTGTAAAAACAATTTACTAAAAAAGCTCAACAAGGGATAGCCTGACAGTTCAACTGGAGATGACCAAAGTGAGTTCTAAGGAATAAAGAAAGTACGTAAATCATAACCGGACAACTCGCACACAGGACAGAAGTAGTTGCAAGGAAATCACTGAGCAGACCAAAGCGTTCAAGAAATGAAGCTGTCGAGCCTTATGAAGAAAAGATACCTGCTTGGTCTCATTACTCTTGGAAAGAGGGCCCTCGTTACCAAGTGGATAGGAGGCTGGTTGAGTCCCAGAGCTGGTATGTGCACGGTGTAGAAGGGAGAGCTCTTACCTGCGCCAAGAACTGAACCGCAGTTCCTCGGTCTGTAGCCAATAGTCTGGCCACTATATCTCCACAATATCCAAACAGGTTTTGGGGCCCAACCATCCTACTATACAACGGGTACCGGGGGCTCCTTCCCCGGGAGTAAAGCGGAAGGGTCGTGAAGCTGGCCCGCTCATCTCCATCTAGTGGCCAACTCAAGAATGATGAAGCCACACCTCCACTCCCCCATGTGTCATCATGGCGTAGTGCTTAACTAATCGGGCACAATTTTACATTTTTACCAGCAATCCATAAACGGCCCGTATCACCACTGTTTACATTCGACATCCATTGCCCAGCAGCTGACCGGAGAGAGCCCACCACATGGATGATCTGGCTACCCGTATTTAAAGTAAAAACATAAGTAAAACTATCCCTGTAACAGGCCGTGAAGGCCCATAGGGTTGTGAGACGTTGAGGGTTCCACATTATCTAGACAATCGGCTCAAAGATGGCCGTAAGGTTGTCAGCCTTACGCGCCGGCCGCGCTTTACTCCCCAGGAAATTATTTAATTAATTCCTGGTACTCATTTCTGTTAGAGGCTGAGTCAACCCCAGGGCCATAGTTCGGCTAAGCCGGAAGGTCTCGGGTTCAAGTCCCGATGAGGTCATTGGATTTATTTTCAGTTGACCTAATCCTTCCAGCCGCACTATGGTCCTGGGGTCGACTCAGCCTCTAACAGAAATGAGTACCAGGAATGAATTAAATAATTTTCCTGGGGAGTAAAGCATGGCCGGCGAGTAAGTCTGACAACCTTACCGCCATTTTTGAGCCGATTGTCTAGATAATGTGGGACCCTCAACGTCTCAAAATCCTATGGGCCTTCACGGCCTGTTACAGGGCTAACCGTATTTACAGAATAAAACTAAATATTGAATGTAGGCAACAACAGCATACCGTCCCACACAATTTCTCACTGCTACAGATGTAGACATGAGGATGTGTTCCCTCCCCATTAGAAACTACCACGCTCCACACACTTCCACCCCACACTTACTTCATTTCGAGACCTATGTAGAGTGTCGCATCCTCCTGTCGCCTTTTTCGTCCTGAAGATGGTTAATTAATTCTACCCCGAAACGTTGGGAAAGCTTCAGGACACTAAAAAGCTAAACCCTAAAATTGTGCAAACTAATAAATTCCTTCTAGACCATACTCAGATGATTCAGATGTCCTGAGAACTATTCATAATCACCACACTTTCAAATACAATTTCGATACGTAAATTTATAACGTGAACCTGATGATCAGAATGTTCTGCCGCAGCTTCTTAAGCTTTTTACTGTTCTAATTAACACATATGCATATTTGACATTCAATTATGTGACGAAATAAGTCTTCGTTTTACTGGTCTTATTAATGAAACAAGTCCGTCTTATTACCAACAAAAATTTCGACCTGTCACGAGAAGTTTCTAACAGTAGAGGAGTTTTGTTTTGTTTTCAATTGAAGACTCACTGAAATTCAACACACTCTCTGTGTAATTATTCAGCCGAAATATCAGAGAAAATGACAGTGTACTTCAGTGTCCATATTTGCTGCAGAAGAGTGCGTTTTTGTCATATCCATGGATGGATAAAGTCCTCCCTGTGCTTATTTAATTAAGCACTACGCCATGAAGGAGTATGGGGGAGTGGATGTATAGATCCACTTTATCTTCACCTCGGCACTAGTTGGAGGTGAGTGGTTAGTTTCACGCCTCTGCCGCTTTACCTCCTGGAAAAGAGCCCCCGGTACCCATTGGATAGGAGGTTGGGTGGACCCCAGAGTCGGTCTCGAGGACGTGGAGAGAAGAAAATTCTTGATCATACCGAGACTCGAACTCCGATCCCTCGGTTGTCCAGCCCGTAGCCCATCGCTACACCGATTACGCTATCCCGGCACCTACTACCGGAGATGACATATTCAATCCAAAATTTGATTTTATCATCTTCATCTGTTCCTGGAACATCTACAGACGTACTGGCCACCGCATACGTATGCATTCGTCTCCAGGTGTTTAGACTTCAAGGGATAATGTAACACAATTTTAACTTTATTTGTGAGTCTTGTTTTTTAGTGGTACTTGTATATAAACACACACTTTCCCAGCACAAAACTCGTCTTCTCCTGCGCAGCTGCCTTACTCCAGCCTTAGTTCCGCCACTGATCCCCATGAACCAGTCTCTACGTTGCTGCAGATGTCAACGTTCTTCCTCCCACTACAACTTCAGGGAAAAGCGTATAACCAGACCCATAAGAAGCTCTTTATAAGGATAACAATCTTGTAGGGCCTCTACCTTACCACACAACGGGTCACGATTGTAGGTCGATATAATGAAGTCTCCTGAGAGTTTCAATTTATAAACCGCATGCTTCCAGCTACTATACGGAACATATTTACTTCCAAACGATCACGTTCTGTGAAGATCAGAATACTATAAAAGGGTCCGAGATTTTGATGAGTGGCAGACAAGTGGCACCGACCTCGTATCTGGAAGTATATTTCAGTAACTTTTGTCAAGAGATAGTTTAAAATTTTTCCTGCATTCTGCTGGAACAGAGATGGTCAAGTGGATAAGAGCCAGGGGCACGTGTACCCCATGGACGTATGTGAAGCCTCGTAATGGAACATGTTGCTTATAGCTCATA
The DNA here is from genome assembly GCF_002891405.2 of Cryptotermes secundus. Lineage (NCBI taxonomy): Eukaryota > Metazoa > Arthropoda > Insecta > Blattodea > Kalotermitidae > Cryptotermes > Cryptotermes secundus. Next base: position 2,215,241 of record NW_019740661.1, read on the forward strand.
TATTGCCAAACACATATCACAGAAACGTCATGAAAACTTTCTTCTGTGCAAATTTGTCTGTGTATGGCATAAATAAATTTGTTTCAATTGAAAAAATTGTCGTTGTATCTTGTGTTTGTAATACACGGTAAGGTATAAACAGGTAAAGTATAGTTTTACATAATAATGAAGTCGCCACTGAAAAGACGTACGTGAGGCCTCATTCTGAGTCCAACAAGAACATCAGTTGAAAAGGGTTCAGACACGCCAGTCTGTGGATTACATTTTCTTCATCACCCTAACAATATTTGGTGTACAGTACAAACCGTGAAGCTTCTCATTTTATAAATACACCGTAGCCTTAATTAATATAATTATTTCTGAGTCCTTTATCATTTTACTGTGTAACGTAAAGTTGCCCCAGTATGTATGTATGTATGTATGTATGTATGTATGTATTATGGGAGGGGGTGGGTTTTCCCATGCACTTAGACCAGTTATTGGTCCATTGTGCGTCCCCCTTTTAATTTCTACTGTTGCCATACCCTACC